>NC_137016.1:43568537-43873537 GCF_032717465.1 Coenobita brevimanus | reverse complement strand
TCTCTCTCTCTCTCTCTCTCTCTCTCTTTCTCTCTCTCTCTCTCTCTCTCTCTATTACGTGCCTTTGTTCACTTGTTCACTCTGCAATATAGAATTCAGCATGCCAGATTTGCCTGTTATGAATAGTTTAGTATGTAATGTATGTACCTGTACTGTACTATAATCTATATTTCATCTTAGACTGGGTATTGCTGTATGTTGATCCTCTTACACACACACACACACACACACACACACACACACACACACACACACACACACACACACACACACACACCTGTATGAACCCACAGCCAATTATCACACACACACAAAGGTAACTCCATTCACTCAGATTCGCACATATTTTCCGTCACCGTAACCTAAACACACAAGATCCCTTAAAACACAGGGCCCAGATTCTACAAACCGTCATAGCTAAGTCCGTCGTACATATCTAAACAAAATGGCGCATTTTAGACATAACTCCGTCAGAAACTCGTATGGTCGACCATAAACTCCTATGGACGACCATAATAAGACGCGCGATGGTATGTTCGGGTTCACCCTGTCTTAACGCCGCCTATGACCGTCAGAAGTGTGTCAACATGGCCGCACCACAGCAAGCAGATCCCCAGCCGAGGAATATTTTCCGAAGAAGGGACGTGCTTAACGAGCTCAGTGATGCTGAGCTTATCAAGAGATACCGGCTAGACAGGGACGGTATTTTGTATGTCACCAATCTTGTGAGAGACGCCTTATCGAATGACACCAAGAGGAGAAACCCACTCACCCCGGAGCTTAAGGTCATCATAACACTACGTTATCATGCTACCGGAAAAATGCCAATGTGCAGAGTTTGGGCTTTACAGTACTTGTAGGGCTAGCCCCAGCAGGTTAGGTTAATTATGGACGTCTAAAAAATATTAAATAATAAATAATTAAATATAAAATAATAATAATGGGATAGGTAAAGTTTAGACTGGTCGAAAAAATAATACTTTAGGTTAAGGTTAGTGTAAAAAAATATGAAAATATTAAATAAACCAGAAACAAATTATAGAAATATATAACTCAACCTAACCCAGATGAACTGGTTATTGTCCCATTGCTGTCCATAGCAATGAACATTTTCTTTAACTTTCTTTGGACTTAAGAAAATATTTGTAATGTAGGTTAAGTATATTATAATAAATAATGATATGAATAAAAAAATAAAAAAAAATATATATATATAATAAAATTTAACCTAACCAAGTTTAGCCTAGCCAACAAAAAAATACTAATATGAAATTAGATGAAATTAATAAGGTAGGTTAAGTTTACACTAGTCAGACAGTGTTTTTGGTTACACACTTTTCAACGGGAATACGTTTCAGCGCATTTTCTCACAAACGAATTCCTATTTTGCTATGTCTAACTTCCCCAAAAGTCGTAATATGAAGTTAAAACAATTTAAATCCAAGAAAATAATGCCAAGAACCTATTTTATTCCATAAATTTAAAGTTGACAAATTGTGAGCGGTGCGTTCTAGCAGCTGACGGTGTTGTTGGATTAGTGAGGTATGGCCGACGACTTCCGACGGCCATAAGACTGACTGTCATAAATTTGCTTAGCTATGACGGTTAGCTAGGGTCGACCATAAGCACTATGCAGAATACAGGCCCAGACGCATACTCATATATAAATGAATCTGGTATTTTATTTATGGGTAATATAACGTGGATTTTTAAAATATATGTGTAGGAATTTTATTTTTGTCTTCGTACTAGATTGTTTTTGCAGGTATAAATACTTGCCGGTTATTAAGGTCTTTGTATTTTAGTAACAGCTGCTTATGAGGGTTACGCATTCTTTTATGGATGTACCTGTGTTTAGTGCTCTAGTATCGCCATGGGTTTTAGGGACGGTAAATTACTCCCCGAAACTTCAACAGAGTAAGAACAAAATGCCCTTTTTTACGTATTTGTGTACGTGTTAATACGGTATATGTATTTACAGTTTATAACAGCCACGTCGCCATGTAACCTGTGGATATCACACACACACACACACACACACACACACACACACACACACACACACACACACACACACACACTATATAATCTGCCTCACTCCATTAACTAATAAACCTGATCCCTAGGTCACAATCCCCCATTACTTTCCCCTTTCCTTATCCCTTATGGGCACCCCTTCAGTATTCCTTAATATCCATTCTCTCTCTCTCTCTCTCTCTCTCTCTCTCACTTTTTTTCTCTTGTGAGCGCTTTTCGTTCATTTTCACTGTAATAATGTAATGTTATTTTTGTCTGTATTGTATGTTTTATGTACGTATATAACTGCATTTCATGTATCCTAATGTATAACATCCTTTTAGTCAGATATTCCACATTCACATGGCTTAGGGACATCAGAGCACAGTACTTTGATTTCTCTGGGGACTTGAATCAAAGGAGAAAAGAATTACTAGGCACAACTTTCCCCCCCCCCCATCTTTTCCTGTCGCGTAGGAGGTACGAGACTACTTGCCACGCTGGTAATATGCGGTGTTATCACTTCCTTCCCCCGGCAGTAGTCTACACAGATCATGGAGTGAGACAAGGTTTTCAGCTGCAACCCTTCTCATTCCCGCTGTTGCCAGTTTAGGATGTCTGTCTGTCTTCCTATGTGTGTCCTGTACATCTTTCCATTTTGTCTTGTCTGTCGACCGGTGTCTGCCTGTCGATATGTATACCTGCTTCATTCGATATATACCGTATCTTTGCCTGTTTGTCAGTCTTTCTGTCTGTTCATCTGTCTGCTGTACGGTTGCATTTACCAAAATTTTCCCGATCATTCCGTCTCTTCCTGTGTTCTCTTACCCCTTCATCCCCTGACATCCCTTCCCACTCCTTGTCATTCCCCTGTGCCTACGATGCTCCGTATCTCCCATTTCCATTTTTTTTTTCTATAATCTGCCTCTTCCACTTCATTCCTCCCTCGTAAGTTCTCATTTTCCTTGTCCTTCCCTCCCTGTTTCCTTCCCCTTCCTCCCTCCCTCCTTTCCCTCCCCATCCCCATCTCCCTGTAAGCCACATCTCTAGTCTGTCGCACCTTCCACTCTTTTCTGTCCCACTTATCATCTTCCAACTTTCCTCCCCTCCCTGTTATCCCTCCGCCTCTTCTTGTCTACTCCTTGCTATGCCTTTTCGCCTCTTTTCTTGCCTTTCATCTCCCTTCCTCTTTTTTACCAATTTTTGTCCCCCCAGACTAGCATTTTCAGCGCCCGTTTTACTTTCTTTTCCTCCTTCCTTCTCTCCCCATTCCTGCTTGCCTCCCACATTTCTCTCCCACTGTCTTTCCTTACTCGCTCCTTTTCAACCCTTGTTTCTTTTCCATTCTTCTTCCAACATCTCTCCACTCCCTCTCCCCCCAGGCCTCTCATCGCTTCACCTTTTACTCTCTTCTCTTCCGCATTCTTTTTCCAACTTCTCTCTTCTTTCCTTCCCCCTAGCTTCTCATTGCCACTCCTTTTGCTGTCTCCTCTTCCACGGCCTTCTCTTCCTTCCTGCTTTTCTCTTCGTTCCTGCTTTTCTCTTCACGTTCTTCTTGTCTTCCAAGTCGCTCATCTTTTCGCGCTCTACTCTTTCACTGGGTTCTTGTCCTATTTTAGTCGTTTTCCTTTTCGTTTTCCTACTTTTCTTCTCCTCTTCCTCCTCCTCCTCAACTCTCTGTGTTTCACCGCCAACTATTTTTTCCCCCCACTGGCTTCTCCTCCAATTTTCCTCTTCACCTCCTCCTCCCTCCTACTTTTCTCCTCTCCTCCTCCGCTTCTCTCATCCCTCCGCCTCCTAAGCTCCCATCGGACCTTAATGCCGTAGAAATATTCGCCCTGAAATAGGCTTAAGCAGTAATGGCCTCGACCCTCCTACCACCTCACCCCCTCCCCTCCCCCTCCCCGTTCTACACATTCTCACCATCCCCTCCCCTTCCCCAACCCCTAGCACACTCTCTCACCATCCCCCTGCCTCCCCTCCCCCCCTCTTACCACTTCCTTCCCTGCTCTTCGTTCATGGGAAAAAAGTCGCTCGCTCCTGGTGTCCTTCTCGTTATTCAGTTCACTTTCTCCCTCCCCCCTCCCTTTTTTTTTTTTTTTTTACTCTCTCTCTCTCTCTCTCTCTCTCTCTCTCTCTCTCTCTCCTCCATATCACTGGGAATAGGAAAAGGGGGAATACTACCCACGTATTCCCTGCACTGCTGGTACAAATGACCGTGCCGGTAGGTGTCTGGAAATTTCCAAGATCTTGATCTAGGAAATTTCCTTCTCTTGTGTGACGTGGCTAGCCGACCGCCCAGCTCATGTATTGCACGCAACCTTGTAGCTCCAAAGACATAGAAGATGGATTGCGAGATTATTCCTGGTACTTTCATTCTTCCTCAAATTTTGTCCCCAAAACAAGTCTGAAAGCCTTTCTTTTGAACTCGGCACTCACTGTGGACTGGGGAGTTGAATTAGGATGAGGATGATGATAATGGAGGTGAGGTGGGTGTGTTGTGGTGTGGTTATGGTGATGATGATGATGAGTTCACTATACTTTGTGTACCGTACTTTGTCAGATGTGCCCGTCGTTTTGCTTCTCATTACGTGTATTTGTATTCGTAATGGCTAGATCAGTAGGGTTAGGATGATGGTGAAGAAAGTAAGGAGGGAAAGAGAGGAAAGGAGGGAGGGAAGTAAGGAGACAGGTGGGATGTACGGGACGGGAAGGGGAAAGGAAGGATTGAAAAGAAGGGTTTGGGAGAAGAGAAGAGAAACGGAGGGAGGAAATGGAGGGGAAGAGGAAGGAAGGCAAGGGAAAAGTAGAGGAATAGTATACTCAAGGTAGCACAGGCTGGGTATTAGCGTCCTGTTGGTAGTACTTGTGGGTTTGGTTCCATCCGTTGGCATGTAGTCGGGCAAGTAAAAGAAAAAATGAATAACGAAAGAAGTAGACAGAACGAGTGAACTGAGAACGAAAAATGGGCAAAACGAAAAAAAGGATAATGAAAGAAGTGGACAGTACGAATGAGAACGACAAAATTGGTCAAAACTTAGAAAATGGACGAGAGGCCTAACTTAAGCCAGTACTTCTGAAAATAATATAGACCAGCTCTGTGGCATGATATATACAGAGTGTGAAAAGTGTGTGTTCAGTGGGCGACGAGGGGAGTGGTGGTGGGGGTATGGCAGCTTATTCTCGGGGTTCAGTGCATCTCATTTTCTCCCATCCCTCATTATTTTTGCCACTTAGTACAGATACCAGGTTTATTTCTCTCTCTCTCTCTCTCTCTCTCTCTTCCTGCCCTTCTTTATTCCTCCTCTCTCTCTCTCCTCTTCCTGCCCTTCTTTATTCCTCCTCCTCCTCCTCTTGCTCATTATCCTTTACCTTCTCCTTCACATATTTGCTCTCTCCTCTTCTCCTCCTCATATTCCCTCTCCTTCCACCACGCACTTCCTCTCCCAATCTCCTTGAGTCTAAGATGGCGTAAAATGAGACCGTAATTGGTTAGTTCACGGAGACTGTGCCATTTTGATACTATTTCACCCCTCCGAGTCAACATCCTTAAAAGAAAAAAAAATAGTGGGAAGAAATTGAATCGTATGCCTGACTGATAAAAAAAAAAAAAAAAAGTGATTTGCAAGTCTGGGAGTTTTATATATCAGAGAAAAAAAATTGATCCTCTTTCTGCTTTTTGATTGGAAATTCGCTAGTGTACGAGTTTGTCCTTGCTCAACAGCCAATCCCCTGCGAGTTCCAGCAAGTACGTCATCAGCAGTGGGTCCTCGTCAGCCTGTCAGCATCCTCCCCCCCGTGTCAGAATCCAAGGGGTTGTATTTATAAACCTGCCTTACCTTAAGTGAAACGTAGAATTCAGTGTTGGTATTTACGGTATATCTTCAGTCAGATAGATACCCAATGCATCACAACCAAATAAGAATGAATTGTAATGTGAAAAAAATATAAGGAACAAAATTATTTCTGATGACTCCTAGTTGATACGGAGACTTGTTTATCGTGAAAAATTCCTTAAGAGTCTTCATAAATACGAACTCAGAGTCGGGAATAAGGGACAAGAAATTCACGGAAGTTTCCCAGAGTTCCGAGAAATTCTGAGAAACTAAAGACTTGGCTATTTTCCATGTAGAATTTTAAGGAGGGTGGGAAAGGGGTGATTTTCCCTCCTCTTAACTTCAAATTAACGGGGATTTTTCGGTGCTTAAATTCTGAAATGGAGGAGACTATCTGAGGACCGCTTTCTGATTGGTCAAGAGTCTGGAAGGGGATTGGGGGGTTGAGGAATGGGATGGGGGGAGCTTTGAGGGAGGGGTGAATGGGGGCAAAGGAGGGAGTCGAGTTTGGAGTGGGGGATGGGAGGTTGAGGGGGAGAGTGATAAGGGGAGGTGGGAGTTTTGAGGGAGAGGTGAAGGGGGGTAAAGGAGGGGGTCGAGTTTGGAGTGGGGGATGGTAGGTTGAGGAGGAGAGTGATAAGGGGAGGTGGGAGTTTTGAGGGAGAGGTGAAAGAGAACGAAGGTGGGAGTCGAGTTTGGAGTGGGGGATGGAAGGTTGAGAGGGATGGGGGGGGGTTGAAGGAGAGGTGAAGAGGGAGGGAGGTATGGAATGGATAGAATGGAAGAAGAAAGATGTTGAAAGAAAATACAAGAGAGTAGGGGAAGGAAGTGAGGAGGTGAGGGAAGGAAAAGGAGGACTAGTACTCGGAGGAAGGGAGGGAAGGAGGTATGGAACGTTAGAGAGAAGACAGAAGAGGGTTGGAGATGGTAGAGGAAGTGTATGGAATAGATTAAGAAAGGTAATTGAGGAGAGAGAAAGGATTGAGAGGGATGGTTGAGGATGGATGTGGAAAGAAGTGAAAGCACAGAAATTCATAGAAGGTGCAGATAACAGGAGGCCTGTTTGTCCATAGCGAAGTTAACCCGTTGGAGGGAAACTGAGTGCAGTATAGATCTAACCAGTGTGTGTGTGTGTGTGTGTGTGTGTGTGTGTGTGTGTGTGTGTGTGTGAATAGGACAGATAAGAGGAACGATCTCCCCCTGTCTTCCACATCCTCCAGTAAATTAGCAGATACCGCCAGTATTAAAGATAGAAGAACACCTTGACTGTTGAAAACGTAGAAATTAGTATACGATGTCGGGTAAAATATGTAGAAAAAAAAAAAAAGATAGGTAGGAGAGAGGCAGTTGGGGGGAAAAAAGGGTATTTGGAGGACGAAAGTATTCGCGGGCGATAGTTGGGAAGTTAAGGATATAGCGAGAAAGTAGTTAGAGGGAATGGTATTAGGAGGGGAGTAGAATGAAAAGGATATTTGAAGGTAGGGAAATAGAGAGAACAGTAATTAGAGAGAAGGGGGTACTTAAGGAAACTAAGGAGAAGAGTGGTGTAAATGAAGGATATTTGAAAGTAGGGAAGTAGGAACGAGGGTGATTAGGAAGGAAAGGATATTTGGAGGAAGTTGGTTGGGAAGGAAAGGCAAGAGGGAGGAAAGGGCTAGAAGGAATGATGTTAGGAGTGAAGAAAGTAAAAAAGAAAGGGTATAATTATATTTGGAGGAAGTAGAGGAATGTAGTTTGGAAGGAGAGGACACAGGAATTGTTAAAGGGAGACAGGAAGGAGATTTTGGTGGGAGGGTGACGATTTAAGGAGAAAAGGAAGAAGAATTGATAGGGAATTATGAGTGAAGGAAAGAATGAAAGGAGGGAAGGAGAAATGAGGATACATTAGGAGAGAGAGAGAGAGAGAGAGAGAGATGATTAAAGGAGAAAGGAGGGTGGACGGATGGGTTGACAGAAAAGGAAAGAGGAATGAGAGGAAAAGGAAGGCCATAGAGAGTGAAGAAAAGAAAAGAAGACAGGAAGGAAATGTAGAAAAGGAAGATAGAGAGGGGGAAGAGAAGGTGAAGATAATTGAAGGATTGCGGAAATGGGAGTTTGGGGATATGAGAGGGATGGAGAGAGGTAGGTTAAGGTAATTGGTGGATGGAATAGAGGTAGAGTTCCCGGGCTGTGAGGTGTTTGAACCAAAATGTCGCCATTTCAGCTGATCAGTCAGCGAGCAATGAAATACTGGATATCCAGTCTCTCATTCTATAGGGTCTCTAGTACCTACAAGTGCTTGTGGGCCCTTCGGGCCCCTCGCACTTGCCCCTGCGGAGGGCTCTCGCGTTTATGTGCTGTTCTAATGTAACGTTGTCACTTGGATTTTTTGCAGCTAACCAATTGATCGTGTTATTTGCAGCTTCGGGAATGGAACCCAAGTTGTCCGAACGCAAGTCCGAAGTACACACACAGACACACGGTTACTGCTACAGTTTATTTTAGTTCTACCTCAGGGCAAAACATTCTACGGAGATCCTACAGTATGCCGGGCTTCGGGAGCAGCGTTTTTTGGTCAAAATGTGATCGCTTATTAAATATAGTAAAAGTTTTTCAGTCGTGATGGGACCAAGTTTTCTCACATCAGCGATTTTTTTTGCGATTTTTTTTTTGCCAATTTTGATGCGATTTGAATGTGTAGTTTTGGCTGCCCAAAACACACACACACACACACACACACACACACACACACACACACACACACACACGGCTAGTGCTATAGTATATTAGATAAGCTTCACCGTAGCACCTAGCTATTTATGATACTCTGCTATAAATAGAAAGAAAGATGCTTGGGTGAGAGAAATTTAAAAGCAACACTTTGTTTGGAGAAAATGTGTGAAGTTGTAGCATTCTCTTGTCTTCGCAGTTAGTGAATGAATGATTAAGTGATTCGAATCTGTTCCGGAACCGATTTGATTCACTAAGAGAACACCATTAATGCAAGTGGTTTTCCTCACAGTCATCCATTCTCCATGACCATTCTTGACACTCGGACATGAAGTTTCCAAAAGTGTTTGTGTTTTCCATTCGACACAGACATGAATTTTCTATGGTGTTTGTGTTTGTTTTCTATTCTCAGTCAGAGCATGTAGTTTCCCACGGTGTTGTGTTATGTTTTTCCTTTTACATTGTCTACACCGTGCTTATTATGAAGTGATTTTCCATACAGTATATATTTTTTACTTCCATCGTGCATATACTTCCCTATTTCTATTTCTTTCATCCCAGTGTAATTCTGCCATTCCCCTTTAGTTTCATATTATTTTTATTTTCAATTTTTCGCCTTGATGTAAAAAGAGTTACGTAACAAGAGTCGTCGCGGTAAAGGGGTTAAGGAGATATGTGAAAAAAAATAAATCGCCACGTAAGAGGTACTAATGAGCCTCCTTAAGCCTACGGGAAAATAATGATCCTGGGACCCCTTAATCTCGTCAGCTTAGGAGGAACTTAGCACCTGTTTCTTGGCGATTTATCTTGAATATTATACCGGCGTTATTTTTAATGTTCTCTCTCTCTCTCTCTCTCTCTCTGACGTAGATAGCATACATAACTTTCTGTGTATCTTCATTACTGCAATTTGGTACTTTTATTTTATGCTGTTTAATTCTTTTTTATACTGGCATAGATTTCACACAACATGCATTCATACGTACTAGATACAGAAATGAAGTGCTAAGAAAACTGTTACAGAAAGTCTCCGTAAGATATTGAGAATGCAAACTTGTATATATGTACTCGTATTACGTTCAGATGGGTTGCGAATGTAAGGCAAAACGAGAGAGAGAGAGAGAGAGAGAGAGAGAGAGAGAGAGAATGTATCATGAGTTGATTACCCAGGGTAGATGTTGAGAGAAGATAAGATTCGTGGAACAAGAGTGAGAGACAGGAATGGATTATAACCAGCAGATCAGCAAAAGTACACGTGGAAAGGAATTAAGTGTAGAACAAGACAGAAAAGACAAGAATCGATTATAACGAGTAGATTTGCTTATGTAGATGTGGAAAGAAGATTAGAAACGTAGAGCAAAGAAAGAGACGACAGGAATGGATTACAACATGAGTAGATTAGCAAGTGTAAATATGGAGAGGAGATAAGGAGCATAGAACAGGAGAGAGGGACAGCGTGAACGGATTATAACGAGTAGATTAGCAAGGGTAGTTGTGGAGAGAAGAAGCGTAGAACAAGAAAGAAATGAGAGGAATGGATTATAACATGAGTAGATTAGCATGGGTAGATGTGGGAAGTAGATAAGAAGCTTAGATGAAAAGAAGGAAGACCAGAATGGATAATAAATAGATCAGCAAGGACGGATATCGATCGGAAATTAAAAGACTTGGGATACTAGGGTCGGGAAAGAGAGGATGGTTAGTTTTTACTCTTATTTTCTTTTTACTTTACCCATAGTCGGGGTAACTCCGATATTCAGTTCGAACTAACTACAGACGATTTTATTCAGTGTAGAGCGAGACATAGAGACCTATTTATGCATCTGTCACTATTAACCTTCTGATGGTCGGGGCAACTTTAGTATTTTCAAGTTAATGTCATGGTTCTCGTTCGACTAGAGTGAGTCATAGGAGCTTCAGGGTCAATTTTCTTTTGCTTTGTTTTCTTCATATCCTTTTTGTCCATTGTCTGGTGTGGTTAGTGTGTGTTCTTTCAGTACGTCCTACATTTTTTTTTTTTTTTTAGTATATCTTCTTTGCCCATCAATTTGTATATTTTGCATTTTCTTTCAGTATATTTAATCTGTCCGTTTTTGGTATGCTATGTATACTTTCCTTTATCATACCTGTCTTCCGGTGCGCTTTCTGTATGGTCTTTCTTCCTTTAAATGTGTTTTTTCTTTGAGTTTATGTCTGTTACACTTGGGTATTATATATATATATATATATATATATATATATATATATATATATAAATATATATATATATATTTCTTACAGTTTATGTTTTACATGGGTACTTTGCATTTTTTACATTTTTATTTCTTGTTTCCATCACCACGACCATCACCCAAGCCCCGACCCCCCCCCCCTCTCCCCTAACACATCACCAGTCTCCCTCCTTCCTCCCTTCATCATCATCATAATTTCTCCCCTTGCCCCTACCGTACCCTTCCCCCTCTTCGCCCATCACCATAGTCACTCCTCTCTACTCTCTCCCTTCCCTCACCATAAATCCCCTTCCTTACGTCCCCCTCCTCTTCACGACTTCACAGCATCCATCCATTACCTCCTCCCTTCCCCTTGCCCCCATTCGTATGCTCTCACGCCCCTTCATACCCCATTCCTGAAGCCTCCTCCTCTTCCTCCTCCTCTTCCTCCTCCTCCTCCTCCTCCTCTTCCTCCTCCTCCACCACCACCATCCGTTTCGCTCTTTTCTCGCCCTCTCCATTTGCGACCTCTCATTTCACTTTTCCATCCATCGTTTCTATCCGGTATTTAGTATGTGTCGTGTTTTCTTCTGTAAATATGTCTGTTTTCGTTTGTATCTCCCTTGTACCTTCCTCCTCGTCTCATTTTCATTCTCTTACCATGCCCCTCTCGACAGTTCTTCATCCCCTCTTCTTTATAACTTTACCCTCAGTCCATTCTCCCTTCCTTTTTCCCCCTCCCTCCATTCGTATGCTCTCACGCCCCTCATACCCCATTCCTGTGGCCTTATCTTGCCCTCTCATTCGCCTTCCCTCCCTTTCTCATCCTCGTCGCTTTTGGCCTTTCATTTTGCGTTTATATATCCTTGTACATAATTTCGTATGCTGTATATGTTTTCTACCTTGAGTATGTGTTTTCCTTTGCATTTTTTATGTCTTCCTATTTTCTTAATTTCTTTCTGTCACCACGCCTCTCACCGTAGTCCTTCCCTTTTCCTTGCGACTTCATCCCTCAATCCATTTCCCACTTTCATTTCCCCTTCTTCCTGTTCGTATGCTCTCACGTCCCCTTCATACCCCATTCCTGAGGCCTCATCTTGTCCCTCCATTCGTCTCGGCTCTTTTATTCTCGCTCTCCAATTTCGACCCCTTATTTCGCTTGTCCTCCATTTGCCTCGCCTCTTTACCATTTAGGCATTCCTAGTCAGTTCCACAATAGTTTTCTCTCCCTCTTCGGGGTTACCTCATTTTGTTTCGTTTTGCCTATTTCCCTGCTTCTCTGTCCTGTTTCCGTCCATTCATTTTCAGTGTTATCATTAATGAAACATGCTTCATTGCCTCGTTTTATTTTTGACTCACTGCTTTTGCATACTTAGGTGTTAATTTTTCTCTTTCCTAATTTCATGCTGTCTCCAGCTTTCATTCCATTGCCTGATTTCTCGCCATGTCTGAATGGCATCAAATTTGCCTTGCCTCATAACTCTGTCTGTCTGTCTGTCTGTCTCTCTCTCTCTCTCTCTCTCTCTCTCTCTCTCTCTCTCTCTCTCTCTCTCTCTCTCTCACCCCTACTTCGTTCTCTCCCCAACCTCCTCATCCCCATTCCTCCACCCCCTGTCTCCCCCACGTTATGCAGAATACCTCTTTAAAAATGGATTCAGGAATCTTTAATGGGGAAACAACCTTTGCTCCAATCAGACGTAGTTTATCCATTTTTCCCTTGTAGTTGCGATGACTGGGGGTATGGGATGGTGGTGGAAGAGTGGTGATGGTTGTGGTGAGTGGTTGTGATGGCTGGTTGTATTGTTATTGGCAGTGATGATGGTGGTTTGATGACTACTTGGAGTTGCTTTTGGTTGAGATGTTGATGGTTTGAGGACTGGGTGTGAGGGTGGAATTGGTATACTGTGGCCATTTGTTGTTGATGATAATTTTAGGCCATTCGATGAAGTGCCTTTTGCCACACCCACAGGGACGGCCAAATCCAGTGTGTCACACACACACACACACACACACACACACACACACACACACACACACACACACACACACACACATACACACACACACACACACACACACACACACACACAGTCTCTCTCTCGCTAACTGAATCACTGTTACCGTTTGAAGGATGAAATCAGGCAGGTTACAACCGTAGAGTTTGATGAGCTTCACACATTCACTTCCATCGATTTTTGCCTCACCTACGGGCGTGTCTGGGTGTGAGGTGCGTGTGGTATGTATCAGGGGTGAATCCAAAGACAAAGGACACATTTTGAGGCTGCGTTGGGGTTGTGGGTGTGGTTGTGTGAGGCGGCCATTGAAGGTGCCCTTAGTCTTCTTTTATTTGCGATAATTGTAGTAGTTCTTAATTGATGCTTAGATGGTTAGTGCTGTTACCGTTTGTTGTTGGTGGTAAGGATTTTTTTTTGTGATAGTTGTGGGGTTGTTGATGAATGGCTCTTGTAATTGGTGATAGTTGCGGTAGTTTTTTTAATGGATGTGGACGGGTCTTGTCGGTAGCGGCGATAAAAGTGACAGAGTGGATATTATTAGCACTGGTGGTGATTGGTGGTGTCAGCAGCTGGTAGGGGGGTTGTATGGTGGTAGTTGTGGTGGCAGATGTGGTTAATGGTGGCTCTAATTGCCCTAGGTCTGCTGGTTACAAGAGACGCGATGCTGTTGGTCCTGCTCGTTATGGTGAATCATGGAAAGAATCGAGGTAGTATGAGGGTATTTTTTTTTGTATTTTTCTTTTTTTTTATCTTCAGTATTATTTTTCCTTGATTTGTGTTGCCGGGATGGTGTTCGTGCTCGTTATGGTGAATCATGGGAGGAATTGTTTTGTAGTTTGTTTTTTTTTAGTTCAGATTTTTTCTTAATTTGACCTGTGTAAACGCAATTTTAGGGAAATCATAGAAAATGTTGTAACTGTTTTTTTTTTTTTTGTCTGTGTGTGTGTGTGTGTGTGTGTGTGTGTGTGTGTGTGTGTGTGTATGTGCGTTTTCGCGATGGTTTTGATGGTCTTTATGCAGAATCAGGAAAGAACCGATTGTATTTGGTGTTTTTTTTTTTTTTTTTATAAGTCGGTGCTTTTATAAACTTTTATTTTGTTTTCCAATTTTTATATACTTTTCCTTGCCCCCTTTTTTTTTAATGTACTTCTTGGTCGTAAAAGTGAATCAAGGAAGATTTTTTTCCGGTAATGAACGTTTTCTCGTTTTTTTCTGTGCTAGTGATGACTGTCATTATGGTGAATTCCTCTCTCTCTCTCTCTCTCTCTCTCTCTCTCTCTCTCTCTCTCTCTCTCTCTCTCTCTCATGCTTTCCTTTCGTCCACCATACGGTTATTCATTTACTCCCCAACTCCATTTGTACCATTCATAAGTAATACATTTTCTTCATTGCTCCTTTTTTCCTTCATACTTTTATTCCGCTGCGTCTCACCCTTCCTTCGGCCATGCAGTATTTCTTCATTTTTCTTTCTCTTCTCTCTTCCTCACACCTTCATCGTCCTTTCCGCTTTTGCCTTTATCCCTCCCTCCCTCCCCCGTGCTCTCCCTCCCTCGGTCCCCCCCCCCTCCTTCCTTTGCCCATACAGCATTTCCTCTTTCCTTCTCCTTTCCCTTTCGCATATGCTTATTACTCGTTTTCCCATAGCGCGTTTCTCTCTTACCCCAATTTTTTTCTTTCTTTGTCTTTTTCTTCTATCTGTCAAGCAGTAGTTTCTGTTTCCTTCTCTCCTCCTGCCTCCTTACGTTTATTCCTCCTCTCTGTCTTGCCCTTTATTTCCCTCCCTTCCTAATTTCCCCCCTCTTTCAGCCATAAGTATTTTCCCTTTCCTTCTTTTCCCCCTTGCCCATAAGTTTATTCCTCCTTCCCTCTTCCTCTGTCTTACTCTCTCATATTTTCCCTCCTTTGGATATACATTGTTTCCCCTTTCTCTTCTCTCTTTTCCATATGTTTATTTCTCTTTCCCCTCTCCTTATCTCCCTCCTGCCCCCTTCCATTCTCCCTCCCTCCTGCCCCCTTCCATTCTCCCTCCCTCTTGTCCCCTTCCGTTCCTTTTTCCTTCCCTCTTGTCCCCTTTTCCTTCCTCCTTCGTCTCTTCCTTCCTTTTGCCATACAGTATTTCCTCTTGTCATCTCTCCTTGCCTCCCATACGTTTCTTCCCCTCTTCCTATTTCCCTTTACCCCCCTTGGTCCATCCTCCTTACCTTCCTTCCTCCTTCACATTTTCCTTTTTTCCTCTCGCTTCCATACTCCTGTGCCTTCTTTCCCTTTATCCACAGTGTAGAGACTCAAACAGTGTGCTCATACGCAACTTACTCCGCCCCCAGAATATGGCTCCTTCCACTTTCCTTCGTGTCTGCGTCACTTGGAAACTGATTCTCTCTCTCTCTCTCTCTCTGTATATATATATATATATATATATATATATATATATATATATATATATATATATATATGTATATATATATATATATATATATATATATATATATATATATATATATATATATATATATATATATATATTCGTGTGTGTGTGTGTGTGTGTGTGTGTGTGTGTGTGTGTGTGTGTGTGTATCTATCTATTATCTATCTGTATGTGTGTGTGTGTGTGTGTGTGTGTGTGTGTGTGTGTAAAGCTATGTTTGCATGCATGAGAGAGAGAGAGAGAGAGAGATGCCGTACCTATTTCACCTGCGGGTATTTGCCAAGCTCAAGTATCAGGGGAATACCTCTTTCTCTCTCTCTTTCTCTCTCTCTCTCTCTCTCTCTGTAATTTCCTAACACTTTTGTTTTTTCCGTCGGTATTTTCAAGGGTTTGAATTATTATAAAGTTTTTACAAGAATTACTGTCACATATATAGGTTGGTAGCATTAATATTTTGTTGCATTCACCAATTATTTCGTTATACCTAACCTCTTCACTCGTATTACAATGAATCTATCACAATTTCGTTATGGAAATTGTATAAATAATTATATGTTAAATGAAAATATAGTTATGGTGCACTAATAATGCCCTAGAGGTACGTTAGACATGACTGGATCCACATTAATTTATTTAGCCTGTGACACACACACCTTGGGTTCTCCGTGATAATGCATTGCATAGGGACAAGAAAATCCTTTAAGCATCTTACATGAACATTTGATGCTCATACTTGAACATAAATCCCCTAATAATTATTAATCTTACTGCAGTCAGTTATTTTTCACGATAAAACTATTTACTCACTGCATGCCTTGTTGTTTATTAGGCAGATTTTGATCAGGGACTGCTCCTGACTTTAGCAGTCTTCTAATTGGTGGTGGTGTCCCCAGCAACTCGCTTTGCAGATCTCTTGCATACTGTTGCGAGCTGAAATGCCTTTCACTGACACGGCCAGTGGGAGAAACCTTGTCCTTTCGTCCACACAAATGTATCCACTTTTGCCTGTTGATTTTATCATTTGGCATGCGAAAGCGTCTCAGAAACTTGCCATCAGATGTCTTCCCTGAACACCCAAACACACTGCACATCGTGAAAAGTATTTTAATTTGATGAAACGTATAAAATAAAGCAGGCTATGCGTCACAAATGGCTGGTAGAAACACACTGTTGTCCTGCTCCCGTGAGCGAGACAGCCATCCAAGTGACGTCACGGGTCAAGGCCACCAATCATAGATGACCTGCACAAAACCGACCTTATTTTGGTCCAGAGATGAGCACACTGTTTGAGTCTCAACACTGTGCCTTTATCCTCCTCCTCCACTCCCTCCCTCCCTCCCACACCGAGTAGATAAGCACAGAAAAATTGCCTTCGGCCATACCTAACTTAGCGACCATTGGGGGCCATGGTTAATCGACCTAACAGAATCCCCTTAAGCACTGCACCTCAACCCTTAAGCACCGATGACTTAAGAGCCAAAAACGAAACTCCGAAACTTTCCATTGGGCGTATACGAACCCCCCAACCCCCACCCCCACCCATACGATACCGAGCTTCGAACGCCCCCAGAAAATTACGCGACTCGCCCCAGTGTTTTCGTGCAATTAAAGAGTTGGCGAAAGTTGCGAGGAAAAAAAAAAAAAAAAAAAGGAGGCTTAATGTTGCTACTCAGTTCCCCGACCCGGCATTTGATAGAGAGTGCTTGTCGGGGAGAGGCGATCTGGGTGTTATTCTTCCCCCCCCCCCTCTCTCTCTCTCTCTCTCAAGCATGTAATATATAGAGCTTGTCCGAGAGGCGATGGGATGTTCTTTTTTTATTTATTTATTTATTGAGAGCTTGTCTGAGAGAGGTGATAGGGAGTGTTCTCATATGGGTTCTCTCTCTCTCTCCCTGTCTCTCCCTCCCTCCCTCCCTCCCTTTTTTTTATGATATAGAATGCTTGTCGGTGAAGCGATGGTGGTCTTCAGTATCGCTCCTCTTTTTTTTTTTTTTTTTTTTTTTTTTTTTTTTTTTTTTCTCCCCGTCGCTGAAGATGCAAGGCCAATAAGGACTTCCATGAGTGTTTTTGCTACCCCTCTTGCCGTTGCTATGCTGCTGATGGTGGTGGTGGTGTGGTGGTGCTGTTTGGTGGTGGTGGTGGTGTGGCTGCCGTTGTGATTGCTGATGCTTTGTTGTACTGTATTTTTAATTTCGATGTGTAGCAATTATTGTTTTGGTTTTGTCGTTGTTATTGCGGTAGCTAGCTTTTCATATGATAGAACTGGGCCACTTCCACAGCTTGTATACTTAAATGCAACTGTGTGAAATTCAGTGATCCCCAGCTGTGCCGCAGGATTAGTTAGATCGGCCCTACAATCTGACCACACTTAGCCATCAACTGAGCTAAAAAGCGTTAGGAATATTGGCCATGTTGGAGTAAATGCTGTATAGTGTCACTGAAATATATTAGTTCTGGTTTGGTGTAGAGGATTATTATATGAGACGGACACGGCCTCACATTCAATATGGAGTCGTCTCTCCCCTCACCCCCGGCAACTTGGTGTCTTGTTATTAACCTACCCAGCCACGAGTTCGATATTTTCCTCTCTGACCTGTGAAAGATTGTGAAAGATTTTTTTTTTTCCCCCACCTCCCTTTCACCATACCCCATAATGCGAACTGCTGTTATTTAACCCTTTGAGTCCGGTCTTTTATTCTTGCCACATCCAAGCGATTTTCTTCAGACGGAGAGTTCCTTGGTAGTGAAGGGATTAAGGAAGTGTGTGTGCAGTGTCTCTCAAGTTGAATGAAATAATCTGGAGTTAGTAGGTATAAACTAAAAACTCCATCGTCGTATTTGAAGGAATTAAACCTTACCGACTTGCAAACAGTTCTCTTCATTACAGGGTGTACTGCCTCCATTATGGCCTACCACCCAACACTGCCCCAACGCACTCTGTTCACGTAACTCATTTTACCCTTCCCACCTTTGATAATCTGGAAACCTTTACCTCCCAACTTTCAGTGCGTCCTCCTCACACTCTGGCCGATCAGTTATCACTGTCCCAAATCGTGAAATGATTGCATTCATCACTTCACTACGATGACGTATAAGTTCAGTTTATTCATGTTCAGACGTACTTATGAATGTTCTCGGATGGAAAGGATTAATGGAGACTGTGTAACTCCATCAGCTCGAAACTTTCAACAGTTCACAGATGGCATGAACAATAGTAACAAATGTCATCTGATTGAAAAGGAAAATAAGAACTGAAAAGTGTGAACCAGAATGGTTTAGAATGCCCTAATGGATCTGAAATTGCTTCAGGTGACCGGTGAACATCTCTGTTGTATTTATTTAATTATTTATTATTCATTCATTGCTATGTAAGCCATCTAATATTTTGTTGGTTGTGCCATCTGACATTAATAGTAGTGTATTTTCATATACAGTATATTGTCAGCTTCTGTTACTAACATCTGTACCGTTATCTCGGGAAAAAAATATATGGACGTCATAATATGCTTAGATAACCTGTCTTTTTAGTATAAATTATTTCTGTTTTCAGATACATTAATCTTGTGCTGGTAACTCAGTCATTATTAACCAGATCAACCCAGAGTGTACGGTAATAAAATCGACCTGTGATGGAAAAATCAAATACGGGTATGTGACTAATTTCACACTGAAAGTATTAATGGAGACAATTGCAGGCTTTAATAGTAAGAATTTCCCCTTAATCTAAATAAAATGTCTGGTATCGGCCGGAAGGAAATAGAGAACCACGAATGTTCTCTAACACTAAAGATATCCGTTTGAAGGTTGCAGCTGTGACACCAGAACGTCATCATAATGAAGGGGTTAATGTAATGGACTTAGATTAACTTATTCGTGGTAAAAGTACGCATGTGTTTACAAACAAAGCCATCTTATTTAGTAATTATAGTAACGGCTTAAGAATATATTATACTATTATAGTTATGGTAGTGGTCCGTGTATATTCCCAAGGCCATTATGTCAGACGGAGTGAGTTAGTAGATGAGGCTGAACTAATCACTTGTCCACTAAGTTATGGTCATTAAGTACCTTCTAATTACACCGCGGCCCCCAGGTAGCTCCCTCACTCACCTGTTGGCCCGCCCAGGTGCGCGGAGGGGGGAGGGATGGTAGGGGAGAGGGAGGAGGGAAGGAGGAATATTGGGGAGGAGAAAAGAGGAAAGAGAAGACAGGAAGGGACGAGCGTAGAGGAAGAGAAGGGTAGGAAAGGTCAGGGGAGTGAAAGAGGATTGTAGGGGGAGTGGGAAGAGGAAAGTGGGTGAGGAAAGGAAGGGATGGGAAGAAGATAAGGAAATGAATAAGTGAGGATGGTAGGAGGAAGGGAAGGAGCAAAGTTAGGTAGGAGATGAAGGGGGAAGAGAGGAAGTAAGGGAATGGCAAGAGGAAGGAAGAAGGATAGAGGATGACGAAAGGGGCAGGTGGTGAGCAGGTTAGGGATGAGGGGTAGCGGAAGAAGAGGAGGGAGGAAGAACAATAGGGGAAGTGGGAAGGGAGGGTAAGGACAGGGGAGAAGGGGAGATAAGGAAGGCAAGAAAAGAGACGGGAAAGGAGGAAGATAGGGAAGGAATGGATGGATAGTAAGGAAAAGGAGATTAGAAAATGAAAGCTTAAAGAAGAGGGAAGGGAAGAAGGAAAGACGGAAGTGAGCAAGAAAATGGAGGAAGGGGAAAGGGAAAGAAGAGGTGAAGCAAGGAGAGTAATTAAAGAAATGGGTAGTGGAGAGGAGGAGATGGTGTAAAAAGAAGCAGAAGAAGAAGAAAAGAGAGAGAGAGAGAGAGAGAGAGAGAGAGAGAGAGAGAGAGAGAGAGAATACTGTAGGGTACGGTAGGAGGAAGGGGAAGGCAGGAGAAGAGTTAAGGAGGGATACGGGGTAAGGGGGAGCAAAGTGAGGAGCAGGGTGGTCGAGATAAACATGGGAGGCTGGGGGTAGGGGTTAGGTGGAGGAGCGGATGATAATTGAAGAGAGGTGGGTGTGCAGGTTTAGGAGGAGAAATGAACGACTCTAAGGAGGAGAGAACGAAAGACTGGAGGGGAGGAGGGAGAAGGTTGGGTATGTCAGGATTAGAAGGGTAGATATGAAGGTAGCCTCACTGTAATTTAATGTTCTAAGTAGGAGAAAGTCCTCTGCTGACTCTAAACGATTTTATTCAGCTTTGAAGATACCTTTCTTTGTGGCAGGGTCTAACCCCTTTACCCCAAGGAGCATCTCAGCTATATGAAATCGCTTGGTTTAATCAGAATAAAATACGGAGAATGTTGTTGGGCCCAAGATGTTGAGGGAGACTGTTTCTAAACCCCATGACTTTTAATGGTTTCCCCAAAGTACTGAATATCGTCGACAAAACTTCAGTTTCGTACCACAATGTCCCTCGACTATTTTGAGGTGTTCTTCGAATATTTATCAAATTAAACACCTTATTCGTGTAACATCCATCGAAAATTGGTAATTGCCAAAATATAGGCGCTTGTTAAACATAATTGTGGGCTGAAACTGAAATAATGCCATGTCTTCGAGAGGTTGCAAAAAAAAAAAAAAAAAAAAAAAAAAAGTTTATCCCTTGTCTACTGGGATGCATTGCATTTTATTCTGGCTGCTTTTGGTCGACTTCAGCCTGGTCAGGAAGGATCTCTTGACTGAATCCCATAAAAGATTGTCATGAACCTTGTCAGCGATTTTTTTTTTTTCTTACCACCGTCTGACGTTTTTATGCGGGTCAAGAATGACGTGTCTTAATGAAAAGATCGAAGTAAAACAAAAAACAAAATATGTGTTTATTTTCCGGGGCCTGTTTGTTAAAGGTTGTATATGTCTTTGCCTGATTAATTATAATGAGGAAATCCTCCAGTTTTAGCCGGCTTTAACTTATTTGCAGCGGTTGGTGAGCTTTGTTTAACTGAGGCTGACATCAAGAGTAGTGTTGAATAAGAAGAAACCCTTATGGCAGAGGTTTCAAAAATATGACTAATATCTGGTCGTCAAACTTAGGATTTTTTTTTCTTAAGCTAACACAAGGCGATTTTGTTCAGTCAAGAGAAGTCCTAATATTAAAAAGTTTAGTAAAAATGATTACTGAAAATGTTCACTACTTTATACCTGTCTCCGATATATCTATCTATGTCTATCGATAGATACATGTACATATATATATATATATATATATATATATATATATATATATAATCATCATCCAATCCTATATATATATCATCATCATCATCATCATCATCATCCAATCCTATATCGCCCCACAGAGGAGCGTAGGAACCCGGGGCTAGGCAAATTGGTCCTGACATTTAAGATGAGAGTGACCAGCCTCACTCATCCCTGAGTGGCATTACATGAGCAATCAACCCCAGCCACTCCTTGGATATAAACCTTCACCGGCTCAATCCGATTGGAGCGCAGTAATTATCCACTAAACCACCAGGCGTCAAAATTTGGTTATATGATTACCACCCAGCGTAGTAAATGGTTTCCTGGTGTACAGGAAACCATATGGCTTGTCACTCAGTGTAGAGTCACCCACAGGCAGAAGGAAGAGGAAAGAATGAAGGAAAGAAAGACAGAATAGGGAATGTAAAGTTACCCGTAGGCAGAAGGACAAGGAAAGAATGAAGGCAAGGAAGACAGAAGAGGATGGAAGGACAGAAGGATTGAGGAGAGGAAAGGGCAGACACCCGGCAGCAGCACTACATCGAGTGAGTGGCTGGTGAGCGCCCCCACCTACCACAATATATATATATATATATATATATATATATATCTATATATATATATATATATATATATATATATATATATATATATATATATAAAGTGAACAGGACATGTATAGTTTGCCGCATCATTCTCCGCCTCGAGTACACACATTTTAACGCAGGCTCCTGTGGCTCACTCTCATCTGAATAAAATTGTCTGGCATTAGCTGTAATTGAGTACTAGAGCTGTCCCGACCATAAGACGATTCATTGTTACACTGTTAACTCCTGTGGTTTACCCTCAGCTGAATATATAATTATGACAGAAGCTAGAATATAACATTTGAATTTTTTCGAATTTGAGAGGGTTAAGTTATGAGAGAGAGAAACTTACTCCAGAAGTGAAGTGCTTCATACAGTTGAACTGACATGTGACATATATCGTGTTATGGTAACTACATGTCACTTCATGTAATATAAGATATTTGGAAATAATGAAAATTGCTTCCTCTGAATGAAGGAATCAACTTAAAAAAAAAATCAGCAAAGAAACTAAGCTTGACAGTTGGGATTTTTGTTAGGGAACTGAACTGTTCTCTTGACAGCCTAAGTTTAAAAAGTAATGAACTGTTTTCTGTTGCAGGTGTCCTGACCTAAGAGTACTGATGGCACCAGGTAATGCTGTCCGTCGATTCTACCCCTTACGTCTCGTCGCTTCGTACAAGGTAAATAATTAGTATGAGTGCCCATATTTATCTTCCGTCAAGCTGCTGTGTTCCGCTTAGTCGACATCCCTCTAATGAAATGTTTATGAATGTAGTGGTTATTTGTTGTGGACCCCATCAATACAATGACATCTTCATTCTTGGTGCATTTTTGTTTTCGACAAGGAATTAATGTTGGAAGTAGGTAATGGATCAGTCCGTATATTGTCCACTGACAGGACACTTTAGGAATTCCATTCCCCCCTCCCCCTGCCTCTGTGTGTGTGTGTGTGTGTGTGTGTGTGTGTGTGTGTGTGTGTGTGTGTGTGTTGAATACCTGCAGTAATGGTATTTTAGTGTTGGATGTGAAGTGATGGGTGGTTAATTTGGTATGTATTATTGTCGTATTCTTATGGACTGTCCAAACATAGTTTTGTAGTATATCTCTCATCTTAAGGAATTCAGTACATGTTATTTTTGTTTTATTGCCGTTTATTTATTTATTTATTTATTTTTGCAGGTAATCTTATAACTCTCCGAGGGAGCAACCCAGCCAACCCTTCGTTCAAGCTCGCCGGTGGTGAGTGTTAGTTTGAATTCATTGTTAGGGTGTTAGGGCTGTTAGGTCACTGACACGCTTCCACGAGCACAAATAACACAGTTTGTCCAAGTATTTCCCACAGATTTACAAACCCCAGCAGGCAACATCACGTGGCAAGTAAGGGATCTACCAGCAGTTGGATCAAACCACCCGCGGACTTGATAGTGATAACAACCCACGAGACTTGGAAGATAAAAAGGTTGGTATTAAAGGATATGAATATAGGTTGTCATTGTTTTTCAGCATCCCCGGTTTGACAAGCCAAACAGACCCATCGACCACAGGCAAACAACCACCCCTACAGGGCTGTCCCGTACATTGTACCAGTGTTCCCTTGTGGTGGGCAGCACCTCACCACAGCGAGGCGTGGCCAACAGTTTGAAGGTTTGGTTCCTGGATGGGCGCCACAATTGCGTCTCTCCACCCAGTTAACAGGGGCACCATGGTAGATTCCACATCACCCCGTTATTTGGTTATATGGTTACCACCCAGCACTGTAAAAGGTTTCCTGGGTTACAGGAAACTATTAGGCCTATCACTCTGTAAAGCCACCTGAAATGGAAAGAATAATAATAAAAACGTGACAGGAAGGATGGAAAAAAATAGGACGAGAGGAGGGCAGCCACAGAAAGAGAATGGTAAAAGTGAAGCAAGAAGTAGGCATCAGTACATCGACTGAGTGGATGATGGTTGCCATCACCTGCCATCATTATAAGGTACAGTCTCAATAAGTTGTACACTTAAATGTCTGGGGTATTAAAACTAGTGAGGAGATTCCAGCCCACTTCAGTTAGGTTTTCATAGCTTGTGTTGACTCTCATTGAACAGGAACTGGTTATTCTGAGACATCCTTTACTCGTATCTCTTGAATTCATGGTGTTATAGTCCAGCTTTCTTTATTGGCATTGAAGGGGAAGAGCTAATTGGGTTTTGATGTCTAACGCGTCTGCTTTTCCTAATTAGGGAAGATTATAATAATTATAACCCAGTTTTATTAGCTTGCCCAAACTCAACAGCTTTTGGCCTATTTTGTGCATCTGAGGTGCAGAATGATGAAAGATGTTCTTAAACTTTTGTGGTTTTAACATTCATTCACAACTGAGTTCCAGGCTAAAGATAATCCAGGTAACATGATGTGATTTGGGGTTGGAGTGGGTGAAGTGAATGGAAGCCCTCATAATAAGTTGGTCAAAGTTTATAGTGATAGGGAAAAATAGGAGCACCTAAAAATATGTATATTCTACGCAACATATTCAAAATCTGTAATTGCTTTGATATTAAACCTGAACTTCAGAAAATTTCGTTAAACAGCAATAAAGTCATTTCTCAGTTTTTTACAATTTGAATCTTATGCAGTGAAACTTCATATTTCGGTAACTGACAAGTGATATGTTATGGAATGATACAGTAAGTTTATTTTAAGGATGGCTTTGTTGCATAAGTTTTTCATTAAAATCGGTCTTTAAGATATCTGTTAACACCTTATGAAGAGGTAAAGTCCGGGCGAAAGGTTGGACTGTGGGTTTGAGGGTGCATCAACTTCTAATACTGAAGTTATAAACTTAGTGCATTGAATGCAGACGCAGAAAGATACCAGGTAAGGATTAATAATACACTGTAATGTAATTGGAAATAGCCGTTTCAATGGGGTTACGTTTGAGCTCCGTATCATGACCAGTTGGTGGTCGTAGTAATGGGTGGAGCTACATTGGCTTGATAATGACGTATGGATCTCTCAGTGCATGCTCTCGAAGTGCATGTTCTGAGTCTACACCGTAGCGGACAGTTATAAAGTGGGTGCTGCTAGTGTGTCCTTTCATGTACTGCCAGACATCGCACCCTGTTGGCTCTACCGATGACAAACAGACTCTGACACTCGTAATTATGGTCACTACAACACTTTCACCCATCGTTCTTTCTACAGACGCCCCATCGTCATTCGTACTTTGCTAGCATGGGAAAGAGTTAATTCTGGCTATCAGTCTCCCTCCGAGAAGATCCGGTCCTGCATTGAACTTAATATAGATTGATAAATGTAGATGTAATACTGAGGTTGGGCAAGAATAAGGGTTCATGTAGGGAAGGCTCCGATGAAGAGAATATGGGAAGGAGGGAGAGGAGAGAAAATTGGAGAGAATATAGGAAGAAGAGAGAAAAGAAGAATCTGGAGAGAGAGAGAGAGAGAGAGAGAAATACCACTTCAGAAACACTACATACAAGTTACTAAAGATAGTCCACTTGAAAATGGCAGCTCGTCTCCCTATACACACACTAGACGACAATTAACAGCAGGCATAATGAGAGAGAGAGAGAGAGAGAGAAGTTAAGAATGAGCATGAGGGTGTAGGTAAGAAACTGGAGAGAGAGAGAGAGAGAGAGAGAGAGAGAGAGAGAGAGAGAGAGAACAGTAAAGAATGAGCATGAGAGTGTATGTAAGAAACTGGAGAGAGAGAGAGAGAGAGGAGAGAGAACTGTAAGAATGAGCAGATTAAGAGAGTGTAGGTAAGAAAATGGAGAGAGAGAGAGAGAGAGAGAGAGAGAGAGAGAGAGAGAGAGAGTAGACGGTAGAGTGGGCAGTGACGAGGGGGTTTAACAAGGGGACCATTAGCACAACCCACCCGCTGTGAGGAGTAAACTCATTACTTACCGCTCGATACATGTAGAGGCGGGGGTATTGTTGCTCTCTCTCTCTCTCTCTCTCTCTCTCTCTCTCTCTCATTATCCTTATTTTCCAGCTGTTAATTATTCCCTGTTGTGGGTACAGGGGCATCTTGATTGTTATTTGCAAGTGGACCATCTCGGGTTGTGTTTTGTTTAGAAGTGGTTCTCTCTCTCTCTCTCTCTCTCTCTCTCTCTCTCTCTCTCTCTCTCTCTCTCTCTCTCTCTCTCTCTCTCTCTCTCACACACACACACACACACACACACACACTTTGTCCTTAAAACTGCCCATTGTCCTGTCATTTACGACTTGTCCTGAGAATGGCATTTTCCTCCCATTTCTTGGTCCTTGTTTGCAGGCCAGAAAATGAATATACATCATAATTACTTTTCCATGGTAACATTTGATATCATTAATTTTATTACATTTTGAACCGCTTTGAAACAAAAATAAGCCCAATTATGTCGTTTTCTGTGTTTATGCCATTTGACCTTACTGAGACAGCAAATGGATGGGATTTATTGTGCCCATAAATTTCAGCATATATCAAAATGTATTATCATTACGAAATTGTTGCTGCGTTGTTGATCGCTAATTTATCCAGATTCATGGAAAACGATAATTCTTTTTTACTGTTTAAACATTTTTCTGGCTTGCTTTGTCGCGTTCTACATTTTCTCTCTTTTTTGCTTCATTCTGCCGTCCCCTCAATTTTCCTTCATTTGGGTTGTAGTTATTTCCATTCAGATTCGTTCTAGTCATATGTTGTCGTGCCATTTCTTCCTAGTTCGATAGTTTTCTTTTCTTTTTTCTTCTCTCATTTGTTCGGCTTCTTTAGTTTTATTTATTATTTGTTTACGTTTACACTGCTCAGTTTTAGTAGGTCTTGTTCAGCAGTCATAAGTATTTCCATTTCTTTCTGAACTTTTCTTTCTTTCTTTAACTACTTACTGCTCAGTCTTTCCTAGGCTTTCCATGTCCTGCACATCGTACCTCTGCATTAGCCTCTTTTTGTCTTTGTTATGGGCGATTTAATCTGTCTTCCTTTGTTTCGTTGTGCATAGTCGTTCCTCTTGTCTCATAAAATTTCCATGCTTGTTCATTCTAACAAGCACCTCTCTCTCTCTCTCTGCCGGTTTTATCGGATGATGTGGTGGGTGGGGGAGAGCCTTCCTCCTTTCTATCTCTTTTTCTCTTACACGTTGGCCAGCTGTAGTAGTCAATTTTTTTTTTTTTTTCCCAACATATAACCTCGTCAGGGGTCAAGAGGCCCCCTGTTATCTGTGCTTCCTGTGTACTGTGTACTCATGTGCAAGAGTTTCCCCACACTGTCCATGCGAGAAACAAAAGTTTAAATATGTTCCTGCCTCTTAGTTCTTGAAGTGGTCAACTTTTTTGTTATCCTGTGCGGTTGTGAGTTTTTCTGTTATGGGAGTATGTATACATTATATAACAGAAGCTACGCTTAGTTCAGACATCTCTGTAGGTATCTGAGTGTCAGTATTCTTTCCGTGCATCCAATTATATGTATAGGTTACTTAACGCGTTCCTGCTTATTAACCAGTAGTCCGTCTGTCTGTTAGTAAATGGCTTCATGCACTAACACGCCATCGCTGAGGCGTTAATACCAGCTGTCTGTTATAATATGCCAAGGATATCCAGTTCAGGGATGGTGTAATAATTGTGTTTGAGTACTGGTTAGTGGTCCTTGTGAAATTTGTACAGTATAAAAAAAATAGTTTATCATAATTATTTCCTTGCAACATGTTATATTCGATCCAGTGACCTGTGTTACTTCTTTGTTGCCAAGCTATTCATGTGTGTGTTTGCTTGCCTACATACAGTATGCGTATGTAGATATATGAATCTTTTTGTGAAGAGACACTGAAGTAAGTGGGCTATAAACCGTTTTGGAAAAGCATAGAGAAAAGCTTTGTTGCGTGAAAATTTTAACATTCCACAGCAGTACTCTGAAACGTAATATACTTAAGAAAGGTGTGATATAATTTACTTCTGCAATAAAGTAGAACCCCTAGAAACACCCAAACAACGAAAAATGGAATATCATTTATGTTTAAAATAAATGTGAAACTATTTTACCTAAACATTACAGAAGAACACGTAGAAGCAGTGTAACTTGATGCAAAATGGAACGTAAAAAGATAGTACCAATAGTGTCCCTGCGTTCGTGGCCTTTTGTGAGCTAAATTTTGTAATCCCAGCGAGCTTGTAAGCCCCTCTAACCCACCATACCCGCGGCCTAGAATAAAGCCATTAAATGCTTCATCATTTCTCTTGTAGGCCCGCTGAATTTATCCCTTCAAACTATCCATTCTCTTTCCTATCCTTTTCCTCTTTCTCCCTTCCCTTCCCTTCCCTTTCCGTTTCCTATCCTCCCCCTTTTTTCTTTTCCTTTCCTTCCCTACCGCCTCTCTCGTAGGGGTGCTAAGTGTGTCCCCTCTAACCATCAAATTTCTTTTTTGTCTTTTTCCCATGCCACATTTTTCTTAGGGATGGTAGATTTTAAGCCTCAACCTTTCTGTCCCCTTTCCTTCCCTTCCTTTCCATTTTTCCTCCCTACCACGTCTCACGTAATGGAACTGTTATATCCCTTTCAGTCACATACTCTCTTTCATTCCTTTTCATCCCACCCCTTTCCTTTCTTTCCCCAACCCTTTTCCTTCTTTTCCCAACCCTTTCCTTCTTTTCCCAACCCTTTCCTTTTTTCCCGACCCATCCTTTCTTTTCGCGATCCTTTCTTTCCCCAGCCCTTTCCTTTCTTATTCCCAGCCCTTTCCTTTCTTTTCCCACCCCTTTCCTTTCTTATCCCCAGCCCTTTCCTTTCTTTTTCCAACCCTTTCCTTTCTTTTTCCAACCCTTTCTTTTCCTTTGATCACCATTTCTCTTTTAGTGTTCTTAGATTTCCAGCTTCCACCGTTTTGTCCTTTGCCCTTTCCTTCCCTTCTGCGCCCTTTGTGTTCCTTCCCTTTTCTGCCTTGATTTCCCTCTCCTTCCTGTCCACTCTTTTCAGGTTCTGTCTGTGTCTTACTGTATGTTCTCCCTTCCACCCTCTTAGTTTTGCTTCCTATTCCGACCGTCTCTTCAGTTCGTGTCACTTGTTTTCTCCCTTCTCTTTTCCACCTTTTTGTGACTTCTCTTCCGTCCTGTCTGTCTTCGTCTCTCACTTTCTCGTTTTCGTTTTCTCCCTTCTTTTTCCCGACTCTAGCTCTCCTCTATTTTTCATAGCTTTAAGCAATCTTCCTTTGCATTTTCCTTTATCTCACTAGTCTCCTTCCTCACGCTTGCTCCCTCTACTTTCTCTCCTGCTGTCGTTTCCTCTCCGTTTCATCATCTTACATTCGCTCCACCCCCCCTCTCTCTCTCTCTCCACCATATTTCTCCCACTGTTTCTTTTTGTTTTCTCCTTATTTGTTCATATACTTGTATCTCCCTTTATTTTTTGACACTATTTCTTTAGGGTATTTTCCTCCCTTTATATCTCTTTAATTTCCTCCCACTTTTGAATGTTACTTTTCCTTCCTGTATGAGTTTTTTTTTTTTTTTTTTTTTTTTTTTCCGCTTTTTTTTCTGTTCCTTTAATTCTATCTGTATTGTTCTCTCTTTATTTTACCGTAACTTAATTTTTATTCTTGTGTTTGTTTATATCTCTGTTCCTTAAGAAATCCTTTATTGTTCCACCTTTTTATCTCTTGCTTATCAAATCCTTTATTGTTTCATCTTTTTATCTGTTCCTCAACAAATCCTTTATTGCTTCATCATTTTATTTCTCGTATCCTCTTCTATTCCTTTATTGTTCCATCTTTTTATATCTCGTATTCCTCATCAAATAATTTATTATTCCATCGTTTTATCTGTCTGTTCCTCATCAAGTCCATTTTTGCTCCACATTTATATCTCTGTTCAGCAAATTATTGTTCCATGTTTTTGTGTCTCCCTTCCTCATTAAATCCTTTATTGTTCCATCAGGAGCATGGTGGCACAGGACTAGGCTGCTGAGTCCAGATATTGACGATGAGGATGATCAGTAGCTCCTCCCTGAACGGCATTGCGTGTGTACAAAAAACCTCTACGCATTCCTCCGACTTCAGTGCTATGGATCACATGTAGCTGGAGCGCAGTAATTCACACCACCTCAGGGCTACTCTGCTCTTCACTTGGAATAGAATCGCTTGAAGGTATATATTTATCCCCGTTATTATACTTTAACTAATTTTTGTGCTTCCGTCTTCACTTGCCTTTTTCTCGTACCGGTGTGTAAGCCACTTTTCAATTTTATTTTTTTTCAGTATTGTGTGATTTTCCCACATTTTTTTGGTGTGTGTTTGTTGGTTCTAGTATGTAACGTATGCATTTATTCGTGTTGTTATCGTTTTGTTATTTTTAGCTTTTCCTGTTCCATTGGTTTTGCATACGTTTTTTCTGTGTGTGTGTGTGTGTGTGTGTGTGTGTGTGTGTGTGTGTGTGTGTGTGTGTCTGTCTGTCTGTCTGTCTGTGTGAGATGAAGGAATAACATTTTTTGCACGTAAACGTAATTATTCCATATACTATTTTTTTTTATATTATTGTCCGACAAGGAGAGTATGTTTTCACCCTTGTTCGTTTGTTTGTTTGTTACTTGGTTTGTCTGTTAGCAGGATTACTCAAAAACTAAAAGAGAGATTTGGACCAAAATTCGTTGGTAGGTAGCCCATGTCCCAGAGAACAATCGATTAACTTTTGGGACCGATCTGGATCGTATTACAGATTCTAGATTCGGAAAACATTTTTTGTTGGATCCTAATCAGTGATGAGAAAACCTAAACCATAATGACGAGTGGTTTGAAAAGTAGCTACGTTACCTCTGTCGGAGGGATGCGCTCCATTGATTGCATCTCAAGTTACTCCTGCTTCACTTTTTTTACGTTTTCGTTTTTCTTATTCCATTTTGTGCAGGCTGGTTTTCTCTTCATTAACTTTCATTTATTTCCGTTATTATAGTGCTCTTATTAGTCCCCTACCGGTCAAACAGGTCGGGGACTATGGGTTTGCGCGGTTCCGTCAGCACGTCAGTTTTCCGTCACTCCGTCCTCAATTTCGCGTCCCCTCTGTTACTTCCACATGCATGGACAGATTTTGAAACAACTTAGCACAATTGTTCCCCATACCATGACTGTGTCGCGGTCAACAACCAGCCATCTGCTCCCAAGGTCAAGCTACTTACATACCCATATTGTGTATGTATCGTTATCATACCCACATTGTATACACAGTACATAATGTATGGTTGTCCGGTAGGGGGCTTTATACAAAGGAGAGCAAACCACAACAGACCTTATGGTCCGTTCGAGGCTGCCTGTTACAAAATAGACTATGACTACAAGACCTAATTCTACATGCTGGAGGATAAGGATAGTAAAGCAAGAAGGCTCCCCCCGCCTCCAAACCCTCCAGTTAAAACTGGCAGGAAAAAGTGAGGAGGACTACCATGAAGCATACTTTGTATTGCATGGCAGTACTTCATTCACTCGTTCTTGTATTTCTCTAGCTGTTCCATTTGTTCTGCCTGTATTATTTACTCCAGATTTCGTAGGACAGAGAAGTTGGTTAATTTGGTTTATAGTCCATTTTTCTATTTTTTTTTTTGCTTTGAGGGGGTGGTCGGACTTCTTTTTTTAGTATTTCCAACACACACACACACACACACACACACACACACACACACACACACACACACACGTGCTTGTATGTGTGTGTGTGTGTGTGTGTGTTTGTGTGTGGGTGGGTGGGTGGAGGAGTAGTTGGCTCCTGTATTTTAGTTTTCGTGCTTTTATATATTTCATATCGTTTGCAATTCAGCCAGTGCAATTTTTCCCACCTGGAATTCTCGCCAATTACATTTTTTATAACTTTCATTCTTTCTTTCTTTCTTTTTTTTCAGTGCCTCCTCTTTTTCCTCTCCCTCACTCGTCATTTTTAAATTGCATTTCATTCTCTCTCTCTCTCTCTCTCTCTCCCCTCCTGTTTCTTTCATTTTTCTAGTTTTTAAATGTTTTCTTCATGTTCCTCACTGCTCTATGCTTTCAATCTCTCCTTTTCATCCATAGTTTGTGTGTGTGTGTGTGTGTGTGTGTGTGTGTGTGTGTGTGTGTGTGTGTGTGCGTGCGTGCGTGCGTGCGTGTATTCTCTACCACGCACCTTTTCTCTCAGTTTTCTAGTTTTTCTCGTATTTTTTCCTTCCCTCCCTGTGCTCTCAATCCCTCGTTTTCTTTCTTTTCCTCTTTTTTTGGGGGGTTGGGGGTATATATCCTCTGCCCCCCAGCTTTTCTCGTCTTTGATTATCCCTACTTTATCAACCCTTTGCCATCTCCTCTCCGTTTCCCCCCCTCTCCCCTCATCCATACTTTCATCAGTCCTTACACAAATCTTTCTTTTTAAATCTTCTCGTGTAACCTTTTTCGTATATTCATTAACTCGCTTCCTGCCTACCATTTTTTCAACCTCCTTTCCTCCATCCCTACATATCTACTTACTTCCAGGTATTGCCTCCCTCTTTTTTTTTTCACTGAATTCATGCGGTATTTTTATGTTCAAACTCTTTCAGGTGTCACTGCACTTTGGCGTTAATACTCACCGCCCATTTTGAATACATGCCAGGGCTTTCATTCAGGACTGATGTGATGATATTCAGAGGGATGGTTTAGTGACATGGTGGAGGGCATTGCTTTGGCGAAATTTAAATTATTATCTTCCCTGACTCAGTGTGGGATCATATTCTCATCCTTTCGAACATCAGATCACTTGACTGCTGGCTTCCTCTCTCCTTCTGCCTCTGCTTGAAGATCATACTGTGTTGTCCGTATTTGTAACTCACAGAATAGATACAAGCCATAGCCTATTAAAAAAAAATAGGCTTCCAAAGTATCGTAGTTTGTTTGTGACCGCTTTTTGTACAGTCAGGGACGAAAGCTAGCCTTCTGTTCAACTGTCAGTTTCACATTTTGTTAGCCTAATATTCCACTGCGTCAACTTCACGCTTAGGGCAAGTCTGTCACTTTCCTCCGTGACCCTTTGTATCGCAGACAGTTGTGTGTTGACTGCAACATACGTAGCCTCTCTCATCTCGGGAATATTAGCCAACAGAGGAAAGAGTAGAAGAGGTGAAATTTTAGACAAACTTCGGTGCTGTTGTCCCCGGCTATAGCTTTTTATTGTTGTCTCCTTAATCTCATCGTCCCCCGGCATCTTACATATTAATTATTTCTTCTTTCTTTACCGTCCTCCTTATATTGCTCGTTTTCTTCATCTCTGCTTCTCTTTTTCCCCACTCGTGCCTTGCTACCGTATCGTTGAACTCACAGGATAGATACCAAAATCAAAACATAGACCAAAACAAACTGTATTGAAATAACAAGAGGTTTTGTTCTCTCTGGTTTCCTTTTGAACTATTTAATTTCCTCTCAGATCTGCGTCCCTGTCTTCTTCTTTACCTCCCTGACCCTCTTTTTCTACGGTATCTCTTATCCACCTTCCTTTTCTCCTGCCCTCCTTTCTTCTCTCCCTACCCTACATCTTTTATCCCTTTCTTCTTATTCGTTTCTTCCACCTTTTTTTAATCCTCGTCCCCCTTGCTTAATCCTCTCACTTTCTGTGTATACTGTTCTTTATCTGGTTCTTCTCCCTTCTCTTTCTCTCTTTTCTTTCTACCCTCCGCCACTCCCTTCCGGCACTTGCTGCTCTCTTCTTCCTTCTCTTTCTCTTTTCCTCTCTTCCTTCTACTGTTTCTCCTTATCCCATTTCCTCTTTTCCTTTATCCATTCCTCTCCTCCTCCTCCAGTTTCTCCTCACCTTTCTTCACCCCACTCTTTCTCTTGTCTCTTTTCTTCTTAGTCTTTCTCGTTTTCTCTTCAGCTTTCCCCATGTCTCTCTTTCTCCCACTGTGTCTGCTGTTCTTCCTCTTACTGCTTCTTCTGTCCTCCCTCCTTCATACTCTTCTTTCTCTTTGTTTTTCCTTCCATTCTTGCCCATTTTCTAACCCTGTTTTTACTTTCCGACTTTCTTCCTAATTTCCTCTTTTCTCCTATTATATCTCTTCCTTCCTCCCTTCCTACACGATATCTTTTTCCTTCCCTTCCTACTTATTCCTTATTTACCATTACTCTAACCATTCCCCATTGCTCTCAGTTTCGTCCTGTCTCCTTACTTGCGCCAGTTCTTCTTCCTTGTCTCCATCCTTCATTACCGTCCCACTTTCCTCTTTCGGTTTTCTTCCCTCCACTTTACCTTTTCTTTCCCCTCCTCCCACTTGCTTGTTCCCTCCCTTCCTCCATCTTGCTTTTTCTCTTCCATCTTCCCTCGTGGTGTCTCCCTCCCTTGCTCCCTCTTAATTGTTTCCTCCCTTCCTTCATCTTGCTCTTTCTCTCCTTCCCTTCCTTTTGATCTTTCCTTCCCCTCTTTTCTTCTTCTCTTTCTCCCCCTCCCCCGTACTTGTTCTTTCTCTCCCTACCTCTTACTCTCTCCTTCCCTCCCTTCCTTCCTCTTGTTCTTTCTCTCCTTCCCTTCTTCTTGCTCTTTCTCTCCTTCCCTTTCTCTCCCTCCCTTCTTCTTGCTGTTCCCTTCCTTCATTCCACCTGCTATTTCTCTCTCTCTCTCTCTCTCTCTCTCTCTCTCTCTCTCTCTCTCTCTCTCTCTCTCTCTCTCTCTCTCTCCCTCCCTCCCTCCCTCCCTCCTTGCTCTTTCCCTTCCTTCCTTTCTCCTTCTATTTCCCTCCTTCCCTCTTGTTCTATCCCTTCCTCCCTCATGGTCGTCTCTCCCATCCTCTTGCTCTTTCCCTCCCTTCCCCCCTCTCGCTCATTTTTTCTTTATTTCTCCCTCTTGCTTTTTCCATTTCTCTCTTTTGCCTTTTCCCTTTTTTCTTCTCTTGCCTTCTTTTTTTGTTCTTTCCTCTTTCCTCTCGTATTTTCTTTGCCTTCCTCCTCCTTGCTGTTCTGCTCCCTTTCTTCCCTTTGCTCTCCCCTCCCCCTCTACCTCCCTCTTTCGCCTTCCCTCCCTCCCTCTTGTTCTTTCCCTCCCTCCCTCCCCATCGTCTTAATCCTCCTTCCCATAATCCATTCCATATATCTCTCCCTCGTTCCTTTACTTCGCTCTCTCTCTCTCTCTCTCTCTCTCTCTCTCTCTCTCTCTCTCTCTCTCTCTCTCTCTCTCTCATTCTTCGTTCCTCCATATGCTATTTTTCTGCCTCCCCTCCCATTCTCGATAAACTTCCCTCCTGCATTCGTCTCTATTTGAGTGTCTTTTTTTCTTTTAGCTTTTTGGATTTACTCTCCTGATCTTTCTCTTGTTTCCTGATCTCATGTTTTTCTCTGACTAACTCTTTTCCATCTTTCATATAGTTTAGTTCCTTTTTTTTTTTCAACTCGCTCCCTTTCTCTTCCTTCATCTTCTTATTCACTTTTTTTTTTCTCGTTCTCCACCTCTTCCGTCCCCTTTTTCTAGTACTTTTATTTGCTTCCTTTCACTGAGTCTGCTTCTTCGTTCTTCTCTTCAGCTCTCCCTCGTCCTCTCCGGCTTGATTTCCTTTTTTCTTTTATTCCCCAGTTTTCTTCTTGGTTCCTCCCTCTTATCCCTCAATCTGTTTCCACTTTTTTTCCCTTTTCTCTCTCTCTTCTCTCTCCTCCTGTCTTCTTCCTTCGTTAGCCTGTTTCTCCATTCTTCCTTATTTTCATTAAATCACCTTAGGATCATTATCTTTCTTTTGTACCTTTTTACCTTAGTTGTTCCTGTAATTTCCTGATGTTTTTACTCTTTGTCTTTTCTCCTTCCTTCGATCTCCTGCTCTTGTTTCTCTCCTTCAGTCCCTTCCTCTTGTTTCTCTCTCTCCTTCGATCCCTTCCTCTTGTTTCTCTCTCTCCTTCGATCCCTTCCTCTAATACCATCCCTTCCTCTTCTGCCACCCACCCCCTCCTCTTGTACGGCCTCTTCTCCATTTCATTTAATCCTCCCTCCCATAACCTATTCTATATATTCCCTCCATTTCCCCCGCTCCCCCCTCCTCCTCCTCCCTCCCATTCTCCTTTCCTGCATCTATCCACCCCTCCATTCTCCACTCTATTTAATCCTCCTTCCCATAACCCATCCCATATCTCTCTCCCTTGTCCCTCTCTACCCCTCCTCCACACCCTCTCACTCCCGTCTCTCTCTCTCTCTCTCTCTCTCTCTCTCTCTCACTCTCTCTCACTCTCAGTTTTCTCCTTCCCTTTATTCCTTTCCTCCCTTTTATCTTGCCTTTCTTCTCCCCATCTCCGTTTTTCACAGCCCCCTCTCTCTCTCTCCCCTGTTTCTTTCCTGTATATCCTTCTTCTCCCTTCCTTTCTAATCCCCCATCTTATCTCCCCTGTCTCTCATTCCTTCACCATTCCTCCTCCTCATTTTCTTTCACTCCCTTCTTTCTCTCTCTTACTCTTTGTCTCTTTGTTCCATATTTTCTTTAATTTTCCTCTTCGCCCGCGTCTTTCCCTTGTCCCTTTTCATTGTTTTCTTTACCATTCTTCACGCTATTTGTTTTGTTTTGTTCACCTTTGTCTTCTCGAGTTTACGCAGTTCCTCCCCTTTCCCTTGCTTCCATTCACTCTTCCCTGCTTTCTCACAATCCCTCTATTTCACTTACTCCCAAATCTCCCTAATGTATATTTTTCCTACCTTTTCCTGTTTATTTTCTGTTACTTTTCAACCCTTTTATTTCTCATTAGCAATTCTCGACTCACCTCTGTTCCTCCTTTTCCCTGCCTCCATTTTTGTGCTTTCCTCCCTCCCTTCCATACCCATCCTTGTCTCCTTCCCTCCCTCCATCCGTCACTCCGCTCCACCTTACACTCCTTTACTTTTGCAAGTTTCCCTACCTCGTTCTTTAAGCTTCTCTCCCTCTGTCCTTAAGTATCCTCTCCCTCCAGCTTTATGCTTTTCTCCCTTCTTATACTTTTCTCCCTTCTTATACTTTTCTCCCTCCTTATACTTTTCTCCATCTTTATACTTCTCTCCATCCTTAAGTTTCCCTCTCTCCTGTAAACTTCCCTCCCGCCCTCCCTCCGTCCCTCCAAATATTTCACACTTCCATCCTTATACTTCCCTCCCTTATACTTTTCTCCATCCTCAAGTTTCCGTGCCTTCATTAAGCTTCCTTCCCTCCCTCCATTTGTCCAGACTTATATTCCCTTTCCCGATCCTACTTCTAACTTCCTCCCTCCCTCTCTCCATCCCTATATTTCCCTCCCTTCCTCTCTCCATCCATATAATTCCCTCCCTCCATGCTTTACCTCCCGTCAACCATCCTCATGCCCTTCTTCCTTAAGCGTTTTCTCCCTTTTCCTCCGGCTTCCCTACCTCCTTACCCAGACTTACCTCCCCTCCCTCCGTTCTCTAGTTTCCCTCTCTCTTTCCTCCATCTCATCAGTCTCTCCCTTCCTTAATGTTCCTACCTTCCCTCCCTCCTACCCTCCATTCTACCGCCTCAGCTCTTTAGTGCTACCCTCCTCCTCCTAATCTCCCTTTCATTCTCTCTTCCCTTCTGTGCCTCCTTTCCTTTCCTTTCTCTCCACGTCTCCTCTTTCCTCACTCGTTTCGTTTCTTTCCTTCTCTCTCCATTCGTTTCTCTCATTGCCTCATCATCTCTTCCTCCTTTCGTTTTTCTTCCTATCTCCTCTACTTTCCTTCCTCTCGTTTCTCTCCTAACCTCCTCCTTATAGTTATCTTCTCTCCATCCTCTCGTTACTCTCCAAGTCTCCTCCATATAATTATCTTCTCTCCATCCTCTCGTTTCTCTCCAAGTCTCCTCCATATAATTATCTACTTCCCATCCTCTCCTTTCTCCTATTTTTTTTTTTATAGTCTCCTCCATATAATTATCTTCTCTCCATCCTCTCGTTTCCGTCACCTCATGTCTCCCTCCTTTCGTTTTTCTCCCTATCTCCTCGTATCTCCTTCCTTTTGTTTCCAGATCTCCTTATCTTCTCTCTCTCTCTCTCTCTCTCTCTCTCTCTCTCTCTCTCTCTCTCTCTCTCTCTCTCTCTCCATATCATTCCTTTCATTTCCATTATCTTTTCCTTTTTCCCTTTTCTTCGTGTGTTTCCCTTTGTCTCTCCTTTCCCCTCGCCTCCCCTCTCCTCTCCATTCTTCTCCTTTCCTTTCCTTTCCTTCCTCTCCTCTCCTTTCCTTTCCTTTCCTTCCTCTCCTCTCTTTTCCTTTCCTCTCCTCTCCTCTCCTCTCCCCTCCTCTCCTTTCTCGCGTCCCCTCCTTCCATTTCCAATAACTCACTACAGCCCACTCTCTTCCTAGTGAGCAATCTTCTACCCTATCCTCTTCCGTCTTCTCCTTTTATGCTTTCTCTATCTCTCCATTCACCTTTTCCTCCTTTCCTCCCTCCAACTCCCTAATCCCTCCGCCCCTTCCTCTGTCTCCAACTGTGTTTTCTTACAACCCATTTCACGCTGCCTTCCTGCCTGCCCCTTTTTCTCTCTCCTTTCCTCCTCCTCTACATCTACTTTCCCCTCCTCACTCTCACACTGCATGCACACATGTTGCACACATGCATGCACACACGGCTTTAGACATACAGGCTTCACGCACACAGGCTTGAAACAGGCATGAAACACACACACACACACACACACACACACACACACACACACACACACACACACACACACACACACACACACACACACACACACACACACACACACACACACACACACACACTTGAAACATACCATACAGACTTGCACAAAAAGACTTACCACTCGCCTCGCCCCCCAACACACACAAGCTCCTGATCCTTTTCTTTCTGTCATGTTTTCCCTCTTCACCCTCTCTTATCTTTTTTTAATGTTCTTTTCCAATGTGTAAAATTAACCAAGCTCCTAGATTAGCTTTAATATTACTTCTTTGAAAAGCAGTTTATATCACCACGTGTTAATTGTAGATAATGTATGGTATGAGGTCAGTATATCATCATCATCATCATCCCTTAAACGAGTGAGTTTTGATGCTCAGCGTACTTTGGATTATTGTAATGAAATTTACTTGCATGGTTTCTAGGCTACTTTCAAGTGTTATTAAGGGAACCAAGAGAAGAGCAGCATTTTGGTTACAGTAAGTTTCCCTTTGTCTTCATAATTTCACACTCGCACGTTTTTCTGCTGTTCATGTGAAATTTCCTCTGTTATTTTCGTCCATGAAGATGTAACTATCTGTTTTCTTGTTCTGGTCGTGGTCGGAGGATTAGGAGGGTGAGGAAGTTTTCTTGCTGTTGTGTTGATTGTGTGAATACATCAAGACACTTTATACACTGCGGCCTCCCTCCTTGGTCCTCTACTGTTTGTATGGTACATGTTACTTAAGGAACTCTATTACTCACCCCTCCCTTCCTCCCGCCCTCTCGTGTTTTTTCTTTTTTCTCTCTCTTCCCTCTCTATAGTTTTCCCCCTTCTCAATCGTCCTCCCCTCTCTCTTTCTATCCACACTCATCCCTTACGCTCTCTCCTCCCCACTCACTCCACACTGCTCCCACATTCTACGTCCCCCATCACCCATACTCAGTTTCTCCCTCCCTATTCTTCCCTCTCTCCTCGCTCCTTTATGCCTTCCACCTTTCCCTCTCTCTCTCTCTTCACACTCATCTCTTACCCTTTCTCCTCCCCACTCTCTCGACACTCCTCCCTTACTCTCCTCCCACATACTCCGTCCCCCATCACCCATACTCAGTTTCTCCCCCCCCCCCCACCTTCCTTTCCCCCTTCTCCCTCCCTCCTTTTTTTCCCTCCACCCTTCTCTCTCTCCCCCACGGTCCCTGAGTTCATTAAGTTCCTAGCCCACCCTACACCCTGTCCAGCCTAATAATTAACTCCCTGTTTATCCCCCATTAAGAGACCTTCACTAACTCCCACGCCCTCCCACCTAATATTCTTCTTTAAATTACTTATCTAACTTTAAATTGCTTCTATAATTTTCGGACGGGGGGCTCTCTTAGTTATGTGTGTGCCTAGGTGTGTATGGAGGTTTGTGTGTGTGTGTGTGTGTGTGTGTGTGTGTGAGTGAGAGAGAGAGAGAGAGAGAGAGATAGGTTTTAATGTTGGATTTTGTTTTGAGTGTGTTTGTGTTAGTGTCTTTGTGTGTATGCTTGGGTGTACAGCCTACCTAAGCTTCTGTGTGTGTGTGTGTGTGTGTGTGTGTGTGTCTGTGTGTGTGTTTGTACTTAAGAGTGTGTGCAGCCTTTTATTTGTGTGTGCACTAGTTGTATGTGCTTATGTGGGTATATGCTAGTTTGTATACTTCGGTGTGTATGTAGATTTTTGTATGTGCAATGCTGGTGTGTGTGCATGAATGTTCATTTGTGTGCATAGGTGTGTGTGTGTGTGTGTGTGTGTGTGTGTGTACTTCAAATGTGAATGTTGTGTTTGTATATTGTGTATATGTGCTGTCTGTATCTATGTTTGAAAGTGCAGCGCTTTCATGTTGAATTTAAAGGGTCTCTCTTTCGCTCTCTTTCTCTCTCTCTCTCTCTCTCTCTCTCTCTCTCTATTTGTGTGTGTGTGTGTGTGTGTGTGTGTGTGTGTGTAAACTGTATGCATTTATTTATACGTACGGTATGTCTCTCAGTGCATAGGAATACAGCCAATAACAGGGACGGTATATGTGAACGAACGAGGAGCCTTTGTAATTGTAGAGTTATATGCAATACGAACAAAAGGATTTACTAGAGCCGTTCTGCTGTTATTATCAACCACGTCGTTACCTCTGGGTTTGGCCTGTAGTCAAGACTGTAGTGTTTATGTATTTGTATTCTGGCTTTTATTCAGTAGTTTTTTAGTTACTTCGTTTCCTTTTTGTAAATGTGAAGTTCAGTGTCCCCGTTCTGTTAAAAAATACATGTATAATTTACAGCTTGTATTTTGTAGTGTTTTTCTTTTTATCTCCTCTGGATTCCTTGCTTAGACATATTTTTTCTCACTTTATTTTTCTCATCTGCAGTCTCCCTCATCTCTTTGGTGCCATCCCTTAGTTTTTCTTTTCTTTCCTTTTTTTTTTTTTTTTTTCAACTATACTGTAGTTTCTGCACCATGGCTGATGCATATGGAAGTTTTTCATTTTTATCCTGTACTCTTTGCGCCTCCATTTTTGTCCTCTCGTTTCCTCTCTGCCGTCGTTCCCCTTATTCATATGCAGTCCTGTTTTTGTCTGTTAATACTTACACCGAATTCATGTAATATACTGTATATTGAAATTTTTCATCCTTATCATACTTGTATCCCGTCCTTTCTGTGTCAGTGCTAAGAGGGACACTTGGTGTGGCATAAACGCTCCTTCAACCTAAGTCAGTCAAGTTCATGTTTAGATGAGCGTGGGGCTTCAGCAACACCTTGGCCCTTTCTCCCACTTCTTCCTCGTTTTTCTGCGCTGGCTTTTTCTGTTCTGACCGCATTCGTCCAAATTCCATCTTCCCATATTTGTGCCGGATTAGTATTTAGATTTAAATTATTATATTTTTGTTATGAAAATTGACCTCCCCTCTGTGTCCCACGATACCCTTTTTCCTCCACACATACATTCTTCATTCCTCGCTTTCCTTCGATGCATTTTGATCTCAGATTATCCCAGAATTGATATATTGTCCAGATATTTACAGGTTGCTTCAAAAATTTTTTCAGTTTCACGGGAATAACCTTTTGAAACGAGCAGTTCTGATAATACACCAAGCATGATAACAGATTAATATTGATAGCTTCAGAGAATCAGACAGTCTGCTCTTGTTTGCCGTTGGTCTACAAGCAGCATCATTGCTATTTTAATCACTTGCAAAGAAAAGTTAAAATACTAAAATATTTTTTTATGTTTTTTTTTTCTTAAGCACCCTTTAGATTTTTTTTTTTTCATGTCTTCTTTTACTTATTATCCATGTGGTTCTGTCCTGTCATATGAGTAAGTGTATTCTTCACACAACCCGGCCTGTCTTCCTTTTCCCTTCCTTTCCATCAGTTTTCAGTTTAATGTATGTATAATTTTTAGTTTTATCTCCTCTGTTGTGCATGCTCCTCGTTCTCTTCCCTTTCTTCAATATTTTCATCTGTTACAGACTGGTTACATTTTTACTTTCCTCTTTTGTGCTTTATTTTTCCCACCTCCTCCTTGTCTTCTTAACCTCCCCTTCACACACCTGCTTTGTCTTCCTCTTCCCCATCATTCATAGTCACCTCGATTATTTCCCATTATCCATATCAGTTACATACCCGGTAGATAATTTTTTTTACCATCATTTCTTTTACCTTTATCATTTCTTCCTCTATTCTGTCCTCTTACTTCATTTCTCCCCCTACCCGTCCCTTCCATCTGTATTCAATGCAGTTTTTCACATAAATTTGGTATATACATTTTTTTTTATAGATGCATCGTCCCCCTTATATCACACTTGTTTTTCAATCTCTTCATTTTCCATATTCCTGCGCTGTCTTCTTCCCTTCCCTTCCATCCATATTTAATTCAATTTCTGTGTTTTTTGAAAGATTTTTTTTTTTTTTTGCACGTTTTTTAAAAATCACTTTCCTCATTTTTTTTCCTTCCTCTTCTGTCGTCTAACTTGCCTCTTCCTCTTCACATACCTGCGTTGTCTCCGTCTTCCCTTCCTTTCGATTCATACTTAACTCTGTTTTTTTTTTTCCCCGTATTGTAGACCTTGTACATCCATGTTTTTCCTTTGTCTCTCGTTATCACATTTTATTTTTCCTCCCTCCTCTGTCGCCTCGCTTGCCTCCTCCTCACACACCTGCACTGTCTCCCTCTTCCCTTCCCTTCCATCCATATTCAACTCAATTTTTCCCTCCATCTATATTCAGGGCCAATTTCCCCCACCCTTTCTTCCCTGCCATTTTCTCCCCGCTGCCGCCAACACTCGATTCCCTCCTTCCTTCCTCCTCCTTCTTTCTTTCCCAATGTCTTGTCAGTTTTTCCCTTCTTTGCGAGATATTTTGCTGTTGTTCGTGTCTGGCTTGTATATGATCTTTATATTTTCTTTTCTTTTTCATCATTTACCAACTCCCTTTTTTCCTTCGTTCTTTCCTTCCTTCCTTCGTTCTTTCCTTCCTTCCGTCCGTCCTTCTTTCCTTCCTCCCGTCCGTCCTTCTTTCCTTCCTTCCTTCCTTCCTCAACGTCTTGCTGTTTCTCCCTTTTTTGCGGGATATTTTGTTGTTCGTGTCTAGCATGTATACGCCTTCCCTGCACATTTTCGTTTCTTTCCTTTTTTTCCCAAACCTCGATTCCCAACTTCTCATCCTCCTCTTTTTTTTTTTTTTTTTTCCAACTTTTTTGTTTTTTCTCGGGGATATTTTTTGTTCTTGTTCGTGCCTAGCTTCCATGTGTCATCTCTGTATATTTTTTTCTAGTTTATTTTGTTTTCCATAATTTCTGTCTGCTGTGTGCGCTCTCTGCAAATATTATCGTGATTTTGTTTTTCCTTCATTAAGAGTCTGCTTTCTTTTCTTCTTTTTCTAGCGTTTGTATGCCTTGCCATTATTTATTTTGGTTGTGCTCTTCTTGTATTCAGTGCCTCCTCCCTTTTTTATTCGAATTTTCTCAGGCTTCTCAGCAGTTTTCTGTCATACATTTTTTGCTGTTTTTGAAATATCCCCGTTTTCATGTGTTTGTCATACCTTTGTGGTGTTCTCTTTTTTTTTTATTTTTTCGTTAAGTTTTTCGTCTGGTTGTCCTGAGTCTCTCTCTCTCTCTCTCTCTCTCTCTCTCTCTCTCGGGCCCGTAATTATGACTACTCTTGTTTCGCCCATTGAATAGTTGTAATTCCATTTTGTCTTTTGTTTTGTTTATTTACTTATTTTTTTTCAGGCATTCCAACTTCGTTCCATCATATTCTTTTATTCCGTATTTTTCATCTTATTTTTCTTATTCTTTTGTTCCTTATTTTCGTTCTAATTTTTATTCCTGCTCGTGTGTTTTTCGCCACATAGTAGGCTTCGTAGCACCTCTTCCTCAGCGATTTATTTTACATACAACTTCTAAACATCAGTGACATGAGGATTTTGGGGGTAGTATACAGAATGAATCGCAAAGAACTCATGTTACGAAACCTCCAAGGCGATTTAGAAGATGACTCTTTTTCCCATTTCTGGCTCTCACCCCATGAGCCATTTCGGTAAAATGATGTGCTGTTTTGATACGTGCAGACGGTTTTGTTCAGACGGTTTTGTTCAGACGGTTTTGTTCAGCCTTGGACGGACCTCTTTAACTTGGTTCTTAGTTTTTGACAGGTAATCTGGCTGTCTAAGGAGGCTCCCTAGCACCTTTTCCTTAGCGATTTATTTTCGGATACGGTTGGTTAATATAATTTGACTCCTCGTTTATGCAAAGTATGGCGATATTAGAATGACTTGACAGCACACAAGAGGGTGGGAAGGTGTAAAAATAAAAATAAATCGTTTAGGAAGAGGTGTTTGGGAGCTTCTTTATCCAGCGGGAATGCGGATCTAAGTCTAACCCTTCCAGTTCGAAAAGACTCTCCAATGCTATAAGAAAAGAAAGAGGAAGAGAAAAATAAAAGTCCGAAAGTAATAAGAATTAAATAGTGATGGACATCGTAGTGAAAGGGTCAATAATAATAATGGAAGTAGGATGGTGGTGGTGGTGGTTGTGGCAGTGATGATGATGATGATAATAATGATGATAATGGTGAAGTTTCTGTACTCTTCTTCGTTTATCATTGGCATCCTGTTTCCTTATCGATTCATCCATCCCTACGATTTATATTTTTCACGCTATTTTCATATGTTTTCCATTTACAATTATTTTCCCCTCCAATACTCATCCTACATTAACATTTTTATTCCATTCAAAAGTAGAATTACTTTTTAAATTCGTTTTATTCAATTTCATGTTTTATTTATTTCCGTTCCCCTAATTTCCATCCCAGTGGCAAATTTTCTTTCATCCCGACCGTTTGCATTTATTTCAACAGTATTTACATACATATTTGCCATTCTCCCTTATGTACTGTTTCCTTTCCCTTCATTCTCGTACTCAACAATTATTTTCTTTTTATTTTTTTTCTTCGTTCTTTTCCTTACTTATCAACTGTTTTTCCTTATTCTTTCCCATTATTTTCTCTACCATACTTATTAACCATTATTTTGATTATTCTTTTCCATATTTCCCTTGCCTATTAAGAACTCTGTGTATTTCCCAGTTTATTTTATTTCTTCTACCATGTTTAGTGTACTTACTACTCAAAAGAAAATCCCTCTTTCAGCTGACCTGTAATTGTATCAAGTTTCGCGTCAGATTGTTGTTTGCGGGCACCATCCTGACTTTTTCCTCTCATACATCCTTCTCCCACAAAAGACGGCCATCCTCATCGTCATGCTTACCATCGAAGTCGCCCTCTTCATCCGTTATCATGATTACTCTTCTTCTCCTTCGTTATTCAGGCGTTTTCTGTCATTTGTTCTTTTATTTCTATGTATATGAATCATTTTCTACAAATTCTTTCTTTTTTTGCTCTTCCTCTCTCCTTTCGTCCTTTTGTTCATCCCGGTTCTACTATCTTTTTAAGTGTCAACATTGGTCATCTTAACATTGTCCAGATTTCCTCATGCCCTCCTTTTCTTCATCTTTCTTCCTTACTTCATCGTTTTACGCTTCTTCTTTTGGCTATTTTTTTCTTTGCCGTTTTAATTCCTGCTTCCTCTTCATTTTCTGTTTCTACCTCATCCAGTATTTTATAGTTATTTTGCTCTCCATTAATACTCTCCTTTTTCACATTCTTTTCATTTTTTTACTCCTTCTTCTTCTCCCCCTTCTTTTTTACCTCCTCCTCTTTCTTAATCCATCCTTTTTCGTTTTTGCCTCCTTTCTTTTTCATTTCCTCCTCACTTTTTTGCCTCCTCCTATTTCTTTTTTTACCCCTCCTTTTCCATTCTTACTTCCGCTTCTTCCGTCCTTACCTCCTCCTCTTCCTTTCTTGTCTCCTCCACTTGCCTACCTCCTCCTCCTCCTTCCTTTCTTACTTCCCTTTCATTATCTTCATTCCTCTTCCCCTTCAAGCATCTAATATTATCTGCTTTCTAATCTGATTGTTTTCTTCATCTTTCCTCTCATCGTCACTCTCCTTCCTCCTTGTTTCTTCTTCATTTTCTGAAGCCTCTCCAACCCTCAGTCTCTTGTCCCTAACTTATGATTTTGCCTCTTCTCCTCATCTTCACCTCTTCCTTTTCCTTCCTTCCTCCTCCCCTCCTTCTCTTCTTCAATCTTTCCCCGCCCTTTTGCTGCAACACCTCTGCTTCCATTTCCTCATGTCATCCTCCTCCTCTTCCCCTTTCTCTGCCCTCCTCTTCATCCTTCTGTCTTCTCTCACCCTCTTCCCTCCTCTCTTTTCCACCTCCCCTCATTCATGGCTGCCAAAAAAGAGGGACCTTCATTGCCCACTCTCCGGCCTCATCTTGGCTACCACGTCATGTTAACCCCTCCATTTTTTGAGAGAGAGAGAGAGAGAGGGGGGGGGGGAAGAGGTTGGAGGAGGTAGTTGGAAAAATTTGTGCAACGCCATTTTATGTTGCTCCATCCACTTTTTTTTTTTTCTTTTCTGACGGTTACAGAGGAAGAAAAGGTTTGATTGATGTCCATATTGGTTTAGGTATGTAGGTTTGTGTTTTTGAAAAATTGTTATTGTTTTTCTCTCCTACATACTTTGCAACTGTCTTCCTCTTGCTTCACTTCTCCTCCCCATTTCTCAGTTATTCAGGTCCCAAGGAATATATTTTTTGCCCCTTTCTTTCCTATATAGGTCCTAAGAAATGTTTTTCTGTCTTAACGTGATGCACAGCTTCTTCATTTTTTTCTCCATTTCATCCCATTCCTTCATTATTTTCGCCCTATGTTCTGTTTCTTCCCTTATTTATGCTACTCTCTTTTTCGCCTCCATATACAGTATCTTATTTTTCCTGCATCGTTACATATTTTCTTTGCAGCTTCACATGTTTTTTTTCCTTTTCTTTCTTTCATGTTTTCATAGTTCCATGCTCCATCTTGCGTTATTCAATTTCTTACCTTTTCTTTTCACAGTTTTCTTACTTTTTGTTTATTTTTGTCAGTTTCCGTTGTTTCCTGTCGAGTTTACATATTTTTCCGTTCTTGATACAGTTTGTTTGCGTTTCCTTGCTTCTCGTTCCTTTCTTTTTTACACCCTTCATCTTTGGGTCCCTATCTTCGTTCCTTTTTGTTACCTTATATATACTTCTTCTTTATTCTTGGATATTTCTGTACTCATATTTCCCTTCCTGTATTTCTGTGTTTTTCTTTCTTATTTTCCTTGTATTTATACCTTGTTTTTACTTTGCAGTGTCTGGTTCTTTGTCCCACTTCCCTTGTTTGTTTTCTTGTTTCTCCATTTCTTCCCTCCCTTTTTTTTCCCCTTTTTGTTTTTCCACGCTTTGTCTCCGAATTTTACAACTACCATATTCATCCTTCTCTTTCATTTCCTCGTCCTATCTCGTCCTACCCTTCTATAGCACACACACACACACACACACACACACACACACACACACACACACACACACACACACACACACACACACACACACACACACACACACACACACTGCATTTTCTACACTGTGTTGACTTCCCGTTAACTCAGCGTACCCGTACATAATGTCATGCCTTAATTATTTATTTATTTATATGATTATTCATTTTACTTTATTGTTATCTTTTCAGGTTATTCAAACTGGTAGCTTGTAGATAAAGTATTATAGAATGTAGCTTTCCTTGTCAGTCTTTCCTATGAAATTTCCATGTCAGTTTTTTCCATGCTGCATGCTGGTCCTTCTCATATTTTCCTTCCAGTTTTAACTGGAGGGTTCGGAGGCGGCGGGAGCCTTCTTGCTTTACTATCTTTATCTTTCAGAATTAGATCTCATAGTCATAGTCTACTCTGAAACAAGGCGCCTCGAAAGTACCATGTGGTCGGTTGCTGTTTGCTTTCCTTTTTATTCCTTTGTATTCCTCCTCCCTCGCCCCCTCTTCCTTCTCCTCCTCCTTTCTCTCCCCTTCTTCCTTCTCCCTTTCCCCTTCTTCTTCTTCTTCGTCTTCTTCTTCTCCTCCTCCTCCTCCTCCTCCTCCTCCTCCTCCTCCTCCTCCTTCTTCCTCTCTCTGCCCCTCCCCTTCCCCTCTCTCCTCCTCCTCCATCCTTCCTGTTGCCAGTACCATGCCACCTCTCCTAGTAATGACAGGGGGAGAAAAGCCCCTTACCCAACCCCTCCCCACTCCACTTAGTTTCCTCATGCATCCTTTCCTCTCCTCCTCCTCCTCCTCCTCCTCCTCCTCTCTTCCTCTGTCCTCCTTTTCCTTCCTGCCGCCACCACCAGGCCACCTCTCCTAGTAATGGCTCGGGGAGGGAGAAAAAGCCCCTCCACCCCCTCCCCCCAGTGGCCGCCGCCCGCAGACTTCCTCAGCCAAATGGACACTCGGTAGGGAAATTCTCCTCCCGGATGTTGGGGGAGAGGGAAGGATGGAGAGAAGGAGGAGGAAAGAGAAGGAAGGAAGAGCCAGGGAACGAGGGAGAAAGATGAGGTAACCAAGGAAGCAGGATAGGAGGGAGGAAGGAAAGACCGAGGAATGAAGTAGGAGTGAGAAGAGGGAAGGGAAAAGAAGGAATACATAGAAAGAAGGAAGGAGGGAGGAAAGGAACGAAGGACGGGGAGAAGGAAGGAAGAATTGGAAGGAAAGAGTAAGGGAGGAAAGGAGAGGAAAGAATTAGCGAGAAAAGAAAGGTAGGATTGATGAGAAACAAGGATGTGACAAGCAAACGAGGAGTAATTAAAGGAAGGAGAAAGAGAGAGGAGTTAAATGAGGAGGGGAGGAGGAGGAGGAGGAGGAGGAGAAAAGACGGAAGAAGCGGGAGAGGAGATAAAGGAAGAAGGATAGATGGGGAGAAGAATGCAAGAAAGGAAGAAGAGTTGAACGAGGGAGGAGGAAAAGAGATGAAGAAGACCTGAAGAGAAGAGAAGAGAAAGGAGAGAGGGAAAATGAAGAGGGGAGGAAAAGGAGGGGAAGAAGACTTAGTGGGATAAGAAATTTGGAGTTTGAAGAAATATGGAGGTGGATAAGAAAAAGAAAAAGAAATGGTTGAAGGAAAAGAAGGAGATGGGGAAAAAAAAATCAATAAATAAAGGAAGGAAGAAAGGGAGGATGGAATAAGGAGATGGATTAAAGAGATGGTAAAGGAAGGAAACAAAAAAAAATATTGAAGGAAGGCGAGGGAAAAAAAACAACAACAGAATGGAAAAGAAAGAGAGGAAGAAGATTTAACAGTGGAAGAAAGAAAATGTAAAGATTGGATAGAAAGAAGAGAAGAATTAGAAAGGATGAAGAAAGGAAAGGAGGAAAACTTGAAGAAGGGAGGGAGAGAGAACAAGTATTGGAAGGGAAGGAAGGAGAAGTTCCTACGCGTTTGACATTTTTAGTGAAACACACACACACACACACACACACACACACACACACACACACACACACACACACACACACACACACACACACACACACACACACACACACAGAATAAGATGGAATAGAATTAAGATAAGCAAAAGTAGATACTATACAGATTATAAAGAGATCGAAAGAGGAAAAGGGTAAGAAGAGGAAAAGTGAGCGAGAGGGTAGGAAAATTACCATCAACTTTTTTATTCAGGATGGTATTAGGGAGAGTAATGGTAATAATGGTGGGAGTGAGGAGGGTAAAGGCTTCCAGGGGGTCGGAGAGAGAGAGAGAGAGAGAGAGAGAGAGAGAGAGAGAGAGAGAGAGAATAAATTTGGCAAAGAGCGAAAGGATATTAACTTTTTTTTTTTTTTTTTTTTTTTTTTTTTATACATGAGGTAGGGACGGTGAAGGTAATGGTGACAGTGGGGAGTCGTGGCGGTGTAGGGGATTGTTGATGAGGATGAAGAAGGGAGAGAAAAAAAGGAAAGGTAAAGGGAGAGAAAGAGGAGAAGTAGCAGACACGTAAGGAGGGAGAAAATGAACGAGGACAGGAAGACGTATGCTCATATAAACGTCTTTTCTGCTCTCTTCCTACTCTTCGGCGTCCACACTACTCCTGCCTTCTCTTCTCCTCGTTCAGACTTCTTTCCTCTTTCCTCACCCTATTTTCCTGCCTCTCTCTCTCTCTCTCTCTCTCTCTCTCTCTGTCCTCCAGGCCACTTCCTCTATCAGTTCTTCCTCCTTACCCCCCCCCCCGTTCCTCTCCCTTGCCTCCTACAGTACATTTCTCTCTCCGCTTCAGGTTTTTTTTTTCTCTCTCTCCCTTTTACACCCTTACTGCTCCTAACTCCCGCAGTATCTTTCCCTCTACCTCTTGCTTATTCTCCTTCCGGCCCAGTTCTCTCTACCTCTTTTTCCTTGCCCTTTTCCTCCTTTCCTACCATTTCTCCCTCTCTGTGTCTCCGCCATGGAATTAAAAATCAGACCAACTCCCCTTAGCATTGGGGTCTCTATACCCTATACATGTTGGACGTTTCTTACATATTGTGCATTGTTCATTTTCTTTTATCCTGCTAGTCCTCCTGCTTTCATTTCATTTTGTTTTGCTCCCTCTTTTCGTCCTAGATTTATTTTTATTGTTTCCATGCATCTTTTCCTCCCGGATTTTCCATTTGTTTCTTCCCTCGCTTAATACATTTCTCATCTGTGTTCTTCCCTCTCTTACTACATTTGTTTTCCTCTCTCTCTCTCTCTCTCTCTCTCTCTCTCTCTCTCTCTCTCACATTTTCTACTTTTTCACCCTTTTTCACTTCTTCACGTCTCTTACCCATTTCCTCTCACTTCCTCAGTCTGTTAAACTCTGCAATGTCGTTTCTTCACTACATCGTTTCCTTGTGTTGTTTCCACTGTTCTTACAGGATTTTTTCTTCATCTTCTCCTCCTCTTTGTTTTCCCTTCATTTTCTCCGTTTATTTTATTTAGGAGCTTATTATTATTATTTTTTTTTTTACCGTACTACGACGCATTTTTTTCTCATCTCTTCCTAATATTTTTGTTCCTTCTCATTTTATATTTTTTCTCGTTTCACCGTTCCTTTCTACCTCGCTCCCTTTTGGGGCAAAAGTTTGTTATCTCCTCTCTCTCTCTCTCTCTCTCTCTCTTTGTATATTTATGTATCTATTGAATTTATGTTCCTCATCGTCTTTTTTTTACGAGATTTCATCATTCCTTTTATGTTTCTCCCAAAATTTAATATTCGTTTCTTTCCCCGTTTCGTCTGTACTGCTTGTTTGTCGTCTTCTTTCTTTCTTGTTATCTCTAAGTTTGTTCTCCCTACTGCATTTCTTTTTACTCCTTTTTCTCTTCACTTATTTTCTGCCTCCTCGTGTTTCCTCTCCACTTTAGTCTCTTTGTCTGTCTCACCCTTTCTGTCAAAACTTTTGTTTTCCTCAACCCTTCTCTCTCCCCTTTATCTTCGTATTTCTTTTCTTTATTTCCATGTGCTCCTCCCCTTTATTTCGTCCATTTTGTTTTTTTCTTCCTTTTTCCGTTTTTTCTTTTGTCTTCCCATTTCTTCTCTCTTTCTATTCCTCCTTCTCTCACTCTCTCCTCCCTCCCTTTTTCCTTCATATGTAGGCCCTCAAAGGCCAGAAAAGACAAGGAATCTAAATATAGTCGTACTAGAGAGAGAGAGAGAGAGAGAGAGAGGTGCAAGGGTATGGGAGGAAGAAGCATGGAGTGGGGAAAATGTTGCTCCGTGTGGAATTGTTTTTATCGTAATTACCGCGAACAGAGCCAGGCTGTCCCACCCTTCCTATTGCCCTTCCTTCGTTCCCTGGTACCCTTCCATCCATACCCTTTCCCCTTCATTCGCATTTCCCTTTTGCTCCTTATTACCGTACCTTCCCTTCTCTACATCTTCTTCCCCTTATTCCCTTACATTATCCCTGTCCTCTCTTACGTCTTTCCCTTCAATTCCTACCTGTTCCCCTTCCATCCCTATTCCCTTCCTTTCCTTCCTGTCCCCCTTCCATCCCTTTTCCTTTCCTTTCCATTCCTACTTGTCCCCATTCCTTTCCTACTTGTCCCCCTTCCTTTCCTACCCGGTCTTCTTCTTCCTACCTCTTACCCTCCTGTCCCTGTTCTGTTCCCTATCTTTTTTCCTGTTTTTTTTTTTTCTCCTTGTTACCCTTCGTTCACTGTTCTCTTTCCGTAATACATTCCTTCCATCCCCCCTCCCCTTCGCTTCTACCCTTCCTCATCTCTTTCCCTCCCCAGCCCATTTCCATCCCTTCTCTTCTTTCCCCATAATCCGTTTTCTTATTCTTTCTCCCCTTTTCATACTTCCCTTTCCTTACCGTTAGCCTTAAATATTCCCCTTCCTTTGTTATTGCTCTTTGTTTCCCTCGGCACCCCACTTACCTTCTTTTTTCCGTCTCCCCAGTTCCCTTTCCTCATCACTTTCCTTTCCTAATCTCAGTCCTTTTCTTCTTCCTCCTCCCAATAACCCTGCTGCCCACACCGTTCTCGGCGTCACAGTGGGCGGGCAATTAGTACATCATGGAATTCTTCGAAACCTGTTACCCAGGAATTAACGTGAGGGAACACCTGTCAGTTTATAGCACACCTGTACGGGGCATCAAAGGAAATCCATCTCAGTGCCTTACCACTTCCTACCCCATCTCGTTCCCCCCTAACCTTCCCTTCCCCTCTCCTCCCCTCCCCTCCCCCACCTCTACTACTTCCAGATACCTCCGGTGCCTTCTGCTTCTCTCTCCCTACCTTCTCTTTTCCTCTCCCATTGCCTTGTTCTCCTCCTCCTTCTCTCACCTCCTACTCCTTTTCCGCACCTTCTCTTCCACAACCTACTACTTTTCCCCACCGTCCACTCCTCCCTAAACCTTTTACTCTTCCCCTCACCTTCTACTTCTCCACAGCCGCCTTCTCTTCTTCTCTCAGCTCTTCTCCCACAGCCATATACTGCTCTGCAGCCAGGTTCTCGTCCCTTGACCTTCTGCTCCTCTCTCCCTGCCTTCATCTCTCCCTCCACTTTCTACTACTATTCTTCTCCCGACTTCTGCTTCTCTCTCTTCATCTTCTACTCCACCTTTCCCTCCATCTTCTCCAACTCCTCTCCCTGCACCTCTACTCCACCTTTCCCTCTATCTTCGACTCCTCCTCTCCCTCTATATTCGGCTCATCCTCTCCCTCTCCATTCGGCTCCTCCCTTGCCTCTCTGTTCGGCTCCTTCCTCCACATCTGCTTTTCTCCCTTCTGGTCTCCTCTCCCTCCACCTCCTCTTATTCTCCCACCTTCTCTTCTGCCACACCTACTTCTCTTCTCCCACTACTCCACTCCCCTCACCTCTACTCTTCTCCCCCCCACCGTTTACTCCTCTCCTTCCACTCCTCTTTCCCATCTTCTGCATAGTCCATCTTCTTACCCCCTCTCAGATCACGGTAAAATGATAGCAGCCAGTCTCACATAACCCCCTTTGGCAATTTCTTTATGACGTCCTCAGTAGCCACCTAAAAAATCTGATTGTATTTCCTGCTTCCCATCTCCAGTCCATTTTATTCACCATCTGACAGTTTGGGGATGGGAGGATTTAGATGTAACCTTAAATAACGCCTTCATCATTACAGGGTGGAGTAGCATCGTAAAATAGTGTAATCAGGTGGTACTGTGATTGACAGAGAGAGAGAGAGAGAGAGAGAGAGAGAGAGAGCATTGTAGCGAAGGGTTTAAAAGGAAGAGAATAAAAGAAAAGGTGAACAAGATTTAGTGGGATAGAAAACAGGTGAGGGAAAAGCGAAGAAGTAAAGGCGGAGGGGAGAAGTACAGTGGGCCTTGACTGAAGGAATACTGGAAGAAAAGTGAATAAAGAAGAATTAGGGAGGATGTGAACAGAAGAAAGAGGAAGAAAACAGGGATAAGTGAACACGGAAGAAACTGTAATGGTGTGGTACGAAAGGAAGAAAAAAATAAGGTATGGGAGGAAAGAAGAAAATCAGTGAAGAAGGAAGAGTGGTAAGGAAAGGTTACTGTAGAGCTGGGAAGGAAGGACTTGAAAACGAAGGAGAGGAAGAAGGAAAGAGAAATTACCGAAGTTTGGAAGAAAAAGATTAAGTGAAAATGATAAAAAAAGGATTAGGGTAGGACAGGGAGGGTAGGAAGCAAGGTGAAACGAAGGAAAAACGGAAACGAAAAAAATGGAGAATGGGAAATTGGAATCGAGGTTGGAAGGAAGGAAATTTAAGGAACGAGAAAAGGAAGGAAAGAAACGTGGGAAACGTGGAAGGAAAGAATTTAGAGGGAATTGATGGAAAGAAGGGTAAGCAGCGAGGAAGGAAGGACGGAAGGAAAGAAAAGACAGTAGAGATGGGGATCGAAAAGGGAAAAGGTAGGGAATGAGATAGGAAAGGTAGGTAAAAAAAGAGGACGGAAGTAAAGGTAGGAAAGAAGGAACAGTAGCGGCCGAGAGATGGAAAGAAAAAAATAGGGAAGGAAGAATGGAAGGAAGTCGGAAGGAAAAAGGAATAGTGGCGAATAAGGAAAGGATAGGAAGGAAACGATAAAAGAAGTAAGGAAACGAGAAAGTTGCAAAGGAAGGATGAAAGGAAATAAAGGTAGGAAGAGAGAAAGGAAGAAGAATCAGTGAGGATGAAATGGAGGAATCTTGGCGAGAGAGAGAGAGAGGGAGGAGAGTCGGTGGTCAGCGATCAGAGGGGAGGGAGTAATGAAGTGGAATAGGGAGATTTGGAGGCAGAAGGGAGGAAAGGGAGAAGGGCCAGCAGAGGGGAAAGGGAGAAGGGCCAACAGGGAGAAAGGGAGAAGGAACAGCAGAGGGGAAAGGAAGAAGAGTCACCCGAGGGTAGAATGGGAGGGAAAAGGAATTACTTGGGGGGTGCTGGACTGAGAAATGGAGGAAAGAAATTGAAAGTGAAGAGTAGAGAAATTAAGGCTAACTATACAGTTTCGAGGAGATGGAGAATCATATAAAAAGTACAGAAACAGAGAAGGAAAATGAAGAAATAGGCAAGTTTGAAGTGATGCGGAAATGGAAGAGAGAAGCTTGGGAGAGAGAGAGAGAGAGAGCAGTGTGGATAGATGTAGAGCCAAGTATATTACTAAAGAGGAACCGAGACAAGGTATAAATGAGACAGTGACGAAGGGAGAGACGCAGAGAGAGCAACAGTGATGCATGGGGGTGGGATGAGAAGGCAGGCAGATTCACCTCAGGAGAGAGAGAGAGAGAGAGAGAGAGAGAGAGAAGGTTGATGGAACTAAGGAAAAAATGGATAATGAGAATAGGTTATAATGTGAAAGGGACGACGGATGAATAGCGAGAGAACACAGACGAGGGAAGAGGGAGGAAAGCATGAAGTAGGAGAAGCGGAGGAAAGGAGGGAGACAGGGAGAGAAAAACAAGGAGGGATTTTGGTGGGAAGGAATATGTAAGGAGGAGATAAAGAGGGAGATTCACGGAGGGAGAGACATGAAAGGAGACTGTCATGGCCAAGTTACGGAAACAGTCTCATATGTGAAAGAAGACTACCATGATTCCAGAGTTGCACTATTACTACTACTCACATAGTTGGAAATGACCCATCATTCATTTGTACACTGGGGCTAGGAAAATGTAAATTGGAGAATATAATTTATTCACAAAATTATAACTTAATCCTAACTTAATCCTAAGCATAAGAGAGTAAACTACAAGAGAAGTAACCTTAGGAACACTGCTTCACATTACTGGTGACATAACAACCTTACTGAGAACAGACCATCAAGAGGGTGGTGACTGAGAAGCAGGTAGCATGTCCGCAGGTGTTTCTATGCGAACACCTGCTGTAGATCAAGAGGGCAATTTGGGCAGAGTTTAGAGCTTCCTCAGTATGGAGGAGTTTCCATCCTCATCCTTCATAGGCTCACAAGTGTCACAGCGGGAGGAAAGTCGCGAGTCGAGGGCACACTTCACGTGAAGAGCTGCTATATCTTTTCCATACCAGTGCTGCTGATCAACTGCCCAAACCCCAGCTCACAGTCACCACCTCACTTCCTTGATTCGTACAATGGAGAAATTGAAGCAGTATCATACAATTCATACCAAGTAATCACACTCCGAAAATTATAAAATACAAAATAAGTATACATAAACATACTACATTTGAAAGTTCCACAATAACGTATAATTTACTTCCGTGCTCCGAACAGCCTCATTACCAGTGAACTACAACTAACCTAAGTTTTAATGAAACAAACCAGAGAAACTAAATTATACCCTTTCAGAACAAAGATCCAATAATGAACCCTTATAGTCATGAATCATTCTGACATTACCCCCTGAACAAAAGAACTTGTACCAAAGTTCTAAGAACTAATAATTACGTTCTAGAAAATTATATCACACATCATGGCCAGCTAAATTCCAGTTAATTTTAACATTATACTTCTCCAGAATCACATCTTCATCAATACCAAGTACATGCAAGCCCAAACAACCTGAGCCAACATCTGTCACAGAATCTGAACGTATTCCCAAACTTGAACAGCATGTGTTATATCCTTCATCCAAACGACTAAGATAATCTGCCCCTACATTCTCAGCTCCTTTAATGTACTCTGCACTGTACTCAAATTGCTGCATGTATAATGCCCACCGCATAATCCTTGCATTGGAATTCTTAGCAGTCTTGAGGTAATGCAGAGGCAGATGATCTGTCTGAACAACAAACCTTCGTCCATACAAAAACTGGCGAAACTTTCTTACACCCTCAATGATTGCTAATAACTCTCTTTCAACAACACTGTAGTTCCTCTCCGCTTGTCCCAGCTTCCTGCTATGGTATGATATAGGCCACAGTTCATTTCCATGGGACTGCATCAGCACAGCACCAATACCCACACCTGACAGCGTCTGTTCTTAAAACAAAGTCTTTGGATAAATCTGGCAAATGGAGAATAGGCTTATTAGTCATTTTGTTCTTTAGAGTATCAAATGCTCTTTGCTCTAAATCTGTCCACACTACCTTATTTGGACTGCTCTTCTTTGTTAGATTGGTTAATGGTTCTGCAATTGTAGAGTAGTTTGGTATGAATGCTCTGTAATAGCCTGTTAGTCCCAAGAACGAACGAACTTGTTTTTTAGTTCTGGGGGCAGAAGCTTCAACTATTTTCCCAACCTTATCTTTCTGGGGCTGGCATATCCCATTTCCTATTCTGTGACCAAGGAAATCCACTTCAGCTTGACCCACTACACATTTGGATGGATTTACTACTAAGCCTGCTTCCTTAAGTCTGAAAAATACCTGATCCAACAATTTCAAATGCTCATGAAAAGTCGAGGAATGTACCAAAATGTCATAAACAAATATTTCTATGCCAGACATACCTCCCAACACACTCCTCATTGTCCTGTTAAACACTGCAGGTGAATTGCACAAGCCAAAAGGAAGGACTTTGAACTGATATAAACCCTTGGGAGTACTAAATGCAGTGTACTTCCTACTATCCACATGTAATGGAATCTGCCAGAATCCTTTAGAAAGATCTAGTTTTGAAAAATATCGGGACCCTGATAATTTTGAAAAGATATTCCCTGGTCAAACATAGGCTCTGCATCAAACCGAGTTAAACCATTTAATTTCCTAAAGTCTCCACAGAGTCTCACTCCTTTATCCTTTTTACGTACAACCACTACAGGACTATTATAGGGAGCATTAGATTTTTCAATTATCCCTGCTTCTTCCATTGCATTAAGTTCTTTCTCTACCTCAGCTTGCAAACTATATGGTATAGCATAAGGCTTACTTCGAACAGGGTTTTGTCAGTCAAAACAATTTCATGGGGAGGAACATTTGCTAGCTTTGGTGTACTAGAGAACACTTCTGAGTACATACTCAACAAATCACATATCTTACCTCTCTCTAATGGAGACAAAGTTACTGACAACTCTACATCTTTCCAAGACTTCTCAGTGGTTGGTATAGGTAGCAAAAGATTTTCAACCTCGTCAGAGTACTCAATAACTGTAGCAGCACTTACATCTGATTCGGCTACATCACAATCATCTGGATCGTAGTCTACTTCATATTTCTTCAGCATATTCACATGAAATCTTTTTCTTCTTCCCCCTTATATCTATTACATAATTCAAAGCAGAAGGACACTCTACAATCTTATATGGACCTCTCCAGTTCATGAGTAATTTATTATGGTCAGTTGGTAAAAGCAGCAAACTTGATCACCCACCTTGAAAGTTCTGTCACTAGCCCTACGATTATAGTAGCTCTTATCCAACTCCTGTGCCTTATCTAATTCTTCCCTTGCTAGCTTACATGTGTTTTCCAATCTCTCACCGAGATCTAGAACATAGCTGTAGGTACTAACAGTCTCTGGTGTGCTGACCGATCCATCCCAAATCTCTCTTAGTACATCCAAAGGACCCCTCACTGTTCTTCCATAAACTAACTCAAAGGGGAAGAATCTAGTACTCGACTGGGGTGCTTCTCTATATGCAAAGAGCAATGGTGCTATGTATCTTGGCCAATCCTTAGGTGCCTCATCACACATTCGTTTCAGCATTTTCTTAAGTGTACCGTTAAATCTTTCTACTAAGCCATTACACATGGGATGAAATGGAGTGGTTTTAAGAGATTTTATTGACAATAACCGTTCAACTTCCCTCATCATTGCTGAAGTAAATTGGCTCCCTCTGTCAGTCAAAACCTCCTTTGGAATACCAATTCTAGAATAGATCTCCATCAACGCATCCGCCACTGTAGTAGTCTCTATATTAGGCAAGGCAACTGCTTCTGGATACCGAGTAGCAAAGTCTACGAGAGTGAGTATATACCTGTCTCCACTATCTGCCCTAGGCGTAATAGGCCCAACTATGTCTATACCCACCCTAGCAAATGGCTCGTCTATTACTGGCATAGACCTAAGCTTTCCTGGTTTTATGCTACCTTTATCCACGGTTCTCTGACACACATCACATGACCTACACCAGCTGCTGACATCAGCCACCATACCTGGACCAAAAGAAAGTTCCTTGAATCCTGTCCAGAGTCTTTTTGTACCCCATATGGCCACTCATGATTCCCTCATGACCTAATTTGAACACTTCCTTACGATAGTTCTTTGGCACAATCAACTGTTGTTTTGTCACTCCTCTAACTGTCATCTCTCTGTATAATCTACCCCTTTAAGAATAAAGGTTGACACTCTTCCTCTTGCCTGAAACACTTTCTTACTTTGAACATGACTTCTTATAGAGTTCAAAGTTCTATCATCCTCTTGATTTTTCACAAATTCTGATGTAGACACGAAAGTATCAACATTGCTCACCTTCAGGGGTTGTTTAACTTTACCGTCCTTGCGACTTTGTGCTCTAGTAACTGCAGCAACGAGTCCAGCGTCTGATGATCCACCAGCAGTACTCCTCGAAGTTCGTTCCAACTCTGTGGTTACTTCGTCCGTTGCTTCAGTGTCAGATCTTCCACTCGGGACTCTGTTCCTGGTTAGGTTCACGTCCTCTGCGTTGTCTTGTTCAGCCAAGCTTTGATCACTTGTAGACTGTATACTTGTGAGGGAATATGGATTGTCAGTTACACCACCAACAACTAAATCGTAAACTGGGGTCTTACACACACAGCAGCGTAAACTTTCCCTATTAACCAAGGTGTAGAAACTTCAACTTCTACCTCTGGCAACACTATCACTGCCCCATTCACCAATTTCAGTGAAACTGTTCTCCCAGTATAGTGTCTCAATGAAACTAGCTTCTCTGCTACAACGCAAGTAGTTGACCCACTATCTAGCATTGCTGTAACAGCTTGCCCTTCTACCAAGCCATTGTTCAATATTAAGTTCTTATAACTTTGCCCATTCCCATTAAATTTGGTAGCTGAACCACTAACTGTCCTACTTTTAGCTTTCACAGATGCTTTTCCTGATGCAGCGGCACTGGTCTGTTTTGATTTATTAAAAGTACACTGAGCTTTTCTATGGTCTAGTTTACCACACTCCCAACATCCTTTACTACCAAACTTACTGTCACTCCCTGAGGTCTTTGTCTTGATCTGCGTTGTAGAGCGTTCTGAAGGTTTCTCTTGCCCTTCAGCCACGGGTTTGTTGACCTTCTTGTTAATCTGGGAAGGGTGACCATGGGCATCAATCCAACGATCTGCCTCCTCCCCACAAACCTGCAAACTCTTAACTTCTTTCTCCTTTAAAAACATCATTAGAGCTGGAGGACACTGCCTTAAAAATTGCTCCCTTGCAAAAGAGATCTGCTAAATTCTCAAAGGTCTGACTGGATCCATCCGCTTCCAACCACTTAACAAGATTCCTTTTGATTCGACAAGCTAGTTGCACTGCAGACTCGCCATCACGAAACTTTGTGTCGCGAAACCGTTTCCTACAACCCTCTGCTGTCACATCGTAACCTCTCAAAAGTGCGGACTTCAGCTCATCAAAATCTGCAATGATGTCGTCAGTGAACTGGTGATACATCTCGAGAGCTCGACCCGTTAGTAGAGATGCTAAGGCAGCTGGCCACACCGACCTCTCCCATCTTGCAGCTTGAGCTACCCTCTCAAAGCGAGCCAGATAAGAATCTATATCATCTTTGGCCTCATCGAAAATTGGCAGCTTAGGGGATTAATTACGGTTGCAACTGGTCGAACGTTCTGACCAGCAGCAGCAGCACTAGCAGCAGCAGCAGCCCTCGAAGCTTCAATCTGTGCCTCTAATTCTAAAATCTTTAGCTTCCTCTCTTGAGCCCGCTCCTCTCTCTGCCGATTTTGCTCTATCACTCTCTCTTCTCTTACCCAGGTCATAAGCTTGTCGCCCTCTAAGCCCATTTGTTTTCCCTCTTCAGTTAACCTCTTTATAGTGTCTGAACTCATGGTGAAAATCTAAAGATTATAAACTTCCCTGTATACTGCCAACCCGCGTGCACAACGAATTAATGGGTCCCTGTTCGGGCGCCAAATGTCATGGCCAAGTTACGGAAACAGTCTCATATGTGAAAGAAGACTACCATGATTCCAGAGTTGCACTATTACTACTACTCACATAGTTGGAAATGACCCATCATTCATTTGTACACTGGGGCTAGGAAAATGTAAATTGGAGAATATAATTTATTCACAAAATTATAACTTAATCCTAACTTAATCCTAAGCATAAGAGAGTAAACTACAAGAGAAGTAACCTTAGGAACACTGCTTCACATTACTGGTGACATAACAACCTTACTGAGAACAGACCATCAAGAGGGTGGTGACTGAGAAGCAGGTAGCATGTCCGCAGGTGTTTCTATGCGAACACCTGCTGTAGATCAAGAGGGCAATTTGGGCAGAGTTTAGAGCTTCCTCAGTATGGAGGAGTTTCCATCCTCATCCTTCATAGGCTCACAAGTGTCACAGCGGGGAGGAAAGTCGCGAGTCGAGGGCACACTTCACGTGAAGAGCTGCTATATCTTTTCCATACCAGTGCTGCTGATCAACTGCCCAAACCCCAGCTCACAGTCACCACCTCACTTCCCTTGATTCGTACAGTGGAGAAATTGAAGCAGTATCATACAATTCATACCAAGTAATCACACTCCGAAAATTATAAAATACAAAATAAGTATACATAAACATACTACATTTGAAAGTTCCACAATAACGTATAATTTACTTCCGTGCTCCGAACAGCCTCATTACCAGTGAACTACAACTAACCTAAGTTTTAATGAAACAAACCAGAGAAACTAAATTATACCCTTTCAGAACAAAGATCCAATAATGAACCCTTATAGTCATGAATCATTCTGACAGAGACTTAGGGAGGGAGAAGAAAGGAGAGAGATAATAAGGGAGATTAAGAGAGGGGGTGGAAAGAAGGGGGATTAGGAATGGGAGGGGAGGAGAATGGGTAAAGATGGGAATAGTTGGAAAGAGAGAGAGAGGATGGGTAAGTAAGAATGATGGGAATAGTTGTGGAGAGAGAGAGAGAGAGAGAGAGAGAGAGGAAAGGGATTGGAGAAGGATGGGTAAGTAAGAATGATGTGAAGAGTTGTTAAGAGAGAGAGAGAGAGAGAGAGAGAGAAGGGGGAAGGAAAGGAAGGGGAGGAGGATGGGTAAGTAAGAATGATGGGAATAGTTGTGGAGAGAGAGAGAGAGACGGGGAGGCTGAGGGAACCCGGAAGGCAAAGAGAGAAAGGAGAAAGGACAAAAACTTTATATGAAGGAAAAAAAGATACGAGTTGGCCACTAGAAGGCAAAGAAACGGGAGGAAAGTAATAAGATTTGTAAGATTAGCAGGGAGGTAACAAAAAAGTGTGTGTGTGTGTGTGTGTGTGTGTGTGTGTGTGTGTGTGTGTGTGTGTGTGCTTGCAAGTGGCAGTAAGCATAAAGTGGAGGATTTAATGGAAAAGAAAATTCCAGAAAGAAAATTAAATGAAAGGAAAAGTAACCTGGGAAAATTGAATATATTACAGAGAATGCAGGTGGAAGGGAGAAAATATGTAAAACGAAATCAGGGTGCGAAAGTAGGGGAGAAGGGAGATTATAGAGGAACAAAGTATAATGGAAGAAGGAGGATTAGAGGAAATGAAGGTGGGGAGATGTAGGGGAGAGAGAGAGAGAGAGAGAGATGCACTTGGAAGGACGAATGAAATAATAGAAGTAGTGAGATGAAAAGAAAATGTAGAAAGAAGTTGGGAGAGGGATTATAGTGCATTGTCAGATAAAAGTAAAGGGGATAGGGGAAGATTGACTGAGATAATATATTGAAGGAAAACAGTGTGATGCAACACACCCGTGCATCGTTGCAAGGGCAAGATAGTTTTTTTTTTTCTTTTGTAATAACTGAACGGAGGAAGGAAAAACAAATGAATAAAGAAAAATAATCCATACACCAGATTACTGGTGTCCTTTGTTCATAAAATACCTGTAACAGTTAGACTTGAACAGCTGTGGGTTGAAATTTGGAGGGAAACAACTCTGGGGAAGCGAGTTCCAGAGAGATGCAGTTCGGGGAATTAAAGAATTCTGATAGGCAGAAGTTCTGCAATATGGCTGAGTGACATTCCAGTCATGAGCGCTACCAGATGTTCGTGTAGCACGAGGGAAGGCATATAGAGGTGGCACCATGGACGCAACTTCGTCTGAGCATTTGCCATAAAAATATCCGTAAAATAATGCAGGGGAGGCAACATTCCTCTTTACTTGCAGGGGATTTAGTTTATTTGTTTTAAAGTTATGTGACCTGCCCAAGTTTAAATTTTTTGCCTCTCGTAGTGGAAGCAAGACTCCCGAAAAGCACGTCAGTCAAGTTTATTAGTAGAGGCCGTGCTACCTGGGTTTTCTTTGATGTGGAATGATTATTGCACACATATTTCTCGCCAGATGCACTACTGTGAATGGATCTTTCTACCTTGAGGTTTTAAATGTTTGCATGTGGACATAGAACACAAATGATGTTATTAGAAGAATGGTGAGTGACTGTTTCACCGCAATAACACACCTAGCCCCACAGTGCTTGTTGCCGAGAATATTGTGGATAAGAAAATAAATACATTGATCTCACATCCACCTTTTTTCACATTACTTACTCCCGTGTAATTTCTATTTTTTTTTTTCCACAAATGAAGTATGTGATGAAAGATATCGTTTTTCACGTGACTGAATACTTCCAAGCTGAAACTGTGAGTGCCCTGAAGAGCATTGAGGAGTAAGTGTTCCAGCAATCCATCCATCAGTGGCAGGGATGTTGAAACAAGTGTGTGGATGCAGGAGGGGAGTTCTTTGAAGAGAAAAGTGAAGTATATATATGTCTAATGTTCAATAAAACTGAGTTAGCCAACCATAAACTGGACTTTTTAATCACACCTAGTATTTGATATAACATTATTTTTGATATTCGTCAGTGCTGTCATGGGTGGAGAATTGCGTAACGTATCCTTCAATATGTTCATTCAAATATGCTGTGAGAATTATTAGTCACTGTACAGAATACCACCGTACAGTATTGTATTTTAAAATGATGCTGGATCTATTACACATCATAATTGTAGTAGTTGTAGAAAGTGTGAATACGTGTATTATTCATAAAGTAATGGTGGCAAGACCTGTAAGTATTGTAACTGAAAAGTTATTTATTATTTGATGTAAAATTATTTCAGCCAAAATATTACACGTATATTAACACATAGGCTTTATGCTTTATGTTGTATGTTCTGGATAGCCAATCATTTGGTGTTGAGTAAAAATGTTTCTTGCAAAGAATCACACAACCATTGTCCACTCCTGTATTTAGTGTTCTTTGGCAGTTACTCATCATTCCAAAATCAAAAGTTTGCAAATAGCATTTTCTATTTTCAGGATTTCTGTGAGGCTGCATGACACTCATCAAGCTCAAGTCTGTTCAGATGTTGCTAGGAGCCTCTGCACAGACTGATATTGAGTCGAGCCTTGCATCAGTACATTGATTTTTGCTGGCCTTATATTGAGTCCAGCTTAAGACAGACTCCAGAGAACTTCAAGTTCAAGCCAAGCTTCAAATAGCATTTGGAATTTGGTAACATTGAAGGTAAGCCTGTTGTGTTTGAAGCTATTCCCATATGTAATCACATCTGGGAAAATATGAATTAAGTCATTTATGCATGATCTATCATTTCTTTTGTGTCTTAAAGCATTGTATTTATTACTTCTAAATCAGTGTTGGGAGAGGGAGTACGATCAAGTTGCGTCTTCATTGGATTTGTTATGTACAAGCGGAATCTTTCTCTAACAGGAAAGGTATAGAGTACAATATCAAAAACTTTCTGAAAATTTTGTATATCTTACGTGGTGGTTTAGCTAAATCATGGCAGTGAAGAAGTTTGATATATAATTTGAGCAAAAATTATTGAAACATTTCCATAGCCTCCTAAATCCATGGTATGTTTAATAAGTTATTTCTCTTTGATTTCCAGTACCATATCTTTAATTGTAGTTTCCAGTAACTTGTATACCACAGAGGATAGACTGCTTATCCTGTAATTTTATGCCAGCCTCTTACCACTTCTCTTAAATATTAGGATTACATCTACTGACGTCCAGTCATCAGAGAACTTTCCTCTTACAGCATCATGATACAATTGTGGATTAGATGTTCAGCAGTTTTATTTCTGTCTTGCTTGAGAACTTTGGTCAAATCTCTGTTAGCCAGGAAGTTAGCCAAGTAGATGTTCAAGAGGTTACAAAAATGTCCATGAAAGTATTATCTGGTGGTCTTTGGTAGCAGTTGATATTATTTTTGATAACTTCAGTGTTCGCTTTGGGAAATGCTAACTTTAAACAACTGCTTAGGGTTGAAGCTATTTTGATGGTATCTTTTGCATGAAAATTAGGATCTAGAACATTGTTCCCTTAGTGCATTATTGGAAGATATACTGTATAGGATATCGGATCCTTCCATGTGGTAGACATGGTCGTAATTTCCTGCATCCACTTCAGTCCGGATATTAGTAACTAAGCTTCCTGGTTTGATGTAAGTAGGTTTAGGATATTGTACTGTCGAGTCTGTTCATTTACTGAGTGAGTGAAAACTAAGATCAGTGGAGAGGAAGTGTGAGGGTGAAAGGAAAGGGAGGCAAAGGGAAACTGAGAGAGGCGGGAAAGCATGAACCCGAAGGAAAGAATAAAGAAAGGCAAGTGAGAGAAGAGAAAGGGAAAGAAGAATGAAGAAGAGCCGTGGAGATGAAAAGAAAGACTAAAACTGTGACGATAAACGAAGTTTAAGAAAGAAGTAGAAGGCGGAGACGAGAATGAAAAGATCGGAGAGAGAGAAAGAGCAGTTGAAATGGAGTGTGATGAGAAAGAACAAGAAGAAAAATCTATCTATCTATCAATCTATCTGTCTATTGCCAGACGCCTCAATGCCGTTCGGGGTGGCCACAAACAAATCGCCTCCACGTCGCTCTGTCCCCCGCCATTTCACTGCCCCGCTCCCAACTCACACCCCCCTCTCTCATATACCCCCCCTCTCTCATATACCTCTCCACCCCAACCCTCCATCTCATCCTCGGCCTCCCCCTCCCTCTTCCCCCCTCCACCTCACTCATATACACTCTCTTCGTCAGTCTTTCACCCTCCATCCTCTCCACATTGCCAAACCACCTCAGAAGAAAAATCAAGAAGAAAAATCAGTAATAGTAAATAGTAGCAGAGAAAATTTAGAAGGAATGGAGAGAGAGAGAGAGAGAGAGAGAGAGAGAGAGAGAGAGAGAGAGAGAGAGAGAGAGGTGGGGGGGGGAAGAGTGAGGCCACGGGTGTATGGTGGAAGCTATTACTCTAAGTTATGAACTGCGATAAATTATAGTGAAGATGGTGCCGGGGTGGTGAGAGGAGGGGGCAGGGGGGGGCAGGAGAGAGAGAGAGAGAGAGAGAGAGAGAGAGAGAGAGAGAGAGAGATGTAGCAGAATCTGTGAGAAAAGAATGGTGCGTAATATAAGGACAGAGAAATGGAGTAGTATGGATAGAGATGAGGGACATAGAGAGAGGGGAGAAAACAAAGAATAGGATAGATGGAGGGAGAAAAGAGAGAGAGAGAGAGAGAGAGAGTAGGTAATGGAGGAAAGGAGAGATGGGAGGGAGGTAACCACTGCCAGTAGAGGTAGGGAGGGTAAGTGATTAAGAGGGGAGGAAATGACCAAGGCGATAATGAATGCAACACCTGAGAGAGAGAGAGAGAGAGAGAGAGAGAGAGAGAGAGAGAGAGAGAGAGAGAGAGAAAGTGCGGCTTGGAGGGAGAGGAAGATGAGAGGCTAAAGTTTTGAACAGGAAATGAAGGTAGGTGAGTGTGGGAGCGAGGGAGGAGAGGAGGAGGGAAAGAAGGAACTAAGCGTGTTCAGTATTATGTGTGTGTGTGTGTGTATGTGTGTGTGTGTGTGTGTGTGTGTGTGTGTGAGAGAGAGAGAGAGAGAGAGAGAGTGAAATTAGATAAATACAAGTCATAAAAACTTACAGATGTTACAAACAAATAGTCTAGGAAGATGGAAAAGAAAAAAATGCCAGGTGGGAACGGACAGGTGCGTTTTAAAAGGTATACCTTACTGGTTGAATGATATATGGAAATTCTTGAAAAACACCCTGCAGCAAGAAATGAAAATATGACAGCTTCTTGACATTCTTTATATTTTTAGAAAAACAAATTTCAAGAATTTTTTTTCTTTAAAGCGGAGTAGTTTTTTTTTCGGGTTGAACAGGACTCCATCGTATATTAATGAACTATTTTGCAACGTACTGAAAGCTGTGTATTTGTTGGGTGTATTATTTCAGAATGGTTTAAACAGAGGCTTTTGCTTGGTGCGCTGGCTCAGATGCATGGCCTGCCGTGGGCGTTTGGCTTTGCTGTCGTGCCCTGCCACCTCTGACGGCAAGGTCATGACAGTTAGTGGCAAAAACACCCCATCAGAGGACATCAGTCTAGATTAAATTTGATCCTGATGAGGAATGATGAAGGTGGGGGCTGGAGGGGGGTGCTAAAGGGTGAGGATTGGTGAGGATGAGAGGTGGTGAGGGCAACTGCTCATACTTATAAGGTGGTGGTGTGAGTAAGGGGTGGTGAAGGTATATGTAAATGATGGTAGGGGTGATTGCCAGAGGGTGAGCATTGGTGGGCAGTGAGGGATGGTGGGAGTGACGGCTCATTGGTAAGGACTGGTGTGGTGGGAGGTTGAGATTAGGAATATTAATTTGTCAAGGTCACGAGACAGCGGACATTTGTATGGCCTGAGAGACGTATCTTGCATTATAGTTAATTGAATTTGCATCATGCTCTTCTGTGCAGTAATGTTTGATTGCATTTGAATTTGCATTTAATTATTATTGAATAATTTTCATTTGCCTTTAAATGCGCCAGCCGATATTTGGACTAAATGCATAAATTGATACATAATGTATATATAATACATATATACTGTGTATGTATACCATTATATATGTTTTAAATTATACATGTGACGGTAGCCAACATATGAAAAGCCTAAACTTAAATATGTGTGAGAGTGCGTACATATGTGTGTTTGAGTGTGTACATAGGCAGGGTAGGCCAGTCAAAGCCCTCCTTCCAAATGGAGTTTTCATAAATTTGGAAAGAGGTTCAGACTTTTTTTTTTCGTAAGGAGGGGGGCAAGGAAGGGGAGGAGGGATGGTGGAGAGGACGGAAGGGAAGGAAGAGAGGAGAAGGTGGGAGGAGGAGGGCGACGGAGGGGAGAGGGAGTTTCTTTATTGAAAAATGGTTTGGAAAGAGGAAGGGAGGGGAGAGTGAATTACGGAGGAATGTGTAGATGGAAGGTGGCTGGATAGGGAAATGGATGGGCGGATGAATGGAAGGATATCTGGTTAAGGTGTCGGACTAAAAGTGTATATGTAAGTGCCGATACGTGAGTTAGATTTAGGCCTGTATTTGTAAGTGGCTTAGTGGATTCGCGTCCCCATTTCTTTAGTGATATAATGTATACATCACACCTTACTGTTCCTCTTGTAAATTGCTGATGAAAACTAGATCGATATTAAGTCCTTCAGTCCAGTAACATATTTTTCTGATTTCTTCCTGCAATTTCCAGACGATTTTATTCAACCTGGGAAGGATCTGTTGTGGTGAAGGGGTTATTTCGGCCCTGTCTGATCCCTCTTATCTCTCTATCGTAAGGTGAACAAAAATCGTGTATAACTAACACGAATTAACTTTTAGAAAATACATTTCCGATGTGAAGGGGTTAAGCATATGGACGGTGCATAACACGCAAGGAAAAAAAAAAGGTGTAGGGTGGAAAGTAAATCGCTGAAGAGAAGGTGTTACGAAATATCTAAAGCGAACTAGAAACTCGGCCGTGAAAGTTTGAATGAACCCGTGAGGGGTGGAAAATTCCGAGGGGTTTGGCTACATGAAAACGATGTCATTGATCGTGTGGATAGATGGATGAATATATGAAGGGGTCGTGGATTAGTAAATAAATGCTGAGAGTGGATGGAACAGGAGAAAAAAATGAAGAGTGGATAAATAAAAAAGCATTTGGAGAAAATGTCTGGTGCTCTAGATGCTTGGAAGGATTAGATTGTGGGAAATGAAGCAATTAATGTGTGTGTGTGTGTGTGTGTAAGAGAGAGAGAGAGAGAGAGAGAGAGAGAGAGAGAGAGAGAGAGAGAGAGAGTAAAAAAGTAATCTAACACAGAGGAGGAATACGGAGAGAGAAACAGTGAGAGACAAACAGAGCACCATAGGTAAATACACTTTGCCTCCCTCTCTCAACCCTCCCTTTGCCATCAACGCATGAATAAATCCGTAATGGAAAGGGGGAGAGGAGAAATAGAATGAGAGAGAGAGAGAGAGAGAAATGAAACAGTGCTAGAGTGAACAGAGAAGACCAGAGAATCAGGAAAATGACTCAGGAATAAGACTGGAGAGAAGTGGAATGGATGGATAGAGGAAAATCAATGAAAAAAAAACACGAAATAAAAGTACACAAGAAAAAGAAGTTTAAGAAATTTTTTATGATATGGTAAAAAAAGCAGGAGGCAATAAGGAAATGTAGAAGGAAATGATACAAGGTTAAAGGAAGTCATCATCATCATCATCATCATCATCATCACCATCATCATCATCACCATCATCATCATCATCATCATCACCATCATCATCATCATCATCATCAATCATAGCTTTCCCTGTGTTAAGAGTGGTTTGCTTAGAATCCAGAAATAGGAAAAGAGAAAACACATAATATTTTTATCGCTTCAATTCTTTACTTCATTATAATTTTTGTGCTCATTATTATTATTATTATTATTATTATTATTATTATTATTTATTATTATTTTATTTATTTTATTTTTTGCATATAAACATTGCTTACTGCTAAAGCTCCACCACATAAGTTTAATATTTTTTCACAGGCCGTATTTTGCACATTGGAGCACGCCACTTTACAGCTGTGTTGAGAATTACTGTAAATAATACTCATGCATCATCGATATCTATTGTTAAAGGGGATTTCAGTCACAGGTACCTCCAATTGCTTTTAATTTTTGAACAATTAAAAGGGCGTGAAATAGAGAAGGATTTGAGAAACAGAGAGAGAGAGAAAGTAAAGTGAATTGGGTGAAGGGAGGGAGTTTAAAAGGAAGAAAGGGAGAGACAGTTGAGGATGAAAGGAAGTTGACAAGGAAGGGAGGACGGGGAGTACAGGAAGAAGTAAAGGAAAGAGGGGAGAAAGGGAGGGAAGAATTTAAGTTGAAGAGGAATAAGGAGGGAAACTTGGAGGTGAGTTTGAGGGAAGGAGGAAGAGAGAGAGAGAGAGAGAGAGAGTGGAAGGAAGGAAGATAAATAGGGAGGAAGGGAGAGAAAAAAGGAGAGATAATATGCGTCCTAGGGAAGAATGGAAGGTAAAGAGGGAGAAGCGGAGGAAAACAGAAAAGGACTGAGGGGGAGATAATGTGAGTCGGAGGAAAGGAGGGCTAGGGAGAGGAAGTGAGTTGGAGCGAGGGAGTGACAGATGGAGGGAGAAAGGGAGATAAAGGGAGAGGAAAAAGATAAGGAATTAGAGGAGGAGAAGGAAGAAGCAAGTTCAGTAGGAGGAGACGAGAGAGAGAGAGAGAGTATAGGTGCTAACCTTTAGAGAGGACGTGGGAAGAGGTAAGGAAGGACAGGGGAAAGACAGTGACATGGAGGAATGAAGGAAAAAGAGGAGAAAAGTAGTCAAGGAGGCAGAGAAAGAGGGGGGAATTAGCCTACAGAGCGAAAGTGGGGGGAAAAGGAGAGGGAGAGAAGGAGAGATAAAGTGAGCTGGGGGTAGGGCGAGACGAAGGGAAGGGATGATGGTGAGGACTGAGGGTGGGGAGGTAAGGAAGGAAAGTGGAGGGTGGTAGAGAGGGAGAGGAGGTAAGGGAGGGAAGTTCTAGCTTATTGAAAACTTATAAGCTTGTTGATGCGTTGGTGGCTGTGAGGCGGTGTGCTAGCCTTACCGTCCTTCCCTCCTTCTCTCCTTCCTTCCTTCTTCTTTCCTTCCTTCTTCCTTCCTTCCACCCTCACTTCTTTCTCCTTCCTTCCTCCCTTCCATCCTCCATTCCTTCCTTAGCCTTTTCTCTTCCATTTCCCCCCTTTCTTCTTCTCTTTCATTATTCTCTCTCTCCTTCCTTCTTTTCTCCCTTCCTTCTCTCGCCCCCTCCTTCTTTTCTTTCCTTCCCTATATCCTTCTCAGTCTTTCCCACCTTTTCCTTCATTCCTTTCTCTCTCTTTCCTTCTAATGTTTCCTTCTTCCCTTCCCATATTCTCTGTGTCTGTGTTGAATCGTTTGTGGCCGTGAGATGATGTGCTTTGCCCGTGCCGTCCCTCCCTCCGTCTCTCCCTCCTTCCTTCTTTCATTCCCTCGCCTGCACTCCTTCCTTCTTTCCCCCTTTCCTAATTTCTCTTCCTCCAGACTTCTCTTCCTCCGTGCTTCTCTTCCTCCTCATTTTTGTCCTCCTAGCGTCTCGTTCTCCACACTCTTGCCTCCTTTGTCCTTACTTCTCTTCATCCTTATCCTCCTCCTTACTTCTCGTCCTCCATATTCTTCGTCTTCCTTCTTATCGTCATCCTTCCTTCCCGTACTCCTTATCCTCCTCCACACTTCTTGTCCTTCATACTTCTCGACCTCCTTATTTTTCATCCTTCATCTCTACCAGATTACCTCTCTTCCCCTTATTTATCGTCCTCCTTACTTCTCCTCCTCCCTAGTTCTTTCCTTCCCCCTCTTTCTATCCCTCCTTCCTTCCTTTATTTCCTCCTCCTTTCCCTCTTTCCATCCATCCTTCCTTCCTTCCTTTCTTTCCTCCTTCATTCCCTCATTCCATCCCTCCTTCCTTCCTTTCCTTCGTCCTTCCTCTCCCTCCTCTCTGTCCGTTATGATAGTTTGTTGGCTCTGAGACAGTGTGGTGTCCTGCCATCCCTTCCTTCTTCCTTCCTCCCTCCTGCCCTCCCTCCCTCTCTCGTTCTCTCCCTATCTTCTTTCCTCTCTCCTCTCTTCTCTTTCCCTCCATTCCTCCCTCCTCTCGCCCTCCCTCCCCCTTCTCTCTTTCCCTCCCACAATCCTTTTAATCCTTCTCCCTTTCTCCTTTCCCTCTTCATTCCATCCATTTCACTCTTCTTTCTCCTTCCTTCTACCCATCTTCTCCCTCCATCTCTTTCTCTCTCTCTCCTCATTTCCACTTGCCCTTTTCACTCGCTTTCTTTGCCCTTTCCTTTTTTTTTTTAATTATTTAAGTCACATTCCTCCTCCTCGTTTTCCTGTTCTTTTATCATTTACTTTTCCTGTACACTTGCCTCGTTTCTCAACCTCGTCTTTTTTTTTTTTCTGTATATCCCCTTTATATATTGTTTCTTCTCACACCACTTTTCTTCCCTACTCTACTTTCTTTCATGATTTTTTTTTTTTACGTGGTTTTCCTCACCTTACCTCCCTTAAGTACTACCCATTCGGTTCTTCCTTGCTTCATCAAGTCTTTATTAATTGTTTCTCCATTCCTGTCCTCCTCAGCTCCCCTTCCCTTTCTTCTTCAAGTCTTTCTTCCTTACTTGCGGTACCTATGTTGTCTGTTAGTCTAGCTGTTTTTATTTTTATTATATGTATATCTGTCTCAATATCTGTAGATAGCTGTCTATAGCTGAAACTGCCTTATCAGTGTATTTATGTATATATCTGTCAGTCCATCCATATATATATATATATATATATAGAGAGAGAGAGAGAGAGAGAGAGAGAGAGAGAGAGAGAGAGATCATAGATGTAGATAGAGAGTGATAGATAAATATTTCTCTGATTTTCGGACGGAGCAGAAGCAGCTTAATCTAGTATTAAATATTTTCCTTCTGTTGCTTGTGACTGGGGTGCACACTGAATCTGCCATAAATTTTGTATATACTAATGTATATGTTGTTTGACTGAAAATTGAAACGTTCAGAGAGGCTTTCTGTCCTTCATATAATATTCTCTTGTTTGTGACAGCGGTTGGGGCTTGACTCTTCTTTCTTTATTACTGCAACTTCAAACGGGGAAAAAAATCTTGAGAGCTTTGTGTGGAGTGCGCATTGTAAAGCTGCAGTCTATTCTTCCCCTTTTATCTTTTAACATCCGCCTCTCCACTTCCACTCGTCGCATAGTGCCTGTTCTTTCTTCATTTTATTCTCCTTTTATTCATTTGTTTCTCTTTGCTTTGCCCGTATTATTTATTATCATCTCACAGTTTAGCGCACTTTTCCATTTCACGCTTCTTAGCTTTATCGTGGGATGACGGGTATTGTATACGAGCGTGGCGTGTGTGTGTGTGTGTGTGTGTGAGAGAGAGAGAATCATCATTACGCTTATGCCGGTGTTCGTCGGGCGTATTACATCCTCTGCCTCCGTCCTCAGTAATCGCGCCAGCCCTCTCCACCGGCTACGTCCACTTTCTGCTCTCCATCACATCGACCTTTTAAGAGGCCTTTTGACGCCATTAAGGTAGTACCCCCTGCAACACCCATCTGCCCAGATTGTAATCGTCCCTTTCCGTCTTACCACCATCTCAGTGCATTCCAGCCGTCCCGTCCTACCTCACCACCCACCACCACCCAGGTCCATCCCACATTTTACCTTTTTGCCCATACCACTTTTCTTTTTCTCTTTGACTTATTTGACTCTCATTATACCAGCCTACAACACCCATCTTCTTTGGATTTACAAGTCAAATACAAGAGTCCGTTCGTCTCCCCCTCCATTTGTATCATTGCTGGAGTCATTGATGCTTGATTAAGACGTAGTGGACAAAGGTGCATAGTATCACCCACAGATGAATGATAATATACACTCGTCTACCACGTCACATTCAGGCGTCTATGAATCTCGTAATGAAACAGGGGCAAGAGAGGCAAGCGGACTTCAGTATGTAAATGTACATCCCCACTATCTTCTACTGACCTCCATCATCCCAGCCTGCATAAAACACCCATATTCACAGGGTATACTTCCCCTATCGTAGTTTATCACCTGTCATCCCATCCCATCCCATCCCACTGACACATCTCTGCCCATCCCACATTTCCCGTCCAAACATCTCTGGCCACACCACATTTCCCGCCCATTCGTGAGAAATTTGAATCGATATATCTCAATGATCACTTGTTCTTGACAAGTTCACGCCCGAAAAATTATCGTCCATTTTCTTGTCAGTTATGAGAATAGCCGATTTTTTCCCATGTCATTATTCGGAGGTTTAAAGTGGACTGAGAGAGAGAGAGAGAGAAGGAAAAATCTACTTATTTCTTGCTATCAGTAGTTCCCTGTTGCTCTCTCTCTCTCTCTCTCTCTCTCTCTCTCTCTCTATTTACGGACTCTTAAGTTTCCCTCGATACTTCCACTTTGTCGTTGATTTTCTTTTCTGTTACGCTAATCTGTTTTATGAATGGCTTCGCTTAGAGATTTGCGAAATTAAAAAAAGAATTAACCTGACAGTGGAGGAAAAGACAAAACAAAGAAAGGTAGGATTGTTGGGAGGAAAAAGGAAGGAAAGGCAAAAGAAGAAGAGGAATGTTCTGAGGAAACGAGAGGAAAATAATGGTAAAACAGAGGAAGACGAGGAGTGTGGAGAGGAAAAGAGTAAGAAAATGGCAAAACAGAAAGAGGAGTGTTGTGAGGAAAAGGTAGAAAATGGCAAAACAAAGAAGTGTTGTGAGGGAAAAATGAAGAAAATGACAAAATAGGTTGATGGGGTGTTGTGATAAAAAAAAAAAAAAAAGTAAATCAGATAGAGGAGGACTGTTATGAGCATTAAAACAGGACAGAAGTGCAAAAGAGAAAGAGGATGAGTGTTGTGAGAAAAGGAGGGGAAGAAAATGGCAAAAGAAAGAGGAGTGTTGCGAGGAAGAGTGAAAGAAAGTGGCAAAACAGAGGAAGAGGAGGAGTTTTGTGAGGAAAAAGGAGAGGAAGCAAAGACAGAAAGGAGAGAGAGGAGGAGTGTTGAGGGAAAAAAAAAAAAATGGAAGGTTGGAGGGCCAAGTGAGGCACAAATGAGAATAATTGGGTGAAAGAAGACAGATAAACGAGAGAGAGAGAGAGAGAGAGAGAGAGAGAGAGAGAGAGAGAGAGAGAGAGAGAGAGAGAGAGAGGGAGGGATGGGGAACGGAAAGAAGTGGGAGGAAGGACAAAAGATAAGAACGGCAGTAAAGATAAAGGAAAGGTGTGACCACGAGAGAGATAAAGAGGGATAGGAAAGAAGACACGGAGGAAAGAGAAGAAAAAAGATGAGGAGAAAGAATGAGAGACAAGGAAGCGGAAGTGAGGGAAAAAGGGGTAATGTAAGGAGGGAGAGAGAGAGAGAGAGAGAGAGAGAGAGAGAGAGAGAGAGAGAGAGAGAGAGAGAAAAGAAGAAGAGAGGAATTGGAGGAGGAGGAAAAAGTGAAGAAGGGAGACAACGAGAAAGATGAGGAGAAAGAACGGGGAATAAGAAGGAGGACTGGAAAAGACTATCCAATTGAGTAGGGACAATGAGAGAAAAGAAAGAGAAGGGTGGAGGAAAGATAACAAAATGAGAAGGGAAATAAGAAATAAAGATGATGAGGGACAAGAGAGAAAGACAAAGAGAGAGAAATAGACAATAGAAAACTTGAGAGAAAGGAGGAAGCATGGAGGGCGTGATCAGGATAACTTAGGAAAGAGGGAAGAATGGGCGGACGAGGTGACGAATAGCAAGAGGAAGAGCAGGTGAGAAAAAAAATGAAACAATGAAGTGAGGGAGAAAGATTACTGTAGATAACGTGATGGAAAGGTGTGAGATAGGTGTGGAGGGGGAAAGATTGGGTAGTGTGAGGGAGGAAATGGAGAAGGAAACGGTAATATTGGAAAAGAAGGAGAAAGGGGAAAAGTAAGAAAGGAGAGGTGGGAAGATCAAGAATGGAGAGAAGTGTAAGAGGGGAAAGGGGAGAGAAGGTAGAGGTAGAAAAAGATGAGAGAGGGACGAGAGGAGAGGCAGTGATTCAAGGAGGGAGAAGAGTGAAAAGAAAAGATGGGGTGGAGGAATGGGGCAGTGTTGTCAGACGAGAGTTCACTCAAAGAGAAGCATGAAAGTAAAGGAGAAGGGTGAGAGGAGGAGGAAGAGGAGAGAGGAGGATGAAAGTACTAGTTGAAAATCCAGGAAGGAAGTATGGAGAGAACAGAGAAGAAAGAAGGTTGAGAAGAAGAAATGCAGAAAAGAAAAAAATCGGGGGAAGAGAGAGAGGAATGAATGGAGAGGTGGAAAACTCAGGACGGGAAGAAAAGATAGAAGAATGGAAAATGAGGCCGAGAAGTGAAGGAGAGAGAGAGAGAGAGAGAGAGAGAGACGCGGAGGGATGGTCTGACACCCATTAGGTCACCCTCTGCTACCTCTCTTACTCCTCCTTCTCTCCCGGCCTGAGAAATAAGCAGGGAGGAAGGAAAGGAGAGGACGTGAAGTTACGACTGGAGAGGAGAGAACGGAAAGGAGAGAATAAAAGAGAAGAGAAAAGAGAAGAGAGAAGGAAGAGGGGAGGTGGTGAAATGTTGTCAGGTGGAGAAGTCTGAGAGGGAAGGAAGAGAGGGGGGAAATGAAGAGAAATGAAGTCAGTGAGAGAGGTAGTGGTAGGAAAGAAGTGTAGCATCAGAGAGAAGAAGAGAGGTGAAGACAGAGAAGGAGGTAGATGAGATGAAAGGAACAGGGAAATCAGAGAGAGAGAGAGAGAGAGAGAGAGGGAGGTAGTCAGAGCCAGTAGGTCACCGTCTGCTACCTGCCCGTCACACTATATATTCTCCCTCCTGCCCCGGCCTGAGTTATGGCTTCATTATCTACCTTTTCTCCCTCCTTCCCTCCCTCCGTCCCACCCACCCACCCACTCTGTCTCTTTCCCTCCCGCCCTTCCTCCCACCCACTCTTTCATTCCCTCCCGCCCTTCCTCCCACCCACTTTGTCTTTTATCCATCCTCCCCACCGCTTTCTTTTCTCCCTCTCTTCCCTCCTTCTGTCCACGTCCCCCCTCCCTTCTCTCTCTCTCTCTCTCTCTCTCAACTTTGTTCATTTTTCCCTCTTTCCATTCCACTTTGTCCCTTTTCTACCCTTCCAATCCCCCTCTTTCCCTCCATTCTTCCTTCCAACCCATTTTATCTTTGATTCCCTCTGTCCATCCCCACCTCCCTCCCTCAGTCCGTTTCTTTCGTTTTGTCTCTTTCTCACCCTCTCACCCTTCATATTGTCTCTCTCCCACCTCTCCCTCTCTCCCTACCAGTTTGCTTCATTTCCCTGGTGTCTGGCTTTCTCCTTGCTTCCATCCACCACTCCCTCTCATTTTCCACCCCCCATGTCTCCCTCAGTCCCTCTGCCCTTCAACTTCTTATTTACCTTCCTCAATACTAACCCTTTCTCATGTACATAGGTTTGTCCGTACTGTAATTAGTGTTACCTCAGCAGATATCTTGTTATGGGTCAGTAGGTCTCCAGTAAATGTTGTACTTCAGATTTACCCTTGTGCCCGTCTGTGAAGCAGCGGGTGGGAGTCAGTCACCTTTTTCTTGCGTTCAGTGGCTCTGCGGATCAGTTGCCCTTCAAGCTCTGTAAAACTCGGCTTGAACGTGTGTAATAGAACTGCCCGCCTATGTCAGATCTGTACAAGGCAGTCGCTCAAGTACACACTTTCATACTGTATGTACTCCTCCCCCTCCTCCTCCTGCTCTTTACATCCATACTCATCTTCTGTACCCATCCACCTCACCATTCTTACTTCTCTTACCCATGCTTTACCCATTTAGCTTACTCATGTCTCTCCCTACCCCTGACAGTCAGTTGTATTCTCAGTTGTTCTTGTACACCCCTTTCTCGTTTTTCTCTCATCCTTCTATTCCCCCTTTCAGCTTTCAAGTTTTCTCCTATTCAACCTTCAAGTATTTCCACTTCCTCTCCTTCTCCTCTTTTCTTTCCAGATGCTCTTTCACTTCGTCTTTTCCTCTCCCCTTTCATTATGATTTTTTTCCCTTTCACTTTGATGTTATTCCCCTCATCTCAGGTCCAACACACTCCTTTTCTCTGCGTGTTTTTCTTTTCTCTGGTGTATGTTTCTGCACGCTTTTCAACCAATATATTTTACTGTTTCCACACTCTGTCTTCACTTCAATGTATTTTTCTTCACTTTGTCTTTCTTCTCTCTACTTTGTCTTCTCTTCAGAATGTGTTTCCACTGTGTCTTAATTGCAATCACCGTTTCTTTCCGTCTATTTCATTCTTTTCCGCTCCTGTTTTTTGTTACCTTTATCTGCTTTCCCTTCTGTTTATCGTGTGTGTGTGTGTGTGTGTGTGTGTGTGTGTGTGTGTGTGTGTGTGTCTCTCTCTCTCTCTCTCTCTCTCCCTCCCCTACCGTCTACCCCCATCTCTCATCCTTATCACTTTTAAATCTCCTTTCAATTCCTTTTCCGTAGCGCTGTTTTGTCACCCCGTCACATTCTTGCCTTATCGGCAGCGTTATCTCCCCCTTCAACCGCCACTGTGCTGCCTCCCCACTGCGCTTATCTCTAGCCCTCCATCTCTCCTCTCCCTCCTACCTCTTCCTCCATCCGTATCTCCTATCTCTCCCTCCTTTCTTAGCCTTTCTTCCATCCCTGTCACCATTCCTTCCTGTACCTTCGTCACTGTCCCTCAAACTTTGACTCCTTTCCCACTTGTTCCTGCATCCCTCCCTCCCTCCCTTGCCCTTCCTCCATCCCTCTCTCCTTCACTTGCCCTTCCTCCTTCCCTATCTCCTTTCCCTGCACATCATCCGTCCCTCTGTCCATTCCTTGCCCTTCCTTCATCCCTTTCTCCTTTCCTTGCCCTTCCTCCATCCCTCTCTCCTATCCTTGCCCTTCCTCCATCCCTCTCTCCTATCCTTACCCTTCCTCCATCCCTCTGTCCTTCCCTTGCCCTTCTTTCATCCCTGTCTCCTTCTCTTGCCCTGCTCCCAGTCTCCCTTTGCCTGCATCTTCAAACCCTCCGTCTTTCCTTTTTCTTCTAGTCCTTCTTCCACACTTTCACAAATCCCTCCTCCTACTGTTCTCTCTCATCCATTCATCCCTCCCTCCTTTCCTACTCATTCGTCCATCGTAACTTCTATCCCTCCCCCTCCCTCTACTTTTTATCTTGTCTCTTATTCCTCTAACTCTTACTTTCCTGCTGTGTTTTCCATCCTCGTGTATTTCTCCCTCTGACCTTATCTCTGTCTCTCCTTCATTCATCTGTACATGTATCCCTCCTTGTAGCATCCTATCTCTTTAACCATCCTTCCTTTCTTGACCTTCCACCATCGTTACTCTCTCTCTCTCTCTCTCTCTCTCTCTCTCTCGTATTTAGTCTTTATATTTAATCTCGTATTTTCCCTCTCTCCTTGCAGTCCTATTTGTAATTTCTGTTTCGATTTGGCATATTATTCAGTATTTTTTCTCATTTATATTCCTCTTTCCCTTTCTAACCCTTCACTCTCTCCCTCATGCACATCCAGCCTACCTTTATTCTCCACATTTCCTCTTATTTGGCTTCCATTTACCTTTCTGCCCACAGTCCATTCATTCACCCCTCATCTTAATCCGTATCTTTCCGCCCAATCTCCCTCCCTCTCTCTCTCTTTCCCAACATTCCAAATAACCTAATCCTGTCCCTCCCCCACGCTTTTCTGTCATTCTTTTCCAGGTTACTCTCTCCTACATTCAGCTTACCTTTCAGGTTTTCCACTCTTTTCCTTTTCACCTTGTTCATACTCCCAGCTAATCTCTATATTCGAGAGCTCACTTTTTTTTTTTCTTTTTTTCTTTTTTCAAGCTGGCTTTCATTTTTCTGTTTTCCTGTATTACTTTGACCCCATCCAATGCCTACTGTTCTCGTTTTTTCTTTTTCCTTTGTATTATTTTTATTTACATTTTTAGTGCATCTGTTCACCATTCTCATCACCACGAGAGGTTCCTCCTGATCTTAACCCCTTCACTACGATGATGCACTTCGCTTTTATTCTTGCAAGCAACAGACGATGATTTAGCATGGGGGAGACCTTTCACAGCGGAGGATGATAATATGCCTACAGCCTTAAAGATTCAGTAATTACCACTTGAGAGCCACGAAACACAGTATATTATAATGAGGTAATTGAAGCCCCAGAGAAAGGTTTCCCAGGTACGGCAAGACAATGGGGCGATAAGTCAGTCTCAGCGCCTTACCTGTGTGCGTCACCACTACCCAGGGCCAAAAGGGGCATGAGTTATTTCCAGAGAGGACGTGAGTTATACACCAAGTCCTCTTATGTGTCACTTTATTTTGTGTGTGTGTGTGTGTGTGTGTGTGTGTGTGTGTGTGTGTCGTTAATTTCTTGGTACGTTTGAGGGATGTTGCCACTTAAAGATTCGTTGATATCCATTGAGGTGATATGTCAGTTCCTCCAATTTCTAGCACCAGATCAGTGGAAAAGATCGTGATATTATGGGACACAATTTTGATATGCAAAGAATACTGCTTGCAACCATCTCCTTGGGGTTACACGGAGGTTTCAGGTTGAGGAAAGGAATGATGTGGTTGGGTAAGGAGGCAGAAGAACGAGATAGAGCAGAAAAAGGGCATAGGAAGAGGGAGAGAACGAGAAGATGGATTGAAATGTGGGATACGAAGAGGGTGTAAACGCAGGTGGGATTGAAAAGGAAGATAAAACAAAATGGGATTGAAAAGGGAGAGAGAGAACAAGATGGGATTGAAAAGGGAGATGAAAACAGAGGACGAAAAACAAGATGAGACTGAAAATGGGGAAAAAAAATAGATAGAACGAAGCGGTGGATTGGGAAGTGGGATAGGAAGAGATAGTAAACGAGGAGATGGCTGAGGGATACTGGGTTGCCTTGGGCTCAAGCGTGGTTTGAATTTAATACAACCCGCCCGTCCTTAAGCTGTCATTCCAGATATAGTTCACATTTATTTCTGCTCTCCATCTCTGTCGCTATCTTTCCCCTAAAAAATTTTCTGTCTACTTACCATGTTATTTTCCCTCCACCTCTCCATTCTCTCCTCCACTGATATATCTTTCTCGTTATTTACTTACTCGTATTTCTTTCTTGCCTCTGTACCTGTTTCTTTATAACCCCAACCATGGTACCTTTAAGATTCATCCTTCATCACACCTTTCTCCGGTGTTCTTCCAATCTTATCCGCTTGCTTTCCGTCATCTTTTTCTTCAACTTTCCCTACTCTAGACCTAAGCACCTTTCATCTTCTCTTTTGTAGTGTCTTTAACTCTCCTGTGTAAGTCTTTTGTGTGTACTGCCATTTCATAGTTCTTCCCCGTTCTGTCACCAGACTTGAACGCTTTCCTTCCTTTCATCACATTGTCATCTCTCTTGCTTTTCTTCTTCATTAATTCATACACCCTTCCATTTCATCTCCCATTGTCTTTGCACCCATCTTCATTTTTCCTCCATCTTTGCAGGTTTCCTCCGTTTCTTCTCCCATATTCTTTACGTCCTTCCTTTTTTTTTTTTTCTTCATTGTTCTTTGCACCCTTCCTCCATTTTTTCCCCCTTCATCTTTGCAACTTTCTTCCTTTTTCTTCTTCTCCATTCTTCATTACATCCGTCTTCCTTTTTCTCTTCTCCATTCTTCTTTAAAACCTTCATCCTTTTTCTCTTCTCCATTAATCTTTGCCTCCATGTTCGTTTTCTCCTACTTTCGTCTTTACATATTCTCCCCTATTCAACCCAGTCTCTAATATCCCCAGACAGTCTACTATTTTCTTTCCGCTCCCATTTCTTCAGCCTTTTTCTCTAAGTAGGTGCCTCTCCGGAGCCTCACAAACACACTCCATTTGACGCCCGACGCCCATTTTCTGTAATTCGTTTTCTTTGATTCGCTTTCTATGGAGACAGACGGGGGACTGTGCTATATGGGGTGGCGTGGGGGTGGGGGGGCCTTCGTCTGCTGAGGAGAATTTGAATTTCAGGGGGAGAGGGAAAAAAGGGAGGGAAATTAAGGGAGTTGAAGGGTACGGGGGAGAGAGGAAGAAGAGGGATAGAGAACGACAGAGGAAAAGAGAGAGAAATTATGAAGGGAGGTAGGGAGATGAAGGGTAGAATGAAGAGGAAGAGAGAGATTTTGAGAAAAGGATGAGGGAGAGTAGGTGGAGAAAGATTGAGAAAAAATACAAAAGAAGAATAGGGCCAAGAAATACGAAAATGCTTAAACCACTTCAGATCGATGACGTATTTTACTTGATATCTCCAGACGATGTTATTCGACTTAGACTTTCCAAACTGGATGGTTTTGATAGTGTTCATTATTTCCTTCACATGTATTGGCCCTCCTCGAAGTTGAAGAATATCATCTGGAAGTAGCAACGATAAAATAGTAACATAAGTCGTCTGGTTTTATTAGTTAAACGTATGGAAGACAGAATGAAATTAGTCCTTCACTTCGATGATGCATTTTATATTAGTTAATGCTACTTCCAGACGATTTTATTCAGCTGTGGAGAGATTTTGGGAACTAGTAATCTCACCTTAACTTGGCGCAGGTTTTCGTCCTTACCTAGCTTATTTCACGTACGCTTTGTGGTTGAAAGAGGAAGCACTACGGCTCCACAGCCTTTCCATAGCACTTCGTAACTAGCATCATATTCTAGTACTAATAAATTGTAACAGATCAGCATTCAGTATGGAGAGAGAGCATTTTTAGATCAGGATGTGAGGTGAAGAGAAGATGTACGGAAGTGAAGGAACATCGTGGTGGTGCAAAGATGTGACACAAGTTGTGGATGAGGAGAAAAAAGTATATAGTGATTGGGTGAGACGTAAGGAGTGGAGGGTGTGGAGACCCCCCCCCAAAAAAAAAAAAAAAAAAAAAAAAAAACTTGACAAGAGGAGGTAGGTGAAGAAACTGATAGGAAAGAGTAAGAAAGAGTGGATTAGGAGTTTGGAAAAGAGGGGGTGTGAGTTCGAGAAAGGGCAGCCTAATGACGGAGGACAATGACATGGAGGCGATTCCTTTGTGGCTACCCCTTCCGAGATTAAGGGTTTGGCTTAGATCGAAAGATAAACAACAAAAAATGTTTCGCAAGTTGAAAAAAAATAATAATCGTTTGATGGTAGCAAGAAAAAAAAAAAAGTGTGGAAGGGTAAAAATAATATTGCTGGTTGCATTTTGTGCGTCTGTGGTCTCTCTCTCTCTCTCTCTCGTCAGCCCATAGTCTTTTCATCTTTTTGATTGGCGTATTGGCTGGCTAGCTATCTGTGGTATACAACTATTTTGGCAATCTTTCTTTCTTTGTCCTGCGGCTTACTTTTTCAACTGTTGCAATGAAAGAAATGAAGTATATCTGTCCTTTTGTCTGTCCGTTTGCCTGTCTGTGTTTGTCTCTTTATTTGTATTTGTCTATATCAGCCTGTCTGCCTACCTGTCAGCTTACCTGTCTGTCATTATGTTTGTCTGTCTGTCTGATCTGTCTAGTCTATATCTGTTTGCCTTGTCTGTCTATCAGTCTATGTGTAACTGTATCTGTATATCTTTCTAATTGTCTGTCTCTACCTACCTACCTACCTACTTACCTACCTACCTTCCTATCCATTTATCTGTCTGTCTATCAGTCGATCTATCTATCATGTTTTTGGATATTATTGTGTTTCGACGTGGATACCTTCGTTAGTGTTTTGCTATTTCTGGTTGTTTCAGTCCTGGGGATATACAAGAAATAGTTGGCAGGGTTTGTTGTGGTTGCCAATATATCAGACTTGCTGGCGTTTATTCTGCACTGTCAAAGGGAAGTGAGGGATAAAGTTGGTTCATGTTATTCGTGTTATGGAGGGAGGCTATGGTTGGCTCTTCATGCAGTATTCACACACTCAGTTTTTACACACACACACACACACACACACACACACACACACACACACACACACACACACACACACACACACGAGAGAGAGAGAGAGAGAGAGAGAGAGAGAGAGAACAGGGGTGCGGTAAATAATTGATAGATCCACAGCCAGGTAGGTAATGGAATTAGGCTCGGGGGGGCGCTGATGTGGGGGATGCTGGAGGGGTGGAGAGGTTTGGTGGAGGGAGAGAGTGGCGATAGAGAGGTATGATGGAGGGAAGGAGAGAGAGAGAGAGAGAAAGAGAGAGAGAGAGAGAGCGCGTAGGCAGAAAAGATAATGTTGGGGGGAGAGGGAAGGTATGCTCGGGGAAGGGGGATATGTTGGAGAGAGAGAGAGAGAGAGAGAGAGAGAGAGAGAGAGAGAAATATGGTAGGTGTTGGAGGGAGGGAGGGAGGGAGGGAGGGAAGGATGGAAGGAATGAAGGAGACACTGATGGGCGTTGTTGAGTAGCTATGACGTAGGGAGGGACTGTAGGGAGAGATAGTTTAGGATATTGGAGGGATGTAGGCAGGGAGGGAGGGAGGGAGAGAACGAGAGAGCTAGTGACGAGGGTGGGTGAATTGCTGTGATGTAAGGAGGGGAGGCAGGGAGAGAGTTGTGCAGTCGAGGGATGCACTGACTGGAATTCGTAGTGGGTGAGAGAGAGAGAGAGAGAGAGAGAGAGAGAGAGAGAGAGAGAGAGAGAGAGAGTTTGAAGTAAAAACAGTAAATTGGAATGATGGTGAGAAGAAGGGTGGAGGTAGGAAGGATGGAGAGAGTGAAGGAAAAAAAAACAGTGTGAAGGAAAGAACGAGGTGGCGAGGTACGGTAGACAGGTTGAGAGGGTAAGAGAAGGATGGATGGTGGGAAGGACAAAGAATGAAGGAAAGGGAGGGGTGTACTTGAGCGATGGAGAAAGATAGGGAGAGAGGGAAAGATGAAGGAAGATACGGTTCAGTGTGGAGAGGCAGCTGGAGGGAAGGAAGAAAAGGAGGGAAGTAAGAATGATTGAAGCTATAAGGGGAGGGAAGAATTAAGGGAGAAGAGGGAGCAGTAAAGGAGAAAGGAAAGGGGACGAAGGGAGATAAATGTGTAGGGAGAAAGGAGAGAAAATAAGGAAAACTGGGGCTAGAGGGGGAGGAATGGAAGAATTGTAGGGAGGAGGAAAAGGAGAGGAGGAATAAAGGAAAGCAGGGAGGGAGGGGCAGATAATGAAGAAACGGGGATGAAGAGGGGCAGGAAAGAACGGTCAGGGGGAGATTAGAGGAACAGAAAGAAAGGAGGAGAGAGGGAGGGTAGAGTTGATGGAAGGACGAACGGAAGGAGGGAACACAGGAAGGAAGGATGGAGGTAGAGAGGGAGGAACTGAGGGAGGGGAGAGCAGGAGGAGGGGGAAATGAACGGAGGAAGGGAAGGAAGGAAGAAAGGGGCACTGTAGGGGGTTGGTATTAGGGAGGGAAGGGGAGAGGGAAGGAGGGAGGCAATGTTTGATGGAGGGAATAGGCGTGAGATTGAAAGGGGAAACGTTTGATGGGAGTAAACGTTTGCTGGAACGAAGGTAACGTTTGATTAAGGGAGAGTAAGAGGAGGAGGAGAGAAAGTACTGTAATTAAAGATGAGATTAATGCTGTAGGTATGGGTGGGGCAAGTGGAGCAGAACAATGAAAAGGGGAAATATATAAAAATGAGACTTAATAATACTCATTCACTTCTCACTGTATAATAAATTCTCTCTCTCTCTCTCTCTCTCTGCAGTTTTGCTATCCCTCCTTTCCCTTCTCTCCTTTCGTCCATCTCTGTTCTCACATCCTCTCTCTCCTCTCCGTTTGTCCCTCCTCCTCCCGCATTCTCTCCCTCTCACGTTTCTCAATCGTCATGTTTCCCCCCTCATCTTCTCCCCCATCTTCTGCCTTCTCTCCCTCCCTCTCCTCCCCCATTCTCTCCCTTCCCCATTTCTCATACTTCTCTACCACATTCACTCCTTTCTTATTCTACCCTCCCTCCCTTCCTCATCATTCCGTCCGTCCCTCCCACTCCTGTCCCTCCGTCTCTCCCTCCGTTTCTCATTCTTCTCGTCCTCACTCCCCCTCTATCCTACCTTTTCCCCTGCCGTGCTACCTTCTCCTCCCTCATTCACTCCCTATCCCATTTCTTATTCCTCCCTTCCATTTAACCCTCCCACTCTCTTCTGTCCCTCCCTATCCTCCCTCATTCTCTCCCCTCCGCCGTGTTTGTCTCCGTCTCCTCCATCAAATATTCCCTCTCCCTTGTTCCTCTCCCCTCACTCTCCCCTCGCGCTGTCCGTCTGTCGAATTCGTCTACTTTGTCCAGTGTTCTCTTTTATATATTTACCTGTGTGTGTGTGTCATTTATACATCTATCCGTAGGTGTTATATACACGTGCCTGTATATACTGTTTATATATCTCGCTTTCCCTGTGTAGGCTGTGTCGCGTAGGCATCTATTTTTACTATTACTCCTGTGTTCTGTTTTCCTGTGGTTTTGTATGGTTTGTGTCTTTTCTTTTTCTACTTTCCTGTGTGTGTTTTATGCGAAGAAGAAGGAACCAAAGGCCTCGAGCCCGCAATTATTGTTCCTTCCAAGAGAAAAAAAAATAATACAAGAGAGAGCCAAATTCAAGATCCGATCATTTCGAGATGCCTGGACACAGAGTTTGAAAGACTGGAGATCATAAGAAGCAGGAAACACAGACAGAGGGAGATAGTTCCAGAGTTGACCTGTTGCATAAATGAAGGACTGGGAGTAACGGTTAAGTCTTGCATTAGAGAGTTGGACAGAAAAGGGATGAGAGTTTGCTGCTAGACGGGTGCTACGCGCCCGTCGTAGAGGTGGAGGAATGCATGCAGACAGTTCAGAGGACCAGTGACCATTGAAGTAACGATAGAAAAGAGATAAAGATGCAATAGTGCGACGAAGAGACAGAGGTTGAAGGGAGTCAGTAAGAGGAGGAGAGTTAATGAGACGAAAATCCTTTGACTCCACCGTATTGAGAAGAGCTGTATAGGGAGAGCCTCCCCACCCATGAGAGTTGTATTCCACACAGGGGCGGATAAAAGTCCTGTATAGAGTCAACAATTGTGCAGGGGTAAAGAAGGAACGAAGTCGGCTTAGCACACCTAATCTCTTGGAAGCAGATTTTACAAGAGATGTAATATAATCTTTCCTAGACAAGTCCCGAGTAAATGAAACCCCAAGCATGTTCAAGGATGATGCAGGATTAAGCTGAATATTATTAAACATTAATATACCTTTGGAAGATTTTGTGGGTTGATAGGTGTAAAAACTGAGTCTTTGATGTATGTGTATGTGTTTGTTTGTCTATTTATTTATCTACTTATATGAATGAATGGTTTGTGTATATGTTTTTACCTGTTTGTATGTGTTGTAAACGTATATTTTTATCCCTGTGTATCTGACTTACATCTGTCTGTGTGCACCCATCGATGTTGTATATTTGTGTGCAAGTACGGTTATGTATCTTTATTTCTGTGTATCGTTTGCGTAGTTGATACCCGTGTGTATTTATCATTTTTGTACCTGGCTTCTCCCTTATGTATATCATTCGTATATCTTTGTATGTATAGTTTATATATCTATCCTCAAGTTAGTGTATGTAATTGGGGCTGTCTTACCTTAATGCATCGTTTTTGTATCCGTCGTTACCTTAATGCATCGTTTATCATTCGTCTTATCGTACATTTGTTTATTTGTACTGTATATTCTTATCTGTCTGTCCTTCATTGTGCGGTTTGTAAGGTTGTATGCTGGTCAGTTAACCTTTTCACAACCTCGCGAACTTTTAGATGGGGCAGCATCGCAAAGGGAGTCTGTGTCTATCAGTTTCTTACAGACAATTTTGGGGTGGGAGGTGCATCACTACGGTGCACATTAGAAGTTTCCGTGAACACACATAACACAACACTCCACACTATACCACCCTCTCACATCACACCACACAAAATCATTCTTCCACACCACACCACACGACGGGCATTAACCGAAAGGCCCTGAAACTCCTGCAATAAATACTTTTGAACTATTTTGTTTTCCAGACAACCACCAGACCTCCTCCATGCCCAGTTCAAAGCAGCATATGACACATTATTTTTTGCTTTTAAGTTATTTTTGCTCGCTGTTACTATATCTCGTTATTCTCCCTGCTTCTTATTCTCTATTATCTCCTTTTCCCCTATTACCAGTCTTCTTAATCCCCTCAGTGTTCTTCCTCCACCCTCTTTCACTGTTGTTCAATTCTCCCTAGCCCCTCATCAGCCCTCAGTTTCGTTCTTTTATTCTGTTTTCCACCGTCTTCCTCTCTCTCCGTCTCATTCTCCATTCTCCCCTCTTTCTCCCAAGCCAGTCATTGTCGTCAGTATTGTTTCTCCCTCCTGCACTTCTCCACACCCAGTCCCCTATTAGTCCTTGTCTCTCAGTTTCATTCTTTTATTCTTTTCTCCCCCATCTCGTCTGTCCCCCTCATTCTAACCTTCTCCCAAGCCAGATTTTCCTAGTGTTTTGAATGTTCTTCCTCCGTTTAGACCACTTCCTCTAATCCCATCTTCATCTGTTTCATTCTTCTATTATTATCTATTCTTTCTCCCTCCTCTTTCACTTTAGTTCTCATCTTATCACCTCTTTATCCTTTTTTCTGCTTCATTTTTATAATTATTTATTTACTTATTTTTTTATCATTGGGTGTCTGTCCAATATTTCCCTATTTCGCCGTCATTATGCAGGGTGCGATATATTTATGGAAACCTTGGAATCCGATTACAATTTAATGATGTATTTCTTGCTCCCTGGAGATGAGTTTGTTATGCGTGGGAAAGACCTCTGGCGTTGAAAAAGATTAATGAAGGCTATAATACCCTCAGGTCGAATAGTGTCCTTGAAGTTGAATAAAGTCTGTAGCAATTAAAAGAAAGAAAGAAAAAAAAAAAGCTTGGACCCTCTTGTAAGGACACAAGACAGGAGTGAGAGCCGTGGAGACTAGAGGGGCAGTCATGTGGAGCGCATCTGTCCAACAATGGCAACGTAATTTACAAACCATTCTTCATAGTGGGTTAGGTTTTCTCATCACTGATTAGGGTTTCGCAGAAAGCGTGTTCCGGATCCAAAATCAGTAATACGATCCGGATCGGTCCCAAAAGTTAATCGATTGTTCCCCGGGACATGGACTATCCACCCACCAGATTTGGTCCAGATCTCTCTTTTAGGTTTTGGGTAATCTTGTTAACAGAAAAACAAACAAACAAACATCGGTCCCAAAAGTTAATCGATTGTTCTCTGGGATATGGGTTATCTACCCACCAAATTTCGTCCAAATAGCTCTTGTAGTTTTTGAGTAATCCTGCCAACAGACAAACAAACAATCAAACGGGTGAAAACATACCCTCCTTGTCGGAGAGAATGAGTTACTTGAGAAGGGTATGTGGAGATACATGAAGAGAGAGACAGACAGATGAGGAAGTAGAGTTGTGGTCTTGATGTGAATGCGATTGAAAGTGTTAAGAGAAATATTCTGAGATGGTTGGCAGTGTGGAGAGGATGGATAAATAGAGAGTGGCTAGGAGAATATGTACGATGGAGATGGAGGGCGGAAACCAAGATGGAAGGATGGGGTTAAGAGATATATGAGAGAGAGGGGAATGTGAGTTGGAGAGAGAACAGACAAATGTTAGAGGACAGGGCGACGCGTAGGTGATTTGCTTGTGGCCACCCTTTACTTAATTAAGGCATCTGGCAGTGGGTAGAGAGATTGAAGGGATTAATCTATTCAGTTTCATTATTCTTCATTTCATCGTGTCTCCATCTTTCTCCCTCAATTTGATACCCCGTCTTACTTTAATGTTTCTTTTAACCTATCAGAGCCCGGGATTTATGCATACGTTGTTTTGCATGGAGGGTATTTAGCGTGCCATCCTTTGTCTACAGGCTTATAGTCGCGAAACTCTTACGTCCTGGTTTCGGGTTTCCCATCATAATCAGCATTCGAAAGGGACTCAACTTTTCGCTCCATGGTGTCGCTAGGTTCTAGAGGATTAATGCTTTGTCGCCGAATTCCCCATTTCTCCGTTGTTCTTTCCTTTAATATTCTCGTCCGCATGTTATTTTATCTTTGCCCCCCTTTCCTATTTTGTTCTCTTCCTCGTGTTATTCCATCTTTGCCCTTCTTTCCTTTATTGTTCTCTTCCGCGTGTTCATCTTTGCCATAATGCTTCAAATACACTTCCATTCAGGTTCTATCTCGTTTTTTTTTTTTTTTTTTTTTTTTTTTTCATCATCTCTTGGCTAGTTTTTACCACGCATTGAAATTATTATTATTATTTTTTTTTTCCAGGTTAACTCACTACCCAAACACCATGTTATTTCCTTTAACTTGTATCTTCTTTCTACGTTCCTTCTCTTGTCTTGTCTTCTCTTCCTCTTCCTATCCAGTTTGCTTCAGTACAGTTTATATATATATATATATATATATATATATATATATATATATATATATATATATAAATATATATATATATATATATATATATATTGTTACATAGCCTATGATTTCATCATCCTTTGTGTAATTTTAACGCACAGTTGCTGCATGTTTGATCACGAGCGTGTTCTGCCTCAGTCCCCCCCTTCTACCGTTATAGTAGAGTAAGTCGTCCTTTCTGTTATTCAGTGCGGGATTGTCGACCGTTTGTCCCCATCGCTTCATTTGCGCGTCCTTATTACAAGTTGTATCAGGCTCTGCTGGCCCCTATATAATGAGCTCAGTCTCTGCATCATTGCCACTTAGATCTGCTCCTCATTTTGTTCACATCTCTGTCCTCCCCTGTACAGTTATTATTATTGTGAATTTCTCAGGAAGTCTCCAACCATCTAGCAGCTGTGTGATTTGAGTATACGTGTTATTGCATTTTGTTCTTGTACTGTATAGCATAAGTTTAATTTGTAGGCCTAGTGAAGTTTGTAATTTATGTAGGGTTCTTTGTCAGTCATTTTTGATAATAGTTTGTATCTGTAATTATTTATCTGGCATTCACTGAGTATTATCTGGTATCTCATTTTATCAGGGCTGACTTAGATAAATTTATTCTTGCTAATTTCGTGTTAATAGAGGCTATTGCAGTTAACCATATATTTAACCTGTTTATTTGCCATTACATTATCTTTATGAGTCCTGAATGTTTTGTTGTTAGTTTGTGCATTAAACATCAACTTGTAATTTTACCTAACTCTTTTGTTTTGAACCTGGAACTTTACGGGACAGTAGTGATTTTTAGCATTCTCTCTTAAAGTGTACATTATCTTTCTCTGTTCCGTAACAATATATATATATATATATATATATATATATATATATATATAAAGTTCGGAAGCATCTCTAGGAGCGGCTCTTTCCATCAGACTCTCACGACAATTTTCGGAAGCGAGGTTTTTCGTTCCCGTATACTTAAGCAACTTCAGCAAAACACACCACACCAAGGGCATGAGTTGAAGGACCCTGAAGATCCCGCATCTAGTAATTTTGTACTTGTTCGACATAATTTCTCTCAGTTTTCTTGTTTCTCTTCTCTGCTCGCTGCTTTTCTCTTTTCCTTTTTTCTGTTCTCTCATATTTTCTCTTCTTGCATGTCTTCTCTCTTCTCTTCCCTTCCCGTCTCTTCACTTCTCTTCTGTACTCTTCTCGTCCTGTCCAATTCTCCTCCTACACGTTCCTGTTTCCTCTCCCCATCTCCCTGTTTCCTTTCCCCTTATTTCTCCCGTAGTTTTTTTTTCCCCGGCAACAAAGCCAAGCCCGGGACAGACCAAGGGGGAGACTACCTAGGGGAAAACATACCATTGTAGGGGAGCTTTGGGGGAATTATCTAGGGAGAGAGAGAGAGAGTACGGCAACATGTACAGGGAAGGGGGATGGGGAGAAGCATTTTTATTTCATTTTGTAGAGTTATACAAGTTTTAATTACTTCTTTTTATGGAGAGATTTGTGGCATTAAGGTTAGGTGCTCCCCTCATATATTATTTTTACCTGTGGTCGGTGTTACGTGTTTTTTTTTTCTTTTAAAGCCATTTTAATCTGCTTACGAATTCTGATAAAAGGTATTATAGTCGGATGGAATACTTATACCCACATAGTGTTAAAATTTCCAACATTAGTGTGGGAAGTTTTATTATTCTTAATAATATTATTATTATTATTGCATACTGTATTGTAAAATTGCTATGTTTCAAAGGCTATTAGGCCAAGAGCCTCAAATGTCGGCTTGGGCGGGCAGCTTCCCATATCTGTTGGCCAAATATGGTGGCAGTTCTTCAGCTGGATCTCTTGATATTATCCGACACACAGAAAAGTGAGTCAGCCATACCATCTCAAGAACCGCTAAAACTAGGAAGCTGAAATTTAACTATAATATAGCCTTAAGGCGGGCGCAGTGCGGAAAGGAGTATGGTGTTAATCGGAAAAAATTGGGACGTTTCCGGATATTTCAGATATTACCTGATTTTCCATGAATGAGTAAAACTAGAGCCACCAAACTTGATGGACTTATAGACTGTGATGACCTAAGGTGACATGCACAAGATCAATAACCTTGACCTCAAGATCCCTTTATAGCTCGGCCTCTAGTGGGGCTACAGGGCTAGGCAGTGGCTGGGGGAAGTTTGTATCGAAATTGTCCTTCGAACATTTCTGGTCTTCTGATTATTATTATTATTATTATTATTATTATTATTATTATTATTATTACTTTACTGAGATTTTTGCTCACCTGTCGGTTTTATTTATCGTGACGTTACACCTATCAGTGCACGAAGGTTCCTGGTATGTTATTATTGGGACACTATTATTTTATTTATTTATTTTTTTTTTTTTTAGCGGTAGTTTTGTCTCTATGCAGCTGTATGATTCTCAACAAATTACAACTTCCCATTCATTTTTACTTGTATCCTCTCTCTCTCTCTCTCTCTCTCTCATATCTTTTTCCCTCTTTATTTTTTTTTTTTACTTGTAATTTCTCTACGTTTCTTCCTCATCCTTCCGTATGTTTATTTTTCTTTCGTCGCCTTTATTGTCTCCGTTCCTCATATCTTCTTGCTTTCCGTTTCAGTATTTTCACCTTCCTTTCATTTAATGATTTTCCTTCATTATCTTTGCTGTTCAGTAGATTAGTGTATATTATAATCTTTCTTTTGTACTAACCTTCTCCACTCCTTCCTTCTTTCGTTCCATCCATCCATCCATCCATCCTTCCTTCCTTCCTTCCTTCCTTCCTTCCTTCCTTCCTTCCCTCCTTCCTTCTTTTCTTGACTTACCTTCTTCATTTTTTCTGTAATCCGTTTTTCCAGATATTTATATTTTTCAGTATTCTTTCTCTTTTTTTTTGTGTGTATATTTTTATTTGTAATTTCCTTACTAGTGTGCCTGTTGTGTTCTTTTCATTTCACATTCTCAGTTTTTTTTTTTTTTTCCCTAGTACCGGTGCATCATTCGCTTCCCATTCCTTCTCTGTCCTTTCCTTCGTTTGCTATACTTTCTCCTTCCTCGTTCACGCCTCTTCTTTCCCCCTAGTCCTTAATTTCATGTGTTTTTTATATCCCGTTTATCCACGTCCTAAGTTATCGTTCTTTTATCACTTAATTGCATCATTCTCCCTTTTTTTCTTATCTCTTCGTTTTGCTTTACTGTCTTCTCTTTCCTTTACTGTCTTCTCTTTCCTGTTCATTCTTTTTGTATATTTTTCTTTAGCTGTGGTTTCTTTATTTGCAGTTTCCTTCCTTTTGTCTTTCATGCATCATTCTCCACTATCCACACCCAACACTTCATTTTGTTTCTCATGTATTGTGTGCTGTAGCCGCAGTCTCCTTTCTTGTGTCTCATGCACACCCTACAAGTATGCAGGTTTGTTTATGGGAAATGGGGTAGTTATGATGTTGATAATTTGTATTTTATGTTTCATCTGTTGTTCCATTTTATCAGTATCCTTGGATTTCCCTCTTCCATCTTCCAGTGCTTTTTTGTGTTTTTTCCTTATGTGAACTCTTCCATGCACTGCTGTTAAATATCCATGTCCTAAACTCTCCTTCCTAAACTCATCCATGCACATCTCTTAAATATCCATGCCCTAAACTCTCCTTCCTAAACTCATCCATGCACTTCTCTTTAATATCCGTGTCTTAAACTCTCCCTCCAAAATTCGTCCATGCACTACTGTTTATTATCCATGTCCTAAACTCATCCATGCACTGCTCTTTAATATCCATGTCTTAAAACTCTCCTTCCCTTCCACGCAGATACTAGGCGAAGCAGCAGCCCTTCACCCTCTCAGACGCACAGTATATTTTCTCAAGCACAATCCCACTTACCTCAATCAGAGTTACAGGTAAGTAGATTCATGTTTAACAATAGCCAGCATATCCACATAAGCTGATTTGAAGTGGAGGGAGATGATTTTATTAGTGATCTGTGTGGGGGTAAATGTATCTTGTTTGCTGCTTCATAGGGTCATACGAGTGTAATACTATGTCTGTTTTTACACACACACACACACACACACACACACACACACACACACACACACACACACACACACACACACACACACACACACACACACACACACACACACACACACACACACACACACACACACACACACACACACACACACACACACACACACACACACACACACACACACACACACACACACACACACACACACACACACACACACACACACACACACACACACACACACACACACACACACACACACACACACACACACACACACACACACACACACACACACACACACACACACACACACACACACACACACATGTAAAAGATTCCGGTATATCGTCAGCATACAATAGTCATCATTATCAGTATTTTTAACGTTATCGTCATCATTATCAGTATCTTCTTCATCATCATTATCATCACCTGTTGTAAATGAAATGGATTGGTAATGATAATAATAATAATAATAATAATGATAATAATAATAATAAAAAGCCCCTCTCACCTCAGCCCCAAACTACCCTCCCGTGCATTATTCCTTATCACCCTCTCACACCCCACCCACACGAGCACCCATGACCCAAACTGAGCCCTATTGCCCTCGTCAGTAAGGTCGTGGTTGGCGTGGCGCTGGGCAATTAGTGGAGAGGGTGGGGTATCGGCTTGCTGTGACGTCACTGAGGGGAGGGACGCATTTTGGAGGGGAGTGAAGGGAAGGATTTTGGTGTATGGTTAGGTTGGATTAGAATACAGTTTTTTAAGGGGAGTGAAAGGAGTGACCGTATTTTGGTGTTGGGTTGGGTTGAGTTATAGGTTAGGTTAAGTTATAGGTTAGGTTGGAGTAGGTTATGTTAGGCAAGAGTTAGATTCGGTTAGGTTAGATTTGATAAGGGCACATTTTGAAGTTGCAATGAAAGGATTTATTTCCGTGTGTGATGGTTAGGTGGTGATGGGAAGCTTGGTTGGGAAATTAACCTGTACCTAACTTTTACATTTTTTCCTTACTAAGTCTACCCATTTAACTCCTTCAGCCACAATATGGCATTTTTGTTTGGTTTTTGTTGGTACGAGTACGATTATATTGAGCTTGAGACAGCTCTTGTGGTTGGGAAATGGTTAATCAACGTTGTATCAAAACTCCTTTGAGGAAAATCGACGTGGGAGAGACAGATTGTAAATATCACGACCCTGGACAATAGGACTTCGTAGTGGTAACGATGGTCAGTAAAGTCAAGGTAATAGTCCTCATCAGTAATTCTTTTCATCATAACTTGGCCCAGATTTTGCCCCTTGGTAGCTTCATTCACGCATCCCAGTGACAAGCAAAGACAGTAGTCCTTTATCGTGGCTGGCATCATATTTTAGTGTTGATCTGGTTGTGGTGTGGATGTGGATGTGATAGGAAGCGTTATGAGGAACACACTGAGGTGGTTTGGCCATGTGGAGAGGATGGAGGGTGAAAGACTGACGAAGAGAGTGTATGTGAGTGAGGTGGAGGGGGGAAGAGGGAGGGGGAGGCCGAGGATGAGATGGAGGGATGGGGTGGAGAGGTATATGAGAGAGGGGGGTGTGAGTTGGGAGCAGGGCAGTGAAATGGCGGGGGACAGGGCGACTTGGAGGCGATTTGTTTGTGGCCACCCCAAACGGGATTGAGGCGTCTGGCAATAGATAGATAGATAGATAGATCTGGTGTTACAAATTAGCACTAAAAGTGGAAATTTTGGCCGGGTTAAAGTAAAATGTCTGTGCCATTTTCTTCATCCTTGGAATCCGGTGACCTGATTATTGATTTTGCAGCTTTTGGACGATTTTATTTTACTGTGAGAGGGATCTGTGAAGTGATTAATAAAGGCTGTGTCTGACCACTTCATATCGAGATAGCAATCTGGAAGGTACCCAAGATAAAAACAAAAAGATATGTAATCGCACTGAAGGGTATTGAGAGACCAATTAAAATCGATACATAATCTCATAGGTACAATATAGTCTTACAGGCCACATGCAACATGCACAGGTATACATAGTCTAGTAAAATATGGTGAATCATTATACAGGCAATTAATGGCTGAGACGATATTTCATCAGGTTTTTCTTAAGCACACCTCTTGCCACCTTTACACTTGAGGGTAAGGCTTTCCATAATTTAGGACCCATGACTAAATCATTGTGAACTATAAATAGTACTGGTTCTTGGTTCACAGTGAATGTTTTGTTGCTTTGTGTTTACATCATAAATGTTCTTTTGACAGTAGGAAGCCAGTTAGGAAATCTCTCTCTCTCTCTCTCTCTCTCTCTCTCTCTCTCTCTCTCTCAATAAGTTAGGAATCATTATACGTTGCTCAAAAACACATTTCTGAGATACTTTTAACGTTATAGTTTATCAAAGAGTGAAATAACGTTGCCAAACTTAGCTGTTCCACCCACTGCTCTTCTAGCAGCAAAGTTTTGTGGTTTGTGTACTGTACTCGCATTAGTTGGACCCCAAGTTGTCATTTCATAATTAATAATTAGCCTGAAAGCCTGTCTTCTAACTAATGAAATTCTAGTTTTCTTGATTACTGTAGCTTCACAAAAAAATTTCATTCCAGCAAAAGTTATGACAAAGAGCTTCGGTGATAGCAAACAATCCTCTTACGATGAGATGAGATGAGATAAGGTAAAGAGATCATGCTTCGTCAGATTAATGCTCTCAGGTAAAAGAAGTTGTGAAAGAGAGGGAGAGGAGAAGGAAGGAGGAGACTGCAAAAGAGAGGAAGAGGAAGAGGAGGTTATAGAAGAGGAAGAAAAGAGAGGGAAGGTGAGGTAATAAAAGAGAGGTGGAGAAGAAGGTAGTTATAGAAGAGTCAAAAAGGAGGAGGAGGCTATAAAAGAGGAAGAGGAGGAGAAGTAGGTAGAGGAAGAGGAGGAGGAGGTAAAGAATTTAGACGCCTTGAAGCTACATGGACCTGAAATAAGGGTGGAAAAATGTAGTATTAAAGTTTATTGGGAAAAGGGAGGTGAATGGAGCACTATTTGAGGAGGAGGAGGAGGAGGAGGAGGAGGAGGAGCTTGCAAAAAAGAGGAAGGAAAGAGTGAGAGGAGGTTGTAAAAGAGGAGGACGATTAAGGGCGAGAGCAGGTTGTTTATAAAAAGAGGAAGAGAAAAAGAGTGAACGGAGGATATATAAAAGACTGAGGAATAAGGGGTTGCTGTGAAAAGGGGAAAACGAAGAGAGTAGGTTGTAAGAAAAGTGGAGGAGGAGAAACTAGGTTAAAGAGGAGGAGGAAGAGGATCAAGTTTAAGAAAAATGGGGATAATTAAGGGTGAGAGGAAGTAAGAGTGAGTAAGAGGAGATGAGGGTATGTAAGAGAGGAGGAGGAGGAGGAGGAGGAGGAGCAAGAGTGAGACGAGGTTGAGGAAGAGGATTAGGAGTGAGGGATCAAGAAAAAGAGAGGATGAGGATCAAGTGTGAGAGAGGTTATATGAAAGAGGAGTGGAGTATTAAGAGTGAGAGGAGGGTGTAAAAGAGAGGAGGAGGAGTAAGAGCGAGAGGAAATTATATGCAAGTGAGGAAGAGGATTTAGATAAGGGTAGATTATGTAAAAGATGAAGATTTAAAGTAAGAGAAGGTTAAATGAAAGAGGGGGAAGAATAAGAGTAGGAGGAGGATATTTGAGAGAGAGGGGAAGGATTAAGAATAAGAGGAGGATAGTAAAAGTAGAGGATGAAGAAGAGTGAGAGGAGGTTAAATGAAAGAGAGGAAGCTATATGAAGAAGAGCAGGATTGAGAGTGAGAGGAGACTAAAAGAAAAGAGAAGGGAGATTGAGGGTGGGAGGAGGTTATTATGAAAGAAAGGAGGATTAAGAGTGAGAGGAGGAGAAGGATTTGGAATGAGAGGAGGTTATAAGAAAGAAAGGAGGAACAATAAGAGTGAAAGGAGGTTCTTTGAAAGAGAGGAGGAGGAGGAAAATTAAGAGTGAGAGGAGGTTATAAAAGAGAGGAGGAGGAGAATAAAGTAAGAGAGAGAGAGAGAGAGAGAGAGAGAGAGAGAGAGAGAGAGAGAGAGAGAGAGAGAGAGAGAGGATGATTAAGAGCGAATCATAAGAAAATGAGGAGGGGAGGAGAGAAAAGTTATATGAAGGAGTGAGGAGGATGTAAAGGAAAGGTAGCAAAAATATACTATGTGACGTATAGTGATTGAAAATAAGGGAACGGAAGGAATGGAAGAGTGACAGGTGCAGACAAAGCAAGAAGCGGTGCCAAGGCACAGCAGACCCGTCCCGGGCTGTCATTTTCGTGCTGACGTATAAACACAACAGGATATCTAGTCAGAGGTGTCACATATCAAATATGGAGTAAATCGGGTGAAAATTGACGATTTTATGCCCATTTGAAATTTTAGGCCCGACCCACCTGATATTGACCCCCCTGCCGCTAAGTAGGGGGTGACGCCCCTGATGTAATGAGGCATGTTATAGGATTTAGAATTTGAAAGAATCATCTTTAGGTTTTGGTTTCAAGTCGATATGACGAATTTGAAAGTTTTCTTTTTTTTTTTTCTTTTTTTCTTTTTTTGTGTGGCCTTCCGCCCAGTTTGGCCCAAAATTTAACCAGACGATCAGAAGGCCATAGCCCATCATCTCTGTAATGTTAGTCAAAATCGCACCACTAGTTTTCGCGTAAAGTTGTTAACAGACAGACACAAACAGACAGACAGACATACCAAGTGAGAACAATACCCGTCCCCGAGCGCCTCCGGAGCGGGGCCGGGTAAAAATGACAAGCGACTGGAGAGAAAAAAGAAAGATGAAATGGAGAGGCTTATGGAAGGGGAAAAGAAAAGGGAGGCAGGAAAATAGAATGATTAGAACAGTAAAAACGTAAATAAACCAGAGAAACATATGATTTCAGAAGGAAATGTAAATAAGTGTAGAAGAAAGGGAGCCGAGTTGTTTACATTTTAGCTGATCAGACCAGGGAGGGGAATACAAGAGAGAAAAGAAAATATGCGAAAGAGATGACAGAAAAAAATACGTGGATGGACGACAAAGAGAAAAAGGAGAGGAAATGATACAGATAGAATGAGAGAGAGAGAGAGAGAGAGAAACTCATATAGTACACAACCTTTTGTTTTGATTTAAAGACGTAGAAAGGGGAGGATGGGAAGAGTCAGCTGGAGAGAGAGAGAGAGAGAGAGAGAGAGAGAGAGGGAGGGAGGGAGGGAGGGAGGGAGGGAGGGAGAGAGAGAGAGAGAGAGAGAGAGAGAGAGAGAAGAAGAACAAGAAGAGCAAGAGGAAGAGGATGATTCTGAGAGTTGGTTGGATTAAAAGCTGGTAATATGAAGCCCTGGAAGATTATACTTCTCACAACAGAGCCAATAATCCCGGTATTTACAGCTTCCCTCCCTCCCCCGCTCCCTCGTTTTCCCCACCTGCTCTCCTCCCTCCCTCTCTCCCCCACACCTTCTTTCCCTCCCTCCCGTCCTCTCTACCATTTTCTCCTCTCCCCTCACGCTTTATTCTCCTCTTACCCCTGCCTTCCCTCCTCTTCCCCATCTGCTATCCCTCCCTCTCTGTCGTTCCCTTCACCCGCTTTCTTCCCCTCCTTCTTCCCACATTCTTCCTCTGCCGCTTCCCCCTCCTTGTCTTTCTTCTCAGTGTCTCCTTCCTCTTCCTCCCTACATACCTTCCTTTCCTTACCCCCTCTTCTCCCATTCCCCACTCTCTTTCCCGTCCTCTCTTCTCATGAATCTCCACCCTTTTTCTCCACTCCCTCCCCATGCTGTATCCAACTCCTCCCTACTGGTTTTTCTCGTCTCATTATCATACTCTTTTCTTTGTCTGTCGCTTCCTTTCTCGCTGTTTTCCTCTCTGTTTTTATCTGTCTCTTCCTCTCTCTCTCTGTCATCCACTTTTCCTCCTGTAGTATCCCCCTTTTCTTCTTGCCTCTCTTTGTTTCATCCATACCAAGTCACTTTTCTGCAGTTGCTCTCCTCTTTCGAACACTTACTCTTCGCTCTTTTTTATCACTCATTTCTCTCTCAGCTTCAGTTACTTTGTTCAGCTTTTGTTCTTTAATTGCTCTTCTGTGTTCTTCAGTTACTCTTCTGTGTTCTTCAGTTACTCTTCTGTGTTCTTCAGTTACTCTTCTCTGTTCTTCAGTTATTCTTCTCCTTTCTTCAGTTACTCTTGTGTCTGTGCTTCAGTTGCCTTTTATCCTTTCTTAGGTTACTCCTCTCTGTTTTCTTCATTTACTCATGTTTCTTTTTCAGTTACTTTTCTCCCTCCCTTAGTTACCTTTTACTCTTCAGTTACCCACCTTTCTCTTCTTCATTTACAGTCCTCTCATGCCCTCAAGTTTTCTTAATGCTGTTGTGTTTATACCAATCCTCTGAGAGTCTGACTTTCTTACAGAATTTCCCTTTGGCATTTAATCATATTTGGTGCACCTCTTCCCTCTCCTCCGGTTATCTTGTCGACAGAAGGGGAGGTAGATTGAGAACATCTTACTATTATGTATGTATGTGTGTGTGTGTGTGTGTGTGTGTGTGTGTGTGTGTGTGTGTGTGTGTGTGTGTGTGTGTGTGTGTGCGTTGCATTTACGAATGAACTCATTCCCGTCAATGTTGCCACAGACGGACGATTTCATTCAGCGTAGGGTCGACATATCAAAGTTTTGATGTAAGAGTCAGGATTCATTAACACATTTACTATGAGAGTCCTTTGCTGTCTTAAGTAAAATTGTTTGGATTTAATTGTGTTGGTATGGTTGGTGTTGTTTTTGTTGCTTAACCCTTATGTTTGACTGGGCAGACCCATTGACCACAGGTAAGCAAGTGCTTCTATTGGAAAGTGTTACCGTGCAGTACATACATTGTGTAGGTATCCGTGGCCCTCTTTCAGTAGACAGCACCTCACATGGGAAGGACCAGGGCCCGTCCCATGGCAAACCAGTGAAATGGGGCTTCGCTTTGGGTGGATGCTGCAGCTGCTGAGCATCCAGGGTGCACAGCGCCACTGTCTGTAGGTTTCTTGTCAGCGCCTGGGGTTGATGTTATTAATTTTATACGTACCCACTGGCAGTCGTACAAAAATTCCCTTTCCAACATTTTAGTTGTCGGGTGGGTGTAGAAGGCGTACCGTTACCCTGTGTTGTGTACCTGGGGACACTCTCTTCTTCACCTCAAATTAAGGCCGACCCACCTCAAAGGGAGTACGGTTTGTGTGGCGTGTGTATCTGTAACGTAATCCTACTGAAACCCTATGCATCGCCCGTTTTGTGGCTTTTCGTTTTCTCTGCCACGCTTTTCCTTGTCTACTCACCTACATGTCAGTTTCTTTCTTTCTTCGTCTACTCTTTTGTCTTCATTTAGCCTGCACCCCCCCCCCCCTCTCTCTCTCTCTCTCTCTCAAATTTCTGCTCTCCATCCCACTACCCCTTCTTTCTTGTTCACACTAACAGCTTTTCTTTACCCTATCACTACTTTCCTCATAACTCTATTTTCATCTTCCGTTTCCTCCTCCTTTTTCCCTGTTTCCCTATTACAATTTCTCCTCCCTTTCTTTTTCCTTCATGTTTCGTTTTTGCCTCCCTACTCTGTCTTTCTCGACTCATACTTTTATCACCATTTGTTTCATCAAACCCTCTTTGCCTCCATTTTTCTTTCCCTCTCTTACGTTTTTCTATACAATTTCTCCTACGTTCCTCTCTCTCCATTATTCATTTTTCATCCCTTCATCTTATTTTCTACCCTTATGTTTCTCCAATCTTATCTCCACTCGTCTCATTAATCCCTCTCCATCACCCCATTTCTTTCATCTTTTCCTTTATTTTTCCAACAGTTTCTCCTTCCTTCTTTCCTCTTTTTTTCTCTTTTGATTCATCCGTCAGTCTCTTCATTCAGTTAGCATTTCTCTTTCATTTATCTCCTCTTTTGTATTTCTTATTTCCTCCCCCCCTTTAAATTTTTCACCCACCCTTCTTTGTAACGTCTTTTCTCTCTCTCTCTGTACCACTTCAGTCTGTATAGGTACGCCATCTTTGTTTCTGTAGTCTTGATTTGTGTCCTCCTCACTTAATTTATTTTACTGGACTCTCCTTTCACTCATTTAATTTGTAACTCCTAACTTTTTTCTGTCTGAACTTTTCAATGTTCTCGTCGCCCTCGCTTCCAATGTGTGTGTGTGTGTGTGTGTGTGTGTGTGTGTGTGTGTGTGTGTGTGTGTGTGTGTTTACCTCTATCTTCTCCCCTTATCCGTTTCCCCTTCCCCCTATTCTTCATTCTCTTTCTCTGCGTTGCATATAACTAACTTCTCATTTTTCTCTGTCCCGTCTTCTTTCTCCTCCTCCACATTTCTCTTGTTTTCTTTGCCTCCTCGTCCTCGTACATTTTCTTTTGCCTCACCTATTTCTTTCACGCCTACATCGGGTATCCGTCTTTCTGCCCTTATTCCACTTCAGTGTCCCTTCTTTCCTCCCTCACTCTTTCTTTTCCTCCTCCCTCTCCCCTCCCATTCCCGTACTGCACCCATCCCTCTCCCTATTCATCTTTTTTTCAGTCCTTCTCTCTTCCCCCTTCCCACTATACCTCTCCCCCATCCCATCTCCCTGTGCCTTCCCTCCAGCTCTTTTAGGTCATCCCTTCTCTATGTACCCCTTTCTTTTCCATCTCTCCCCTCCTTGTCCTTCCCCCTCCCATCCATTCCCCTCTCACCCCATTCCTCTCTTCATCCCTTCTCTTTGTACTCCCTCCTCTCCCATCTCTCACCTCCCCTTCCATCTTCCTCCCATCCATTCCCTCTCCCACCCCATTTCCCCCTTACCTTCCTCCACCCAGGCCTCCCCCTTTCAATATTACTGCCAGACAATATGAGAAACAAACGCCATTAAAGTTTGCTCTCAGACGACATCAGGACCTATTTTTTCTCTCCTTTTTCTCTCTCCTCCGTTACCAGTTTCTGTTTGTCTCCTCCGTTACTTCTGTTGGTCTTCCCTCTCAGTCGTCCGTGGGGGCAGGAGTTTTACTGTTTTATTTTTCGTGTTTTTCTTTGGTTTTATTTACTTGATTTGGGGTTGTGATAGTGATTTTTTTTTTTTTTTTTTTATCTAGGTAATTTTGTGCGATGTATTCTCTTGATGCTGCATTAGAAAAAGAATCTCTCTCTCTCTCTCTCTCTCTCTCTCTCTCTCTCTCTGGAAGGGACAGTCTTTTGCCGGCGTTGAAGCTTTTTTTTTTTTTTTTAATGCATATTACAAGATGGTTCAATAGTAGTAATCATAGTAGTAATCATACAACTGTACCTTTCATTAACATAAATCCCGCTGTGTATAAAAACCAAGACGCATTCCCCATTTTTGTTTTAAGATTGTACAGTATTTTTGGCGGCTTGGGAGGCTTCGGAGCACTTCTACAGCGATCTGTTGCATATTACACCTTTTCTTTGTATGCTATATAGATCGTTTTAAAATCATCATAGTTTGTATCAGTAAGAGAAATCCTGAAGTATATATTGTTCGGAATAAGTGACTGAGGAGTAAGTGTTACGAAATTTCCAAAACTACTTAAAACTTCAGATACTTGACGCCCAAAGCTAAATGCAGTCAAGTCCATCTCGATATTAGATTTGGCTACTGAGAGAGCCAACGAGGTCTGGCCCTACAGTATGTATTGTGACCCGTTTTCTATGTTGTCTCCACTCCAGACCTATATATGCGTGGGGTTAGAAGGCTCCCTAACACCCCTTCCTTACTGGGTTCATCCCGTTTATAGCACGTTAATACATTCTTACGTGCCATATATACAAATTATGCTGGTGATAAAAGCAGACATACGTTGATATTTAAAACAGGAAATTAGGGATAAGGGATACGAATATATTAAGGTGTAGTACCGTTTGTAGAATAAACGTTAAAAATTGAGCCGTAATTTAGTAGGTATTCGAGTCTTGGTAGTGCCTCTTCCTCAGCGATTTTTTTTTTTTTTTTTTTTTTTTTTTTTTTTTTTTGCATATCACACCCTATGATACATTTTTAATATCGACGTTGGACCTCCACCCCCCCAAAAAAAAAAAAAAATCGAGTGGATATTGTGAATTAAACAGAATAAACAGCTTAGAAAGGGGTGTCAAGGAATTCTGAAACTGCTTAGAGTACGACCCACAGAGTTTCTTTTAAGTCCACGAGAATACGACCCTTTCTTGTCGTCCTCCTCCAGACGCCATTTCTCGACCGTAGCTGGGTTGAGACAGGCCCATTTGAGGTAAACAAAGCCGGAGAGAGGAGGAGGGACAGTCTGGGCTCGGGGACGGCACTTAAGTAGGAGAGTAATGGCTGAGAGAGAGAGAGAGAGAGAGAGAATGCTGACTATAAAATGTACATAAACCAAGAAAAAGAAAGCATACGAGAAATACATTAACGCAGCAGAGAAAGCTAACGAAGAGCAGGAAATGATAAAGTTAGAAAATAAAAGATAAAAGGTAGAGATTTGATAGAGTCGTGGGTAAAGAAAGTATGTTGTAGAATGGTGATGCTAGGAATAAGAAAGAAAGCAGAGACTTGAAGATAAATGACCGAATGAAGAGTGGAATGGGCAGTGAGGTGATAGGAGCAGATATTGGCAAAAAAATAGTAATGAGAGTCGAGAGGAGCTGATGTGGGTATAAAGTTGAGATGTAAAAAAAATAAATAATAGTCACAGTGAGGGCGGGTGATATGATGGACCCAAATGAAAAAAGAGAAGAGCGGATGAGACGAGAAAATTAGACATAATAATAATAATAATAATAATAATTATAATAATAATAATAAGGCTGAAATGTGATGAAGTTTGTCACGGATGAAGTAGTAGAGACAAAGACAAACACTGAGGAAGAAAATGCCAGAGGAAGGGAGGGAGAGAGGGAGGAAAAAGATAAGAGAAGAATGAGAAAACGGGAATTGGAGATAATATGCCGAAACGATGATGATGATGATGATGATGATGTAGTATTATAACAAAGGAAGGAACAGGTTTAGGCAGTGATGAAAAGGGAGACGTGTTTAACCTCTTCATTGCGATAACACATGTAAAAGAATCTTACTGTTAGGTGCCACGAGTCGCCTTTACTTACCTTAGAAGAAAGTAAGGTAATAACAGGCTGGGAAGAAAGGTAGGGATGGGGAGAAAGGAAGGAATGAGCACAAAAATCACAATAAGAAAGAAGGAAGGAAATCAGTAGGTAAGAGGGAACAGCGGATAATGGAGGGAGAAAAGGAAGGTAGGAGTAAATGATTAAAAAGAAAAGAAGGAGGGAGTAGAGATAATATGAGAATTAAAGATGGAAAGGAAGGGAAGAATAAATGAAGAGGGAGAAGAAAAGGAGAGCGGAAGGTAAGAGGGGAGGAGAAGACAGTGAGGAGAGGAGGGAAACAAGGAGGAAACTTATCTGGATGTCCGACTCGCAGAGAGGGAAAAAAGAGGGGAAAAATCTAAGCAGCAAGAGCAATAAACCCCAGATAACTCCTTTCCCCCCCCTCCCCTCTCTCTCTCTCTTCCTCCTCCTTCCCCTCTTTCATACTCTCTCCCTCCGTTCCTTCGTCTCCCTTTTCTCGCTTCTCACTCCCTTCCCGCATCTCTTCATTCTCACTCCATCCTCTCCTTGTTTCCTCCCCCTCACTACATCCTGTCCTTCATTCTTTCCTCCTCCCCTTTCCCTCCCTACCCAGCTTCCCTCGTTCCCCTTTTCCCCCTCTCCCTCTCCTTGTATTTTCATCCCCCCCTCGCTTTCCTCCTTTCTCCTTTCTCTTCGTCTCTCACCTTCTCACTCACCTCCTAATTTTTCTTCGTCAGTCTCCCTCAGTTATTCTTTTCCCATTTTCTTCATTGTATTTTTTATCCTTTATTCTTTTTCCACCTCGTATATATATATCTCTTAATCCTCCTCCTCCATTCCCATTTCCCTTTCCACCCACTCCATTTCCCCTCATTCCTTTCGTCCTCGTTCCCATTTCTTTTGGTTTAAACCTTTTCCTTCCATCCTCTTCTAGCTTTATCGTTCTGTCTTCCCATTTTAATCTCAGTCAATCTCTCTTGCCTCTCAATTTCCCTTTTCTTCCCCTTCTCTTTCCTATATTCCTCTTTTCCTTTCGCCCTTTATGCGTCCCTTTTTTCCTTCCCCTCTTCTGACTTCACCCATGTCTCCACCTTTTTTAACTCTCTCCTTACATTTATCGGCCACCTCCTTCATGTCTCCTTCCCTGTCTTCTTATTTCACTCCCTGCTTCTTTCTTCCATCCCTCCCCTTTTCCCTTCTTCCCTCCTTGTCCCCATTACTTTTCCCTTTTCTCCATATTATCCTCAGTTTCACCTTTTTTTTTTTTTTTTTTTTTTTTTTTGCTGTCCATGTATTCCTTAGTCCCTCCTTCCTTCTGTCTTCCTCTTTTGTCCTTTGTCTCATCCTTTCTTTTCCACTTCTCTCATTTCCCTCCTCTCTTCTTGTATCCCTCAATCTCCATGTCATTTCCTTTCATAATGTCTCCCTCAATCCCTTCCTTATGTCCTTTTCTCCATAATGCCTCCCTCAGTCCCTGCCTCATTTCCTTTTTTTTTTTTTTTTTTTTTTTTTTTTTTTTTTTTTCCATATATGTCTCCCCCAATCCCTACCTCATTTCCTTTTTTCCATAATGTCTTAATCAGTCCGTCCTCCGTCCATTCCATCAGCACTTCTTTCCCTCCACTCTCCATGTATCCCTCAATCCCTCCTGCCTCCCATTTTTCCTCTTTTCCTCCTCTCTCCTTGCCAGTCCTTCCTCCCATTTTTTTCTCCTCTCTCGTGTCTCCTCAGTCTCTCCCACATCTTTCCCTCTCTACTGTATATATACGGTATCCCTCAGTTCTTCTCCATCCTTTCCTTCTCTTCATATCTCCCTCAGTCTTCCTCCCTCCTTTTCATCTTTCCATCTCTCCTTCAATACCTCCTTCTTCCTTTCCTTCTCTCCATATCTCCCTCAGTCCCTCCTCCCTCCTTTCCCTCTTCTCTCCCTCAATCCCCCTCCGCCCCCCACACCTCCCTCTTTTTCCCCCATTCCTTCCGACAGATGAAACTTTAAAACTCTTGGAGGCGGATCATTGTTGAGGAGAGGAGGGGAGGGATGGAGGGACGGAGAGGTAGAGAAATTGTGAAGTTATAAGAAATGGGGGGAAGGAGAGAATGAGAAAGGAGGGAGAGAGGGAAAGAAGAGAGTGAGAATGGGGTGATGGGGAAAGATGAAGAATGAATGGAGGAGGGGAAAATGTACTTATATGATTAGTGAATGGAGTATTAGCGTTAGATTAAATGTATAAAATTAACTCAGAGTTTTAAGATTTACAGGTGTTTATTCTAGGCCCTTTAGGGAGACTCTACGAAAGGCGTGATCTATTCAAAAGGGTCGAAGGTCACTTACTATCTGTTTATAAATTATACTCTTAACTCAAAAGATAAATTATACTCCAATTAGTTAAAAATAAATCACTCAGCACTCAAACCTAGAAGCACATACAGGCCATTAAAATCGAGGTAGAGAGGGAAAGGAGGAAGGAAAGAGGAGGGAGAAGAGAGGGAGGGAAAATGTGGAATATCTGTGGAAACATGAGAGGGGAAAGTCAAGGAGGGGTAAAAGAAGGGGGAAAGAGGGGACGGGAAGAGGGTAGAAGGTAGGAGAAGAGGGGAGTCAAGGGGAGGCGAGGATGGAGTGATGACGAGAAAGATGAAGAAAGAAAGCTTGAAGGATGGAGCGGAGAAAGGGGAGGAGAAAGCAGAGAAACTAGAAGGAAGAGGAGGATGAGGAGCAGAAAAGAGAAAAATAATGAAGAAGGCGAAGGTGAACATAGAAGGAAGGGGAGAGGGAGAGGGGAAAAAAAAAGAGGAATTAAAAACAAGGAAGAAGAAATAGAAGCTGGAATGGTGTAAAGACAAAAATAATAATAATAATAATAATAATAATAATAATAATAAACAGTGGAAGGAGGAGCTGAAAACGTGCCTAACCCCTTAAGTCATATGATGTTACACTTATTTTTATTCTTGCTACTGCTAAAGACAGTATGAAGATTTTGAAAGTATCCAAGGGGGAGGGGTTAATGATGGCTGTATCAAACCTGTCAAGTACGGGGAAAAAAAAATGAATAATAAAATCGTCTGCTGGTAATCTAAATAAAAATATAAATGAGGTACTTGAGGTAAAGAGGTTAATGGAGATTGTCAAGGTCCATCTCCACAAAAGGTCTGTCCAAGGCTGAATATATCCTTTGGTGGTAGCTTGAAGAAAATGAAGAGGAAGTTACTTGTGCTGAAGAGTTAAGTTAGTGAAATAGCTGAGAGAGAGAGAGAGAGATTGGGGGGGTTGTAATGTAGGAAAGGGAATGGAAGAGTGAGAAGTGATAGAGAAGAGGGAGAGCATATTTTCTATCATGTGATGAAGAGGGGTAAGACATGACAAAGGAAGAAAGGAGAGAAGAAAAAAGACGGAACAGAGAGAAAGCGATTATAATGAGTGAGGAGCAAGGAGACAAAGAATGAAGGAAGAGAGGAAGGGAAAAGAGGAAAAGAAGGAAGAATGGAGAAGAAAAGAAGGATTGAAGGATGCAAGGAGAGGAAAAGAAGGGTGGAAAGAGGAAAAAGAAGGGTGGGACAAAAGGAAGAATTGGTGGTAAGAATGAGGGAAAAAGGAAACCGTATTGATAAGAAGTAAATAGAAAGTGAGGAGAGGAGTAGAGGGGAGAAAAAGAGAGGAGAGGTGAGAAAGGAAGGGAAGAGGGGATCTGCAGAGGGGAGAAGAAGGAAGGGAGAAACGAGAAGGAAAGGGAGGAAAAGAGGAGGAGGAGGGAAGAGAGAGAAAGATGAGAAAGGAAGGGAGATAGGAGAGAGGGCTGAATTAAAGAAAAAAGAGAAGTAAACGAAGAAGGTAGATGAGCAAGACAGGGGCAGATGAAATTAAAGAAAGGAAGGAGGGATGGAGCGCTGGGAAGAGGGAAATCAAGAGGAAGAGGAGGGAGGGAGAGAAAGGGAAGATGGATGAAAGGAGGAGGAGGAGGAGGAGCACTGCAACAAAGAATGGGGAAGGCAGGGAGAGCAAGAGGAAGATATGCGAAGAAAGGTAGGAGGAGGGGCAGGAGATATGGAGTTGGCCACGAAGAGGGAGGTGGAAGTGAGGGGAGGGAAGGAAGAAAAAGGGAAGGGGGAGGAGGGAACGAGTTAAGGGAAAGCGTGCAGTGGGAGAAGAGAAAGGAAAGGGAAAGTAGGGAGAGCAGAGTAAGGAAAGGGAAGGGGAGGGGGAAATAGGAGGCGAAGAAGAGGAAAGGAAGCAAAGAAAGAGAGGAGGAAGGAAGTAAATGAGAGTAGAGAAGAGGGAGGGAGGGAGGGAAGGGAGAACGCAGAGGGCTAAGCTGGTCCCTCAATGACAAGTCCCTCCTTAAGCCAGCAAGTGCTAGCGATCTCTCCACGTCTCTCCCTCCCTCCTCTCCACGTCTCTCCATCCCTCCTTTCCACGTCTCCATCCCTTTCCTATTTCTCCCTCCCCTCCACGTCTCTCCCTCCCCTCCACGTCTCTTCCCTCCATCGCTTCCTCCTCTCTCAGTCCCTGGCCTCCACGTCTTTCAGTCCCTAGCCTCAGTCTCTCCAGCCACGGTCTCTTTCCTGTAGCATCTTTCATCAGTTTCCCTCTGTTTGTCTCGTGGTCTCTGTAGGTCTCTTTTTTCTTTCCCCTACACTCGTACATTACCAAAACTTAATTTTCTTACTGCGTATTTCTATATATATATATATATATATATATATATATATATATATATATATATATATATATGTATATATATATATGTGTGTGTGTGTGTGTGTGTGTGTGTGTGTGTGTGTGTGCAAATAGGCCAATGAAATTATAAATATATATATATATATATATATATATATATATATATATATATATATATATATATATATATATATATATACACCTCCCTTTCCTTGGGGGAAGCAGCCTAGGTATATATATATATATATATATATATATATATATATATATATATATATATATATATGTATATATATATATATATATATATATATATATATGTATATATATATATGTGTGTGTGTGTGTGTGTGTGTGTCTATGTGTGTGTGTGCAAATAGGCCAATGAAATTATAAATATATATATATATATATATATATATATATATATATATATATATATATATATATATATATACACCTCCCTTTCCTTGGGGGAAGCAGCCTAGGTATATATATATATATATATATATATATATATATATATATATATATATGAAATACACACATACATAGATATATACGTACATACATACATTCACACATACACATCTCTCTCTCTCTCTCTCTCTCTCTCTCTCTCTCTCTCTCACACACACACACACACACAGCCACTCAAAAATGTCAGACGTATAGAAACTCCGCCTAATATTGAACTTGTCCTCGGCCGCTCAAGAGTGAAGGAGGCCAGAAGAGAGGGAGAAAAAGGGGGGGGGGGAGTGAGGAGGGAGGGAGAAAGAAGGGAGGATGCAAGAGGGAGAGGGAAGGAGAAATGTAGGGAGGAAGGAAGGAGGATGAGACTGAGCGTGTGTTGTAGAAGCGAAAGAAATAAGAATAAATGTACTAAAAATTAAACAAAAAGAGACAAGTAAGATACGAAAGATACGGGTTATGGAAAAGGCGGGAAAGTGGAGTAGGAGGAAGGAAAGAGGAAGAGACTAAGGAAGTAGGAGAGAAATACGAGGAGGAGGGGATATAATAAAGGAGTAATGTAGGAAATAGCTTAACACTGAAAAAGAGGAAGAGAGATTTAAATGGAAAATTAGGGAGGAAGGGGGAGAGATTGAGGAAACAGAGAGTGAAGAGAAAATAAATATAATAGAGAAGAAATGAGATGAGTAATGTAGGAAAGTGACTAATGATGAAGAGGAAATACGAAAGAAGAGAAAGGATGGAAGAAGAGAGTGAGATGTGACTAGGATAGAGAGGAACAAGTAAAAATACCGTTACAGACAACGAATGAAGGATTGTAATGGTGGGGAGAAGGAAAAGAGGAAGGAAGAAGGAAATGCTGACGAAGAAGGAGAGAAGATGGAATAAAATATGACCATTAACATGAGTAAGATAAATATGAGGATGGAGGAAAAGATAGATTGAGTAGGTAGAAGAGAGAGAAATATGATAAATACAAGAGAACATAAGAGTTAATGAAGAGAAGATGTGAAGCGGGGAGGATAAACGGAGATAGGAGGAAGGAAGGAGAGATGAGACAAAGGAGGAAGAGGGAGAGAGAGGCGGGGGGGCAGCGAGAGGAAGAAGGAAGGGAGGAGAGAGGGGGGAAGGAGGTAAGGGGATTAAGGTATTGTCTTGAAAATTGGGTGTTTTAGATTACTCAGAGGGGGAGATGAAAGTGTGTGTGTGTGTGTGTGTGTGTGTGTGTGTGTGTGTGTGTGTGTGTATTGGTGAATTTAGGCGTGTGTAAGTGACTGACGTAGACATGCTTATATGTACTGTAGGTGTGCATGTAAGCTTTTCTGTCAACATATGCGTGACATTATGCTATTAGAGATATTAAGTGTGTATGTATGTTGGAACATGTATGGTTTCATGATGCCACCTCGAACATGTGGAAGGTACATGTAAGATGCTGCTGACGATAGCTTGGATGTCGCTGTGTGAGTGTATAATTGGGTACATATCTGCACACCTAAGTTAATCCGTTTTACTCGATTGCATCTGTGTATAGTATATGCTACCCACGGACGACTATATTTAGTAGGAGTGCCTCATGAGTTGAATATCTCTGTACTTAGTTTGACTCTGTCCGATTACTTTTTTTTTTTTTCTATGACAGACGATTTCTTCAGCCTTGGGGAGACCACACAGTGACGGGGTTAGAAATAATTTTTTCCCCCTTGGCCCAATGGCGTATTTTCTATTTTGCTCTTTCAGTTTTCGGACTTGTATTTTAGACTTTACGCAATGGAGGCGTTAAATGTAGCCACAGCTTTCATATACTTATGTTCAAGGAGGAGCTGAATTAAATCACCTGGTAGCAGCAACAATAAATCCTAAAAGTTAAAAATAAAATACAAAATAAAACATCATACTGAACAGATTTAATATTTGAGTATATGTCGACGGTTTATTTTTTTTTTCTTCGTTTCTCCAGACTAAATTTAATCAGAGTACGGGAGACGTTTAATATTGAATAGTTAGTGCACTTAACCTCGTCAGTCCGGGGTCATGTATTTTATTTCATTCTTGCTTCCGCTACATGATTTTATTAACTCTTGGGAGGCTATGTTCGAAGGCTTGAATGATTTTTATGACTCATTTCACTGTTTTTGTTGATTGCTTCATTCTTGCTACCTCCAGATGATTTTGTGTAATTCGTAGGAGACAATATTTCGAAGCCTTGAATGATTATGTGCCCCATTTCATTGTGCTCTCTCTTCAGAATTCTACTTTAGTGCCATCTCTCTTCTGTGTTTGAATACTAACTACCTGACTTCTTACGGTAATGGGTGTACGGTGATGATACCGATGATGAGGATGAGGAGGATGAAAACACTTTATGGATACTCATAAATAACTAGAAAGTACTCAGAGAGCCCATACCTCCACCAATGCCGTTGTTATTAAAAAGGATCCGGATCCTTGGAGGTACTGTGGAATACATAGGATCTGGATCCGCTCCAAAATTTAATTAATTGTTCCTTGATTCATGGCCCACTCTTCCACAAAATGTTACTGAAATTCATTGAGGTCTTTTGGAGATATACGTAGGATCCATATCCACCTCAAAATTTTATCAATTCTTTCTTGGCCCTTGGTCCACCCTTCCACTATATTTCATTGAAATTCATTGAGAACTTTTACAGATAGCGTCTGGACAAACAGACAGACAGACAGACATAAATGAATTCATAGCCTCTTCTAATTTTGTTGGCGGAGGTAAATATTAAGGAAAGATGTACAGTATGTAATCCACAGTTATGTATGCAAGTATAGTACGGAGGAGGGGAAGGCAGGATTGGAGAGAAAACTGATGCAAAGGATTAACAGGGGTTTGGGATGGAGGGGGGACGTAAATGAAATTGAGAAATATACGAGACTCGGCACAATTACACCAAGAAACACATAAATAAACACACAACAGGCACAGCTCCTAAAGCCATCACAGGTATCATTCCACAACAACAAACAGCCTTCACCTTTTTTTTTTCATACCTCGCTCTCATTATTTTACTCACTTCTGTGGACTCAAGTTACGTCTCTTTAAAAGGGCCACAAGTCCCACTAAGCTTTAATCCCAATGGAAGGGACGGAAAAAAAATCTGAGCTCCTTAATCCCGGACCAATGCGATTCTCGTCTGTCAGAAGCGGGTGGCTGTGATTGGCTGGCTTCCTCACTACGCCCACAACAAAGAGGGTAATTGGATAATGTATGGGGACGGAGGAGGCTGGGGAGGGAAGGGGTAGCAGGAGAGGAGGGGGAGGGAACGGGTTTGGGGGAGAGGAACGATGGAGGTAGGGGTAGAAGGAAGAGAAGAGGGGAGAGGGAGGGAAGGGGTAGGTGGATAAGAGTGGGAAGGAAGGGGTAGAAAGAGAGGAGGGGGAGGTAAGGCTTTGGAGGAAGTGAAAGGTTAGGTGGGTGGAGGGTTGGTGTGATACGACTAATGGATTGGGAAGGGAAGAGTGGAGGAGGAGATGGAGGAGGAGGGGAAAAACTGAAGGGTGGAGATGGGATGGAAGAGAGGAGGGGGAGAGCAGGGGTAGCAGGAGGAAAGGAAGGGGAGGGAATGGGAAGGAGTGGGAGAGTGAAAGGATGGGTGGGTGGAGGATGGTGTGAAACGACTGCTAGGTTAGGAAGGGACGAGGAGAGTAGCAGGAAGAGAAACAAGGAAGGGAGGAGAGGAATGGAACGGATAGGAGGAGGAGGAGGAGGAGGAGAGTGAAAGGTTAGGTAAGTTGGTGAGACAGGAAGGGATGAGGCAGGAGGAGGAAGAAGGAAGAGAGGAGGTGGGATGGAGAAGAGAAAGATGGGTAGGGTATGGGTAAAAAGAATGAAAGAATAGGTGTGATGGAGGAGGATGGGACGACTAATGGGTTGGGAAGGGATGAGTGGAGGAGGAGGAAGAGGAGAAAGGATAAAAAGAAGATAAAAGAGCAGGAGGCGAAGAAGTACTTATAAATGGGAGTGGGGAGAAAAGCAAAGGTAGATGGGTAGAGGATGGGCTTGGGGAGATAAATAGAACGGGAAGGGAAGAGTAGAGAAGCAGCAGGAAGGGAAGGGATAGGAGGGAATGAGGGAAAGACAGAAGTAGGTGAAACAGGGACAGGAACTGCTGAAAATGTGTGCATACGACGAAGGAAAAAAGGGCATGGATAGAGAAAGGAGTAATAGATAAAATCAGACAAAACACTGATAGAAAGAAAAAAAATAGGCAAGGGATGAAGAGGGAAAGAATGTTAGAAAAAGGGTCGTAGGAGGAAGAACAGGGTAACAATGATAGAAAAATTGAAGGGAGTGAAAAGGGCGCTGAGGATGAGGAGGAAAAGAATGTTAGTAGAAAGACTGAAGAAGAAAGAAGGGAGAATAACGACGAGGAGGAAAAAAAAATGAAGAGGGTGAAAAGGGTGTTGAAAGGCCATAAGGGCGCGGGTGATGGGTTGATGGTTTAAGCAGTGTGTCTGGGAAGGTGGAGGCTGTAACGGGAGGAGAGATGAACGGAGACTGGAATGTGGAAGAAGAATGGGGGTCTTTTAATTGGTGTTTTGGGCCTCGTAGCACCTGTTTCTTTGCGATTTATTTTGCCAGTTACTCCTTTATATTCTGTCTTATTATCGGGGGAGGCGGTGGCTGAATCGGTAGAGAGGTGGCCTGCAGTCCTGATGGACCCATGTTCGAATCCCGGCTGGGGCAGGGAACAGTTTGTGAATTTGAATTTCACTGATGTACCAGAAGACCCGCCGACATGTCATGAAAGTACCCCCGCTAATACCAGTACACCAGTCCTGTATGAGACAGCCCTAGCATGTAATCAATATGGACGGTCGGTGTTAGCGCCGAAGTGGTGACATGTGGAGGCGTAGGAGGACTACTGGGCCCGAAAGAGGACAACTGGGACTTAGGGATAGGCCCTGAAGCCTTTGCCCAGAATCAGAGATGTAAAAAAAAAAAAAAAAATCTATGTATAGTTTAATACTGACGTAGTTTGCCTCTGAAAAACACAAGAAAATGAAAAGATGTACTATTATGCCTATCACACGTGTATATTATCGTGTTATTTATATATTTTAAATACGAATATAGTTTGCATTTACAAGGTACAAGTTGATGTAATCGTTTAATATACAAAATAAATCGCTTAGAAAGAGACGCTACGAAGCTTCCTGTACCACTGAGGATGCGGGCCTGAGTAGGATGGCTCTGGAAAGGGAAGATACATTTGGATATGTTGAAATTACGACTTAGGTGGATTAGGGATTAAAGTGTGGCTTTTGAAGAGATAAAGTGCAAGGAAGTAGAACAGAAAGTGAGTAAGACGGCAGGAGAATAGAAAAGAAGAAGAGAAATGAACAAAGAGAGACTGCAGGGAAGAGTAACAAATATTTAAGAAAAGTAAGTGTGAAATAGAGTCACAGAATACTCGAGGATGTAGTTGTCAGTGTGTAGAAGGTGGGTGGGAGATAAAGCCATGAGAGTGAGTGTAAAGTGCTGATAAAAACTTGATACCTACCTTTTGGGACGAACCAAACAGTGATAGATCAGATGCCAAGAAGCTGTACACAGTTAGTGATGGGCGAATATAAATGGAGGGGTTAGTACGGGTCCTTTGAATGTAGTGGGTTGTTTTGAAGTACCAGGAGGAGCAGTGGTCGTAGTTGTAGTCCCAGGTTCATCTGAAACGCGAACACGGTGGACTGCAGACTGATTCTGATTGTGTGTGGTTCACTATTCTCCTTCCGGATGATAGAGAGGGAATTAAGGGACGTTTATGTAACCAGTCATTGGAGCTGCTGGGCTTTATCGGTGCCACCACGTGAAGGCGTCTCTCTTTAGCACTACGGGAAGACGATAATGCATAGCGAGTGAGGGGCCTGTCAGGAGTTAGATGTAGCCATTAATAATCCTTTATTGTAAGAGCGCTGTTGTAAACTAGTTAAAATCATACATACAGTAGTTTTTACGCTAACTTGGCCCAAATTTCGGCCCTTTTCCTACGTTTTCATGAATCTCAGTGACAGATAGAGATGACGCTGTGGCACGACATCATTTCCAGTTTCCACAGCACTTTTTCGTGACTAGGATCATAGTCTAGTGCTGTATTATTATACTGCAACATTAAAGAAGGAGAGATGGCAATTTTGGGCCAAGTTCATGTAAAATAGGTATGGCAGTAGCAGCAGTGAACTAAGGAAAGGCGTCATCGTACGGATCCACGGACAAGAAAATACGGTTCCAAGTTCGTGTGGTCCCGGAGGAGTGGTGAAGCCGAGGTATTACAAGAAGAAATGGTTGGGAATACCTCAAGGGAGCGAGGAGTGGAGTAGAGGCTTTTCTCTCCACTCGACTCGCATTGATGGGAACCAGGCCACTGGAGAATATTATCAACGGAGTGGGAAATGTAAAGGTGATGGACGATGCAGGGGTACGAGTGGGAAAAGAAGTAAGAAATGGCTAAGAATAAATGGATCTGATGGAAGAAGAAATGAGATGTAATGGAATAGGAAGCAGGAAGTGAAACGATACTGGGGTGCGAGGTAGAAAGTGAGATAAGAGGTGAGTAAGGGTAAAGGGAAGTGATGAAAGAAGAAGTGGGATGAAATGGGATAGGAAACAGGAAATGAATAGGAAACAAACAGGAACTACTGATGAACTTATGAAGATAAGAGTAGTACAGATCAGAAACTGGGATAGGAAGTACGAGATGGATAAGAAATCATTCGAAACGACGTGATCGATTGAGAAATATAAGAAAGTGGGGCATGAAACACGAACTAAATAGTAAGTAAAAGAAGGAATTAAAGATACTAGTTAGAAACGTGAATAAGAGGTAAGTATGAGAGAGAGAGAGAGAGAGAGAGAGAGAGAGAGAGAGGGAGGGAGGGAGGGAGGGAAGGAAGGGAGGGAGGGAATGTGATAGGAAAATCAGAATCAAGGAAGAGAAAAGGAGTAATGGTAAGTGATGTTGACTACTTCAACGAGAACTTATTTTTCATTATATTTTTATTCTCAAGATCATGCTGCTCAGGTTTTTGAAGATGCCTGCCTGGTCGTTGAGCGATTAACGAAGTATTTATATAAGCTGTAAATATCGAACAGTCTCTACTAAGCTGAAAAAAAGCCTCAGAAAATAATAAAAATATGAAATACCATCTGAGTGAAGTGGTGAAAAGGAGTGATGTAAATATGTATAAAAATTGTCACCCCCCCCCCATTCCTTCTTCCTGAGGAAAAACCGAGTACAAGAGGTGAGGGAGTGTAGGATCGAGTGGAAGAGACTCAGGGGAGGGAGGAACATAGGAGAGGATCGGGCGCGGAGGGAGGAGGAGGAGACGGGAAGGGGGAAGAAAGGAAGGGGAGGAGGCTGAGGGAAGGAGAACGTTGCGTGGGGAGTGGAGGAAGAAAGAAGGTAGAGGGGATGTGATGAAGAAGAGAACCGGTATATGGGGAGGGGAGGGAGGGAGAAGGGAGAGGGAATGGGAAGAAGAAAAGGAAGATTTTATGGGGAAGGGAAAATGGTGGCAGGGAGGAGCAACAAAGTATGGAAAATGGGAGTGTAGAGGAGAAAATGAGAGAGGGGAAACTGGAAAAGACGGCCGACTAAGAGTAAGGAAGTGCAGGATGAAGTGGAAGAGATAGGAGAGGGAAGAAGGTTGGAGGAGAATAGGTGGGGAGGGATTTAGAGGACAGGAGGGTGGGGGGGGGTAGGAGGAGGAAAGAAGAGCAAAATTTGGAGGTATGAAGGAAGACTTCAATAGGTATGGGAGAGGAACGGGGATTGGAGAAGTGAAATATTGGGAAGAGAATGCTGAAGGAAGGGGTGTGGAGGAAAGCAGGGAGAAGGGAGATAGGGAGGAGAGAAAGGGAGGAAAGTTAGAAAAAAGCATGTGATAAGAAACAGAAGAACAATAAGACGTGGGTACACATAAAATTTAGCCAGTGTGTATGTATGTATGTATTGAAGGAGAAACGGAAGATAAAGTTACCCAGCCACCCCCACCCCTGGGAAGGCGGAGGATTAGAGGTGAGGGAGTGTAGGATGGAGGGAAAGAGACTCAGGGGAGGGAGCAACATCGAAGGGATTTAGGTGGGGAGGGAACTGGAGGTGGGGGGAGGGAAAGGAGGAGAAGTGGAGTACGGAGGGAGAAAATGGGGTGGGAAAAAAATGATTATGGGAGAGAATTTAAGTAAGGAAGGGAGAGGGAGGAGTAAGAGTAGGGAGGGAGGAAGTGGGATGGTGGAAGAGATGAATAAATAGGAAGAGGAGGAGTACATGAAGGAAGGGACGACGAAAGGGAGAAAGGAGCAGGTTGAAGAAGGGGAGAGGAGACAAGGATTTTGAGAAGGGTGGAAGAGAGTAGAGAAGGGAGGAGAATCAAGGGAGGGGAATCAAGGGAGAGAGAGAGAGAGAGAGAGAGAGAGAATGAGGAAGAAGTAGAGGGTCGTGGGGGAGGAGACAGGGATTTTGGAGGGAGAGAGAGAGAGAAAGAGAAGGAGAGAGAGAGAGAGAGAGCGGAGGTAGCACAAAATTTAAACAAAAACGCCATAAAAATCAGTATATGTAGTACCAAGGGTTGAACGCTGTTATTAAGAACAGATTAATTTTTTTGTCCTTCAATTATTTCCCCACTTTTTCGACCTTTCATCATCTTCCCCTTCCACTTTGTGCACGTCTTATAATTAATTTATTTTCTTAATTATCTTCATTTCCTCTTGTCTCCTTTCTCACACTGTAGTTCATTACGTTTCTTCATTTTCCTCTTCGTCCTCCTCTCTCTCTCTCTCTCTCTCTCTCTCTCTCTCTCTCTCTCTCTCTCTCTCTCTCTCTCTCTCTCCTTATTTCCTTTCCTCATTATTTTCTTTACGCTCAATTTCCTTTCTCCTCCCTACCCATCTTTGTATTTTCTTCGTTTCCGCCTTACTCATTTACCTTTTCCTCCCAGTACGGCCCTTTTCATCATTTGTTTTCTCCTTCTCTTCCTCCTACGCCTTCATCCCCTTCTTTTCACTACCTCCTTTCCTCTCCTGGATCAGTGCCCATCTTCCCCGACCCTCCTTTCCCTCTCTCCGGCGCCACCTCTTTTCTTCCTCTTCAGTTTCTCTTCCTTTTCCTCCTCTCCAGCTTGTCCCTTCCTTCTCTGCATCCTCTCCAGCTCCCCGTCTTTCCCTTTTCCCTATTGTCCTCTTACTCCTCATTTCCCTGTACTTCCTCTCTTCCTCTCCTTGATATTATTTTCTCTTCTTTTTGTCAGACCTCCTCCCTCCTTTTTTTTATTTTCTACTTACTCATCTTTTCCCTCCTCTCTTTTACCTTGATCGTCTCCTTTTCAGCTCCTTCCTCCTTTTCTTCCTGCTTCCCCTTCCTCTCATATCTGCCAGAATTAGCGAGTTTGGCAGACATTCCTCTTAAATTGAATACTTTCCTCATATTTGGCTCTCTGTTCTCTTCCCCCCCCCCTCCCCTTGTTCTTATCTATATCTTCCTCTTTTCCTTCTTTCTTCTTTACCTTCTCTTCCTCTACAGCCCCTTCCTCCTGTCCCTCCTTCTTTCTCTCTCTCATACCTTTTCTTCACTCCTATCTTTACCACGTTTTCCTGTACTTTCTTTTCCATTGTAGATCTTTTTTTCATTTCTCTTTTTTCTTCTTTCATACCTTTTCATCACTCGTCTCTTTCCTACGTTTTCCTTTATCTTTTCCTTCTCTACAGGTCCCATCTTCCATTCCTTTCGCCTCTCATACCTTTCCTTCGCTCTTTTCTACGTTTTCCTGTGCTTTCTCTTCTTTTGTAGCTTCTTCCTCCTGTCCTTCCTTCCTTTCTTCTCCCTCAGTCCTTTTCATTACTCCTCTCTTTCCCACGTTTTCCTTTACCTTCTCTTCCTTTATAGCTCCTCCCTCCTTTCCTCCTCTTTTCCATCACTCCTTTCTCCTTTTTTTCCCCCCTACCATCTCCTGTCCTTCCTTCCTCCTCTCGTACCTTTCATCACTCCTCTCTTCTCGTTTTCCCCTTACCCTCTCCTTTCCTTCCTTATTCCTCGTCTCAACATTTCATCACTCCTCACCCTTTTCCCTTTACCCTTTTCTTTCCTTCCTTCTTCCTCGTCTCAACTATTCATCACCCCTCTCTTCTCCTTTTTCCCTTTACCCTCTCCTTTCTTCCTTCTTCTCGTCTCCAACCTTCATCACTCCTCACCTTTTTCTCTTTACCCTTTTCTTTCCTTCCTTCTTCCTCGTCTCCAACCTTTCATCACCCCTCTCTTCTTCTTTTCCCCTTTACCTTCTCCTCTTCTTCCTTCTTCCTCGTCTCCAACCTTTCATCAGTCCTCGCCTATTTCCCTTTACCCTCTCCTTTCCTTCCTTCCCTCCTGAATTAGTGAGTTTGGCCAACATTCCTCTTAAATCGAGTACTGCTTGTCCCTGCCCCTTGCAAACTGTCGCCATTATGCAAATCCGCCCCACCGCACGGGGGGGGGGAGGAGGAAAAATATATATATACAGATTACGTACCGGCGGGAGAGAAAAATTTGCCCCGCCGGAAAACTCTCGATTACTTGACCCGGAAAAGACGTGGGGGAGATATTTGAACCCCCCCCATTTCCCCCTCCCCTTCATTCTCTCCTTATCCCCCCCTCCCCACATCCTTACTCTGCCCCTTATCCTCCTCATCCATACTCCACCCCTTATTTCTTCCACTCCCTCTCCCCTTACTGTGCCTGTTTATTCCCTGATTTAACCCACTTTCCATTTATTATCCCCCCTTACCCCTATTCTGCCCCTTATCCCCCTATTCCTCCCCTTATCCCCATTCCCTCATCCCTGACTCACCTTATTCCATCCTATTCCCATCTCTTCGCCACTCTTTGCTCCCCACACGCACATCACTACCTCTCACCCTGACCCACCTCTCCCCACTCTTCACTCACAGCTTCCAGATTCCCCTTCGCTCATCCGTCGCATTTATTTTCCCACCGCTCACCCACTCCTTCACATCCCCACCCCACTCGCTATTTACTCACCCCATCGCTTTCTCCACCCCTCACTCACACCCTTCGATTCCTGCCCCCTCGCCCCATCTAAAATCCCTCTCCTTAACTCCCCTGCCCCCCTCAAAAAAAAAATAAATAAATAAAAAATAACCCCAAGGGATGTAAAAGTGAGTCTGCCCAACCATCCTGGAAAATCCTCTCTTGGCTCCCTAACATGGATATATATACACCACTTTTCTTTACCTTCATCCCCATTTTCTTTCCCATCAGTCCCCTCCTTCCCTCTCCCCTCCTCCATTTCCTCTTCCCTTCTTTTTCTCCCCTCTGCCACCCCTCGTACTCCTCCCTCTCCCCATTTTCTCTTTCGCCTGTTCCCCACTTTATATCCCCTCTCACCCACCACCACCACTTTCTCTTCCCTCCCTTTCTTGTTCCTCTCTCTTCTTGTTATCTTCCCTCATTCCCACCAACTTCTCTTTCCCCTCCCACTCGTCCGATACCCTGCCTCCACCCATCAACCCACCCTCTTTACCTCCACCCATCCACACCCAACCTCCATTCCATCACCCATCCACCTAACCTCCCAACCTCCATTCACTCACATAACTTCTTTACTTGCACCTATCCACTAAACATCTTTTCTTCCCATTTGCACCATTTTCCCTCCATCAACTCACCCATCCCCAACACCCACCCACCCCACTCACGCACTGAGGGAGGAAACTAATCTCTACGGCCTTTCTTCCTTCCTCTCGTATAAACATTCCTCTCAAACACAGCCCTGAAGATTATCTGTTACTCAGCTTGGAAAGACGAAATTCTACCTCTCCCCAGAGAAATGTCTACGAGCTGTACGGGCCTACAAAGAAAAATGTAATGGGAGTCCTTACACACACACACACACACACACACACACACACACACACACACACACACACACACACACACACACGAGAGAGAGAGAGAGAGAGAGAGAGAGAAAGAGAGCACAGAGCAAAGGGAAATTGATACGAAAGAAAAAGAAAAAGGTATAACTACAGCAAAAATGACACTCTTCAAAACTCCCAGCAACATAACACAGAAGTAAGCTTCAGCCCGACCCCCAGAGAGGCTGCTATGTACGGGTTACGTAATTGAGAGCTGTAGGCAGGAGGAGAGGGGTGAGTACCGGGAGGAGGAATGGTAAGGGAAGGAAAGGGGGAGGGGATGGAGATCGTAGAGAAGAGGAGAGGGAGGGGATAGAAATACTGGGGAATAGGAGAGGGAGGGAATGGAAATATTAGGGACTGGGAGAGGGAGGTGATGGAAGTTTAGAGAAGAGGAGAGGGAGGTGTTGGAAATATTAGGGAAGAGGAGAGGGAGGAGGGAAAGGTTGATAGGGGAAAGGGAGGAGAGATAGTAAGAAGAAGGGAATGGGGAGGAGGGGTAGCAGGGGGAAGGGAAGGGAAGGGAGAGGAGAGGTAGTAAAGAGAAGGGAGGAGAAATAAGAGTGCACTATAGGGTGACGGGAAGGAGTGATAGTGTGGGATGGGAAGGGGAGGGGGGAAGGGAGAGGGAGGAGGAATAGTAGGGGGAAGGGAAGGAAAAGGGGAAGAGGGTTAGTAGGAGGAAGGGGAGGAGGAATTATAGTGTAAGGTGATGGGGAGGAAGGAGAGTATGGGAGGGGAAGGGGAAGGGGGATAGTAGGAGGAGAGAGAGGGAGGAGGGGTAGTAGGAAAAAGGGAGAGGAGGGAGATAGTAAGGAAAGCAGAGAGGAGGAGGATAGTAGAGGAAAGGAGGAGGAGGAGGAGGAGGAGTAGGGGAAGGGACGGTGGAGGAGGGGTAGTAGGGGAGAAACAACGAGAGGAGGGGTTGAAAGGAAAGGGGAGGGGAGGGGAATAATAAGGAAAACAAGAGGGGAGGCGGATAGTAGGAGAAAGCGAGAGGAGGAGGAAAGGGAGAGGGAACGGGAGAAAGGATACTAGGAAAAGGGGAGGGGAGGAAGAATGATAGGGGAAAGGGAGTCAGAGGAGTACTCATAATAAGAGAAAGGAGGGGGAGGAGGGATGGTAGGGGGAGGGGAAGGGAGGAAGAAAGGACTGTAGGCCCTGAGAGATTATATAAAGGGAAATTAATAGGCTGAGGTTTTAATGCCCCCCAGTGAAAAGAGGGGAGTGATTGTTACGAGGAGGAGGAGGAGGAGGAAGAGTGGGAAATTAGTGGAGGAATTGGAGATACAGAAGATAAGACGGCAGAGGAGGAAGAAGAGGACGAGGTGAAGAAGAGAAGGCAGGGACGGTTCGAGGTTCAGAAGAGGAGGAAACATTGGAAAGGAGGAGGAGGAGGAGGAGTACAAAGGAGGAAGAGGTGAAAGAGGAGAAGGAAGCAGGGGAAAAGGGAGGAAAGATGAGAAGGAGGAGGAATTTGACGTGTGGCTTTTGTGAATGTTTATGTATGGAACGGAGGAGCACTTGTTGAGCAGAAGGATAAATGGAGTGTGTACAGGAGATGGCGAAATTATGCAGTCATTTGTGTTGTCATTTTTATCCTTATAATTTCTACCTAGTTCATATTTCTGTGTGTGTGTGTGTGTGTGTGTGTGTGTACTTACATGGACACACAAACGCTTTGAGGCGTACACGCGAACTAGAGTGTGTGCAGAGAGCAGAGCTGCCACATTCGAACATTGACCTTACCTATGACCTTCATCTCTGATCAGTCTTCAAAATCCCTCTTCCGATTCCTGCTTATTATTATTATTATTATTATTATTTTTGGCCGGATCTGGCACTTATGAGATAAAGCCACACCTTGGCCCGTGACCTGCGATCGATTTGTACTCAGATCGAATAATTTCTTTCCAGACTCAGTTTCTATGCCAGTTTAGATCCAGACCGGAGCATGCGCTGGTGATGCATACATACTTAGGTATTTTAGGGATCCTTTGTGTTTTTTCTTGGAGGGAACAGTCTTGCGAGCTTCTGGCCTTTGGCTCCTTCTTCTTTGCGCAGAAAAACACTTGCATACTTTACAGTCGATGGGAAAAAAAAAAAAAAATCGATGCACGTTTGGCTTGAAACAGTTTGACACCAGGAACGATGGCTGCTGAAAATGCTTGACAATCTTCCCCACTAGCCAAGTGTGCCATAAATAGCTTGCGTGTGGCTTTTTCTGGTGGCTCTTGTTTTTGTATGCATATTTAAATGACAGTCGATTAATCTTCCCGGAACTTCACCAGATATGTTGATAATTTTGGATATCATCGTACCTTTCCTGCGCGATACTTTTGATTGAGTCTGCTAGAATACATAAATGAATCAATATTTACACAAAAACCAAGTATACATACATATACAGTACATACATAAATGTTTGCATAAAAACTAACTCGATCATAATAGCTACAACTTCTACGCGACCAGTGTTCTTCTGCCAGCACTGACTCGCGGAAGCACACACTCTTGGCTAAGGAGCAAAGATATTACCATATGAAAAGGGTGACAAAAGGATATATAAATGTAAGTCTCTGTTCACCCCGAAAATCCTCAGTACCCAGCCTGAAAAATAAGCTAGAGACCGACCCCAGAGAGGCCACTATGTATGAGTTATATAATGGAGAGTGGGGGGGGAGGGGGGATGGAGAAAGAACTGTGCCGTAAGAGATTACATAAAGGGAGATTAATACGCCGAGGCTTTAATGTCCCGTAGTGAAAAGAGGAGAGTGAGTGCTGGGGAGGGAGAGGAGAAAGGACGCTGGAATTGGGTTTGTGGCGTTTGTGAATGTGGTTATATGGAGCGGAGGAACACCTGTTGAGTCAGAGGTGAATGTTTATACCAGGTTGGATTACAGACTTACCCATGTATCAGAGGGATTTAATGTACTACATAGAGAATCTTTATCGTCGTTGTCTTCGCCGTCACTCACCGTCTTCGTCATCACCTTCTTCATCGCCATCTGCCTTTGAATTGACATAGGGTTATTCTGCCATTTGACGATTTTGGTGTAAATTTAGTCAAAGCTACTGTGACTAAGAGAGAGTCGTGAAACAGGCGCTTTCTTTCTCCTTTGACTCATGACTGGAAGTAAATGAAAGCGGTTGTAAGTAGCCAGAATAAACTATAAAAGGTTGCAATCTCCCTACCACCCCAGACCTCAGGAATATACATCACTGCCAGGGGGACAAGAAAATCAACCTCTTCAGACCAAGAAGACTTTTAATATTCTGTGTCCCCAGATGAATATTTACCGTAAGGAGAGCACCCTAGTAGTTAAAATGTTACTGAAGGCCGTAGTATATTATGACTCCTCCAGCTGGAAAAGTCTCTCCGGAACAAGAATGAAATGAAAAGGCGTCTTAGGATTCAGGGAGTTAATCTTTAGTCCCAGAGAAAAACCAGTCTACAGTCTCCTCTCCACCCCTCCCACCGACCCCCATCAGTCCGGAAAGTCTCTCAGAGGATGAAAAGAATCGTCTGTTCATAGTATTAAAAAAAAAAAAAAAAAAAAAAAAAAAAAAGTCTGAAAAAACTAGGCTGCCGTTTCCCTAAGGCTCAGGAAGAAAGTAGGCCATGCAACACTGCCCCCCCCCACCCACACAAAAAAAAAAAAAAAAAACCACCACCCGGGAACTCCTCAATTACCTAACTTGGAAAGTCGCCACAACCCAACCCGGAAAGAAGAAACTCAACCCTCTGCAAAAAAAAAAATAAATAAAAAAAAATAAAAATAAAAGCTTCACCATTCAGCCTGGAATGAGTATATTGAGCCTCCCCCCCCCCGTACTTCATCTCTCTCTCTCTCTCTCCTTCTTTTTCTTTCCATTACTCATTCCGCTGTTTCATTACTCTTCGTTGCCCCCCCCTCCACACACACACTCTCTCTCTCTCTCTCTCTCTCTCTCTCTCTCTCTTTCTTTCTCTACCCCACATTCTTTTTTCCCCTCCCTCCCTCTCCGTCACTCCTTCACCCCATTTCCCTCACCCCCTCTTTCTTTTCTGCGTCACATTCTCCCCCGCACCCCTCCCTCTCACTGTTGCTCCCATCTTTACACCCAGTTTTTCTTTTCTCCTTACCTCCACTTTTTCTCCCTCTCACTCTTCCCCCCTCCTCTCTGTCTCCCCCCCTTTTTCCTCGTCCCCCTCTTTTTCCCTCTCATTCTTCTCCACTCTCTCCCCTCCCTGTCCCCCCCCCTTCTTTCTCCTCGCTCCCCCTGTACATCTATCTCCCCCTCTGTCCTTTTCCTTCCAGTCTCTCTCTCTCTCTCTCTCTCTCTCTCTCTCTCTCTCTCTCTCTCTCTCTCTCTCTCTCTCGCCCCTTTCTCCTCCTTTTGTCTCTCCTCATCACCCTCTCGTCATCTTTTTTTTCTTTCTTGTCTAACCATATCATAATCTCTCCTGTACCCAACCCGGACATACGATGGAGCAGGCACCCACCCATATACACCACTATACACGGGTTACGTAATCCAGACGAACTCAGCGTCGGGACGAAAGAGTGCAGGGAGCTGACCTAACAAGATAAATGCGCTGTAAAGTTTTAATTTTTTGCCGTCTGGAGAGAAAAGTGTAAAGACTGTAAAATTCCTGCTTGTTGTGAAATTTGCCTCAGTAGTCGTGAAATATTGCTTAGTTTTTTTGTAGTTGGTATGTGTATCGGCGTGACCCATCGACAGTCTTTATCACCTTAACATGTGGACTACTTTGACGTATTATTTTTGTCTATGCTTACTTCCGACAGACGATTTGACTCACTATAAGCAAATCCTTGTATTGAAGACAAAATGTAACGCCTTCAGATCAAAACGACTGAGCTTTGAAATCATATCTGGATAAGAATATAATAAAAATAATCAAGCCATCTTACTGAAACGGTTAATCCAGTATTTTTCAGAGCACTGTTGGACACAGATATGAAAGATGGAACTCTCCGAAATATCAGATTCAGAAGCTTAGAGCCGGAATTTAGAGATTTTTCAGTGCCGCGACCAGTTTCATCGTCCTTAGTCAGACTTAAACCCTTTGGATGCGAATTACCTACCTGGCACTTTCTTACGGGTAACGCATGTGAGTTCAGATTCTATATTATTACAGTACTGCCTTTATCAACATCCTTAGACTGCCCTTTCTCACCATCAGCCGTGGATAGAACCGCACTTCTGTCTTGATATAACGTTATGTAAGTAGAGACCCATATATTTAGTCTCTTCATTTTTTATTTTTTATAGATTTGGTCCTGTAAACACACACACACACACACACACACACACACACACACACACAGACAATTTCCTGCATATCATCAGGATCTCACATTTGTCTGTATCTCATAAGTTTTTCTCCCACAAACTCCTCTCCAGAGTACGAAAATTCCCTACATATTCATGAGACGTACTCTCTCCAACGCACGCACGCACTTACACACGTACACATACATTGGGCCACACATGAGTATGTGTATGTATGTATGTATATATGTATGTACGTCTATTTTCTTATTTAGCCAGATGCACTCATTCCGTAAGGGGTGGCCACAAACGACTCTCCTACATGCCAACCTCTCCTCTGTCATCAGACTGCCATTTCTCCAGCTCACACCCGCTTTTCTCTTATATCTCTCCACACCATCCCCCATCTCATCCTGGGTGTATAGGTGCCTGTATGATTGCATGTATATAAGGGTGTGTATATAATGTACTGGGCACGGTGGCTCTGTGGTAGTACCGCGTTCGTTTTCGATTTGCATGTTCCCTGCGTGGGTTCTGAATCCAGTCATGGCGGACACTTTAAGTAGGTATTGGTAGTAGCATGTGTTTTCATGATTTGGCATATCTTTGCACGCTGTCGGTTCATACACTGCTGATCTAACACACACACACAGGCATGGGCGGTGCAATGTGTGGACTTTCACAGGTACCGAATTAACTGCAGACACCACTTCCTATATAGTTCGCACTTGGTCAGCGTGGGGAGAGGTAAATTCTAAATATCACTCCGCTGAGATGGTCCAGTCCAACGGTTGATCTCATGTAGACTGGTGTAGGTACAGACGTATGGTACTGATGTTTATGACTTACTCGTATATTCGCACACGAGCGCAGACTTGTACTGTGTATCTATATATATATATATATATATATATATATATATATATATATATATAATTTCTCTCTCTCTCTCTCTCTCTCTCTCTCTCTCACACACACACACACACACACACACACACACACACACACACACACACACACACACACACACACACACACACACACACACACACACACACACACACCGCGCACGTGCGCTTTTTTGCAAAATGGATATGTACCCCTCAGTCAGCTAACACAAACTCACTAAAACATGCAAAAACATTCCTCGCAGAAACACACTTTAAATTCTGGATGGGGCAGAGAACAGTTTGACGATGCAGATTTCGTTACGGCAGTATTGACTGATCTTGCGTAAGAGCCACTGATTTTTCATTTATAAAGCACGCTATGACCATCACATAAATAAAATAACCTTAGCAGTTTTCAGCGTAGACGGTTCCGTGATATAGCCCAACCGGTCACGTGTGTATGCGTGAGCACCATCTGTTGGTTTTTGTTGTTGCTTAACCACTTTCTGTCTGACCGAACAGAACCATCGTGCACAGGTCTGTGGGGGCCGTCGTATGGTTACAGTACAGTACTTACACCGTGTAGGGAGCGAGCACTTCCCAGTTGTACACAGCACCTCACTTGGGTCTGACCAGGGTCCTTCCAAACGGTGTGGTGCAAGGAAATATGAGCAGGCCCGGCTCCTGAGTGGGTGCCGGAACTACTCTGCTCCTCCTTGAGTTTACAGCGCCACCACGTGTAGGGTCCACGTTACCGCCCCATCTATTGGTGCGTGGGAATGGACTTAGTCAACAGCTGTTAGGTTATAGAAACACACACACACACACACACACACACACACACACACACACACACACACACACACACACACACACACACACACACACACACACACACACACACACACACACACACACACACACACACACACACACACACACACACACACAAGCAAGCAAGCAAGCAATTTCACAATACAATCTCCTACACATAAACTTCCCCAATGACAAGGACATACAGTATGCTCTAACAATAATTCTCTCTCTCTCTCTCTCTCTCTCTCTCTCTCTCTCACACACACACACACACACACACACACACACACACACACACACACACACACACACGAGAGGACTGTGAGTGTGGGATCCAAGTGCCTTTGTTATGTTAAGAGCAGTTTACCAAGGCGTTAAAGTTAAGGAATACCTATTGTTGAGGAGTCGGAGGAAGGGAGGAGGAGGAAAGGCGGAGAGAGAGAGAAGATGGAGGGAGAGATGGGGAAGATCGGAGGGAAGTAGAGGGTACGTGGAGGATGAGAAGGGAAGAGAGTATTTGGAAGAAGGGAGGGGGAAGAATAGAGGGGAGGAGGGTTGAGAGTTTTTGGGAGGATGGGTTAGGGAAGAAAGGCAGGGAGAAGAGTTATTGGGGAAAAGTATGAGGAAGAAAGGAGAGGAAGATGGGGTATTTGGAGGAGGAAAGGAGGGGACAAAAGGAGTATGATAGGAGAAGATGGACACAGAGTTGTAAAATGGAATGAGAAATTAAAACATTAAGGGGGAAAGAGAGAGAGAGAGTAGGGAAGGGGGGAAGGTGATACGAGAGGTGCTATTGGACTTTCGAAGCTGACGGCACGTACTAACAGCACCCACTTTTAATATCTACCACGGCTTAGGGTATGGAAAGGGAGTTAGTGGCGTTCAAGTGGACTGAGAGAGTGTATTTGAGGTGTAGGTGGAGTCGTATACATGAAGGATTTTAGCCAGTTTTTACAGTAAGCAAATCTCCATGGTATTTAGGTATTATCATTAATCATTGAGTTTCGTTGTATTTTTCATGTTATTATTCAGTATAGTGTAGTTGTACAGTGTTTGGTAGGTCTGTGTATGAAGGTGAAATTAAAAACATATTATATGCTCATGCTCAAGAATGTTTTTTAATACGGTCCCTGGAGATAGAATAAAAGAGAGTGAAAACGGTAAGAAGTTAGAGGGGGAAAGAGAGAGAACTGAGGAAGAAATAAGAGAGGGAAAGGTCAGGTGCAGATGAGATAAAAGATTGGAAGAGACGGGGAAAAAAGCAAGTTTATAGGATAGAAATATTGTGGTAGGTAAAAAAATCGAAAACACTAATGAGCGTCCAGAGAAACCGACACCTGTACCAACTAATTCGTCAAAGGGCCGCACATTGCTTTGCCCTGTGACTGTAGCTCCAACCGATTGCTCCCAAAATCTGTTTACTTCGGCCTTGTCTGACCCTCTGCACTTTCAGCGAGTGTGGTTTGACTAGGATGGGAAGTGCTTAATTTGACCCTTCCCTGAAACCTCGACCTCTGACCAGGTATTCTCAGAATCGAATTCCATTACCATGCCCTACCTTGGAGCCGTCCACAAAGTTTGGTCTAAATCGGAAAAAAAAAAGTTGTCCTTGCAGTGTTACCATGACGTTTGGCCAATTTTCAAAGAAAAAATGAACGGTAAATGGAGGAAATAAGTAAGTGGTGTGAGTAAAGAAACGTCGAAAGAAGAGGGAAATGTTGGTAAAAATACAACTGAACAAGAGTAGGTCCAAGTCCAGAAGGGATTGTAAGGCGAGTGGGGAAAGAAAATATTGGAGGAGGGATTGAAAAGAAGGAAGGAGGAGGAGAGGAGGCAAGATGTGGCTGGTAATAGGGAAGTGGAGAGAAGGGAAAGGGGAAGGAAGGAAGAAAGGAGGAGGGAGAGGAGGAATAAGGAGGTAGGGGGAGAAAGGAGTGATGAGAAACAGGAGGCAAGGAAGAAGAAGCTACAGCAGACAAAGGAGAAAGTTATGGAAAGAAGAAGAAAGGAAAATAGGAGCAGGAGGGCGGCAAGGAACTACAGCAGAAAAAGGGAAAGTGATGGAAAGAGGAGAAAGAAGAAAGAAGATCTTGGGAAGGAGGAAGAAAGCGGTAAATGAAGAAAAGAGGAGGTGGAGGAAGAATAGGAACTCTGGAAAGAAATTAGGCAGGAGGAAGGGCACAGAGACTAGGAGTATGGCGAGGAGGAGGAAGATCGTTGGTAGAAGGTGAGAAAAAAGTGGGAAAGAGGAAGAGTATGGGGAGGAGGAAGAATGAAGTGGGAGGGAAAAAGAATGAGTGAAGGAGGAAGACGGGAAGGAGACCAGGAATGTGGAAGAAAGAAAAACGTGTAGAATAGGAACATCAGAGGGAGAAACTAAAAGGGAGAGGAAACTGATGTAAACACCAACAAGAATAAGAGAAAAAAAAATAGGAAAAGCGTAGGATAATAGGAAAACGCGGTAAAAATTAGGTGAGAAGAGAGATAAAGGTGAGAAAATAATGTAAACAGCATATTGATAATACATGAATGAGAAGAACGAGGAAAGGGAGACGAAGAAAAGGAAAAACATGAAAGGGAGATAGAAAGGAGAAATTTTAAAGAATAATGTAAGGAAAAGAGGTGTAAATGAAGCTACAAATCAGAGGGAAAATTAATGGGAAGAATAAAGTAATGGAGAGTAACACGGTAATACAGAGGAAAAGCCAAACGGAAAATGTGGAAGAAGAATGAATAAAAAGGAGTATTAATGGTAAAAAAAAAAAAAAAAGGAAGGAAAATAACAGGATAATATGTGAAGAAGAGAAGAGAAATAGAAAATAATAAAGAGGCCGAGAAAAGGGAAATCATAAGAGGGTAGGGTAACGACGAAATGTAAATGAATTAACTGTGAGAAAAGAGAGAGGTGTTGGTGGAGAATATTAAAAGCAACAAGAAAGAGGAAAAGATGGGAATTAGAAGAATAATGAAAGGAATAAGAATACAGTGAGTCAAGAGAGGCATGAGAGGGAAAAATAAAGCAGTGGAGGGAAATAAAATGTTAGAAGTAAATGTGGGAAAATTAGAAAATCAGTGAAATAGACGACAAGATGTGAATGAGAAAAAAACAAGAACACAGCGAGAGAGAGAGAGAGAGAGAGAGAGAGAGAGGGAGAAGAAGAAGCTTGAGGGAAGGATAAAGAAGAAAGGATAAAAAAAAAAAAGCTGAAAGAAGTAATGATAGAAAAATCAACAAAAGTATTAAGAAGAGGACAAGACTTCAGTTGCTAGTGGGGAAAAAAAAAAAAAAACAGCGAGACAGCTGAAAAAGCAAGAAATCGTAACCGAAAACATGAGAAAATAACAGGAAAAAGTAACACAAACTAAGGGAAAAGACATGATTAAGAAAAAAAAAATGATTTACGACATAAGGGAAACAAGCAGGAGAGCGAAAAATAAGAAAAATGAAAATTGTGTGTGTGTGTGTGTGTGTGTGTGTGTGTGTGTGTGTGTGTGTGAGGTAGGTAGGAAAAATCAGAAAAGCAACAAAATAGAGGGTAGATGAGAAACGCAGGTGGCAGCAAAAATGACAAAGGGACAGAATTAGGATTTATGATAGTATTGTGCGAAAACTTGCCCGCCCTTTTTGGCCCGTACGAAAGTCCGTTTTCTCACATTGTTCGCCAAAAGAAGCAAGCACCGAAAAAACATATAGAAATAAAACTCAGATTCGTACGAAGACAATATTAACCTCCCTCAGTCCGAGTTGCTGTTTTCTCACATCGCTTGAGAGAGAGAGAGAGAGAGAGAGAGAGAGAGAGAATATAACGAAAGATATAGAGGAAATTTAGTTACAGAAATAAATAATAATAAAAATGAAGCTTAAATTCATATGAACACACTTAACTTACCTGCGTTCCTATGGCACTCTCAGGTGAATGAAATCGTTAGCTGTAATAGAATGCCTGAGTTGTCCTTGTCATGAGAGGGCTAATGACTATATTTTTAACTCAGGCTCCTGTGACCCCCTCTTAGCTGAACATAATCGTCTGGCGTTAGCTGTAACACAATTCTAGAGTAGTCCCAATCACTAGAGGGTTTTTGATAGTGAAAGATACCCAAATGAAACTGCATAAATCAGCATAAGTACAACCATGAGTATATATGTGTTGGTACTGGAAAAAAAAAAAAAAAAAAAAAAAAAAAACTTCAATCCGAGGACGTGTTACGTATTTTATTCGTGTTATCCAAACATAGGATTTTTCGAACTGGGGGGAAGGGGGCTTAGAGACGACGTGTATTAACCCCCTCAGTACGAGAGTCTGCTGAATAAAAGCGTCTGATGGTGACAAAAATAAACTAAACTACTAGTCAGACGCAACCAAACTGACCACAAAACGCTCATGAAGGGTCTAGGTGAGTGGAGAGAGAGAGAGAGAGAGAGAGAGAGAGAGAGAGAGAGAGAGAGAAGGGGGGGGTCCCGGTCATGTCCGAAACGAGCGAAAAATAATCGACTCTGGCCATCACATCTATAAGGCACGCATTTATATTCTTTTATTCCTTCATTATACCTGGAGTGACGGTATCTGATTCCACTCAACCACCCGGCAGGAAAAAAAAGAAAAAAGAAAAGTTATGGCTGGGTGTGGACGCGTTAAGGAATCAAGGAGGATAGGATAGGATGGTAGGATAGTAGGAGTATATAGTGTGATAGGATCGAGTCCTTATATTTAACGGGTTGGATAGTAGGGTAGTAAGATCGGATTATACATGAAAAGGAAAAAAAATGAAGCAGGGTGGAGACGCGTAACCAGGAAGGATAAGAGAAGATAGTAGGACTGGATAGTAGGATAGTAGGGTCGGATTTGACATTAAGAAGGTAGGATAGTAAAAGTGTGGGGTAGTTTAAGGAAAAGGAAGTGTCGACGTAGTGGGGACGCGTTAAGGAATCGGGTAGGATAGGATAGGATAGGATGATATGATAGTAGGCTCGAATTTTACGTTATTAGGATCGAATAGTCTGATAATAGAATTTAATTTTACATTACAGAAAAAATAAGAAGTAAAGGATGGGTGGAGGCATGTTAAGGAATCAAGGAGGGTAGGATTGGATAGAAGGATAGTAGGGTTGGATAGAAGGATAGTAGGGTTGGATAGGATAGTAAGGTCGAGTATTACATTAGGTGGATCGGAATGTACAATACTGTGATCGGATTTTATTTTACGTAAAAAGAAAATAGAAAAGATACGGCTGGGTGGAGACGCTGAAAGGAATCAAGAAAAGGATAGGATTGGATGGTAGGGTCGAATTTTACATTAGGCTTGATAGAGAGGCCCTGTCAAATTGGAGAGGATAAGGGACGATCCATTTGCAAATTAGAATCGAGGGATGGGTGGGGGAAGGGCAGAGAAGAGGAGGAGGAGAAGTTAACATATAAAACCAGCACTTTAGATGGCGCTGGAAAAGGAGAGGGCAGAGTCCCGATTGGGTGTTATGGACGGTTCTTCAACTATAGAGAATAATGGAGGGTTCGTTTGCATGTTGGAGTAGCTGGGATTGATTCGGGGAACTAACATTAATCTGTGCGGTGCGATGACGCCTTTTTTCATTTTCATTTTTTTTCTATTCGAGAATTTGGTTCAAGGGAAGTTTTCAAGATGGTGGGGGTTTGCTATAGGCATATTTTTTTCCTCTCCTAAACTGAATGCAATCGTGCTGTAGTATTAAGAATGAAATATGTAGAGAGGTTGATCAGACATTAAATGCAAAGTACATCCCGGGTCTGAACCGATTAATAATAATACAACAACAACAACAATAATAATAATAATAATAATAATAATGAACAGTCCAGATTCGGAATTATAGAGGGTCTCACAAATATAGGGAATGAAAGGAGGCTCATTTTGAAGGTAAAGAGTTTCCCGGGATTAAATCACTGGGATTTTCGTTAACCCCGTCAACCCGAGCACGTCATTTATGTGTTACTATTGCTACCACCTGACGATTTTGATCAGCATTTTGAAGAACCTCTTGTCATAGATTTAATTTCCTGCAGTACCATGATATCTTCTATGATTCATTCTCTTTACCACCAGACAGTTTCATTCGGGTTAAGAAAGACCGTTTGGGACTGAAAATTATTAACTCCATAAGGCTTAGCTCACGAAATGGGTAAAAATTGAAACCACTGAAATATAACGGAGGAATGATTGGAGCAAAACACAGTGATAAAGAGAGAAAGAAATGGAGAATGTAGCAGTAACACAGAGAAAAGAGTTAAAAGGGAAGAAGGCACATCCGAATTGGGGGATTTAGTTGCACCTTGAAATGTAGAGAAAAACGGGAAGCTACTTTGTCAGATAGAAGAGCTGGGGGAAATTATTTACGGAGATTTATGTTTTGTTATGATACCACAAGATGTTTATAATCAGTTTGGAGGAGACGTACCTGGCTAGAGGGGTTAGGTGTACAGGTAGCGTTCATTAATCCCTGTACTGAATGATATCGTCTGGTATATTTTTCTTGTACCTTAACTTGACTCAGATTTTCGTCTTTTTGCAACTTATTTCACGTAGCCAACTAACAGTATGATAATGCTACGGTTCTAAATGCCTTCCAGAGCTCTTCTTCGTGACTAGCACCACATTCTAACGTCAGTCTTTTGCCGTAGGTCAGTATTCGAGATGGAGAGATGACAATTTTAGGCCAAGTTACGGTAAAAAGAGTATAGTAGCAAAAAATTAACAAAAGAGACATCAGCGTGTTTGAGAGTGTAATCTTTTTTCATTGAACGTCTCTTCTGAGATGAATATAATGGTCTGGCAATTTCAGAGACAGTATGGAATAAATTACATCATATTTTCTATAGTCCTTGGGTGTCTCGAGAACCTGAGAAAATCGTCTGGCGTCATGGGATAATATGCAAAGAACTTCCTTGGTCTTGATTCAGTGCTTTGAACGGTCTTTCAGATATGGTAAGTATGAGAAAGATCACTTGCTGAATAAAATCGTACTACATTAACCGGAATGAAGTATAATGTGCTTTTCTAGCCGAGTCTTGATTAGAGGTAATGGACGGTCCTTCGATTATAGAGGATTAATGGAAGCTCATTTGCAAGGTAGAGTAGCAGGGGGATTTAGCCTTGGAGGGGGGGGGGGGTTATCTTAAGGGGAAGTGTACTCAAATTTACACTCAGTTATTTGGAACGGGAGACTTACTTTAGATTTACACTGAGATACACTTTAGATGTACACAGAGATACACTTTGGATTTATATTAAGGCATTAGGAACGGAAGATATATTTTCGACTTACATTAAGGCATTTGGGACGGGAGATATACTTTAGATGTGAGGCGATAGGGAGGCAGGACCTTTCGAGTGGTAGAAGGCAGGTCCATTTGCAAATTAGAATCGGGAGGAGCTATTTGAAGAAGGCCACTTAGGTATTCGAGGCGTTGGGTGAGGAGGTTTGTGGTGGTGTGAAGGAGTGAACCGGTAGAAGGGTGGACCGTGGGTGGACCAAGAGAGAAGGGGAGAGGGGACTTGAGGTAATGTGAGAGGGACGACTGTGGATTGTCCAGAAGGAAAATTTATGTGACCGTGGATGTACCAGTCGGGGTGAACCAGTATATGAAATTAAAAGATAACTGTGAGTGAAACTGGTGATATTTTATTGGACCGGGGAAGTATAATGGACCGTGGTTGAACCAAGGGCAGTATAGTGGACCGTGGGTGGACAGGGAAACTATATTGGACTGTGGATGGTGCAGGGGAATATCGTGGACCGTGGCTGGACCGGGAGATAATTTAGGGAACCGTGGTTGGACCGGGAGAAAATATAGGGGACCGTAGTGGGACCAGGAGATAATATAGCGGACCGTGACTGGACCATGAGGGAGAGAGGTAGGAGTGATGTGAGGGGGGAACCACATTTGATGGACCGAGCGGGAATAGTGTTGTGGATCTGCGTGGACCAGGAGAATTGGACCAGAAGGGGACAGTATGGATGGGACTATGGGTGGACCAAGAGAGGAGCGGGGAGGGGGGGGAAGGACACTAGCACCCCGGACACCATAATAGACGCAAATGAATGTCGACACTGCTGCGGTCACCTCTACCCTCCCTTCCTCCCTCCCTTGGTGTTCTCTCCCTTTTGTACCCTCTGCTCTCTCCTTCTCATCTCTCTCCTGTCTCTCCGTACTCTCTCCTGTCCCTCCCGTCTCTCTCCCGTTCCTCTTCCCTCCTCCTTCACCTTTCTTCTCTCTCCAGTCTCCTCTCCATTTGTGCCGCTTTTCTCTCATCCATCTCCCCCTTTACTTCTTTCCTTTCTCCCTCTCTCTGTGAATCCTGTACACTCTTCATGTGTTCTTTCCTCCTCCTTTCTTCTCCCCCTCCCCCGTCCTTCCTCCCTTCTTTGGTCCTCTTTCCATTCTCCTCTTGTCCCTCCTATCCCACTCTGACCTGCCCCTATGTTCTCTCCATTAACCCCCCCCCCCTCTCTCTCATTTTTTGCGCCAATACCTACTCTCTTGCCTAAGCCCTTTATGGTTAAACCTCTTTTCGCTCTTATTTCAGCTCTTTTCATAATATTGATTCCCTATTGTTTCTTTTTTCTCCATTTTTTTTTTCGAAATTCTTCCTTTTCTCCCAATTATTTCTTTTCCATTATCCTAGTTTCGATCATTTCCCCAATATGCCATCTTATTTACCTCATAATCCATATCGGAACTCATTGCTTCTCATTTTACTTCCATCTTTTCTCATTATCCATTTTCTCTCGTCTATCGTGTCTTTCAATATAATTTCACGTGTTTCTTCTTTCTTTTTCCCTTTTCTTCCTTACACTTTTTTCTCCCCGTTATTTTTTGTTCATCAGAGGAACTTCACATCTATCTTCCTTTCCTCCCTCTTCCTATCCTCACTTTTTTTTTTTCCCCTATTGTCTCTCCTGTTATTCCTCTCTCTTACCACCCCCGAATTTCCCTCCTTCCTTCTCTTCTTCTCCTCTCACATTTTCGCCCTCACTTTCTCCATATTTTTCTTTCATCAGAGTTACTCCTGTTTCGTCCTTCCTGTCCTCCTTCCTTGTGACACATTAATTTTCTCCCCTCTTCCTCGTTATCTTTGTTTTCTCCCCTCTTTTTTTGCCTTTATTTTCTTCCCTCTTCTCCCTTATCTTTATTTTCTTCCCTCTTCTTCCTTATCTTTATTCTCCTTTCTTCTTCCTTATCTTTATTTTCTCCCCTCCTCTTTTTTGTCTTCCTTGTTTCAATCCAAATCACATCATGTGTGTCTGCTTCCTCTCCTTCCCTTCTCATTTGTCACTTTCCCTTTGAATCCTTTTTTTTTGTCTTATATCTCACTTTTATCAGAAATACTCTGCGTATTATATCCTATTCTGTTGTCTTCTCTCCTCTTCTCTGATCTCCTCGTCTCTCCTCTCCTCTCCTCTCTCCTCTCCTGTCCCGTATCATTTTTCACCTGTATCACCATCGTTCTTTCCTTCCTTCCCTCCTCCCATCTTTCCATATTCTTTCTCTCCCCTCTTCTCCACGTCCTTACCTGACCAGCTCAGAGGTTAACTAGATATATATCGTACCTGGACTCACCTGTCGCCCCTCCTAGTTAAGTCTGATTGCGATTTATCCACGTTAAGAGGTGACGGGGTGGCCAGGGTGAGAGGTGAGAGGTAAGGGGGAGAGAGAAGGAGATGGAGAAAGAGGGAGAGAGAGAGAGAGAGAGAGAGAGAGAGGGGGGGGGGAGGTATGTGATATGTGAGGGAGGGAAGCCTGAGAGGAGAGGGAGGGGGTGCGCGAGGAGGATGTGGAGTTGAACGAAAAAAAAAAACATAGAAAGCAAACACCAACAGATTTATTGATCCTTTACGAGGCCATTTATTGTAGGGCAGGACATGACCATTGCGTCTGCTGTGTCAGAGGAAGAAAAGGATAGTAAAGCAGAGAGCCACTTCAACCTACCAAACCTTTTAGCGGAACCTAGCAATAGAGAATAGTACCAGAAAATTGCCATGGACGCCTGATAGCAAAGATCAGTTAGGGAAATAAACAGATCATTATTTATTAGGGGAAAATACAGGAAGGAATAGTTCTTGCTACATTTGCCTTCCTGTATATCCCATGTGATTTATATTATCGGCGACAAATGTTCCGTCGCCCTTCCCGCGTTTCTCTCCATGGACTCTGAAAATTAGTCTCGTCACTCCATTGCAGACGACACCGATGACACTGATCTGTGGCCAAAGAAAGTCATCAGGGTCAGGTACTATGAATTTACCGGACTGATTTTAAAAGTCCATGGAGGGAGAAGCACGAGAGGCCCCCGGACTCTGGCTGCCGATAGCGCAGTGGAAAGAATAATTGAAAACTGGTCAGAGACGAAGTTACGCCCTCCGCTTCCTATGGCGTAAATCTGCCGAGCTGGGGATCCATGCTCGGATACGTCCAGGCAGTTTTTAAAAGACAATAAGAGTGCTTGTATATATAAAACTATGTATATCAGTTTTGTTTCATAAATTTGTAACTTGATCAGAGTAGAAATACTCTGTTTCATTAGACTAGTAAAATTTGGTAGCTATCTTTCATTAGAATTAAACTATTCTGTTAATGAATTTGTCGACCTCCATAAATAATTGCCAGTACATGTTGGGAATAGTTGAAGCAGATCTTCCTTATAGTTTTGATAAATAAGATTTAATTTTTTTAATTACTCATTATGTTTATTCCGTGATACGGGTGCAATCTTGATTGCAGTTCTCAAAATGAGGACATGGTTAATTTTAAAACAGATTTTTTTGTAGACGACATTTAGGAGGGCGATAAATGAAAACTGAAGAGGCTGAGTGAAATGGGAAGGAATGTGCGTCAGGAGGAGACAGAGAGAGGAGAGGGGAAGGGACGAGACATGAAAGGGGGCGATAAGAGATAGGGAGGGGACTGTGAGATGGACAAGTGGGAGTGTCGGAGGGGGAAAGGGTGAGGTGAGGGTGAAATATACAGGGTGAGGGGTGGGCCACGTCAGAGATGGGAGATGGAGGAGGAAAATAGAGGGTCCATGGAGGGAGCTTTATAACCCCCCTCCTCCCCTTACTTGGTGGGCTGGAGCGGTAAAAGAACAGAATGAAGAAGATATCCTGTGGGTGAATTGAACATACTTGGTGCAGGAAAATATAGGGTTAATGGAGAGTGTCTTTAATTCCTTTACAAATGACATTTTTATTTCTGGCGTAACTAAAATCCGCAACCTACTTTTGCTATGTTGATGGTTAGGTGTAATCAGATTGGAGGTTAGATTTCTTTAGTAACCAAGGAGACTTATTCCAAACTCATAACTAAAGCCTATGGATTTTCATACAGTCACGACATATTCAGGGTGTTGGAGTGGTCCGGTTCCTTTACGTGAAAACAAGTAGATTATAATAGACTTGCGATTGCCAGAATAACAAGTTTGATGTTTTTTAACTGAAGGGAAACTGTGAAAAGCGGAATAAATGAATAATTTGATAAACCGAGGGCGGGAAAAACAGGAGAGAGCCATTTGAGTACGAGACCGTCTCTTATACTTTATTCTTGCATCCGACGAATAACATTTTTATTCAACTCAGAGAGAATCACCAGTTATGTAAAGGTTAATCATAGCTATATCTAACCCTCGTAATTCCTAAAGTATCCCCTAAGCTGATTACAGCAGTTTGGAGATAGCACGAATGAAAAAAAATTAACGTTCTTACGATAAAAACGTTTACTTCTTTATTATTCTAGCATTTCGGACACAGAGACTACAAAGGCAAGCAAACAACAACAAACCATTTCGAGGTTATTTGCGATAGGGTTAATTATGACTAAGGTAACTTATGTGAATCAAATACAAGTGTGGCAAAGCAGAAGCTACCATTCCTTCGACCCAGTATAAACACCTGTCCTATTGAACCAGTGACATTAAATGGATAAGACGACAGGTGTTCGGGGTGACAGGTGAAAGTAGGAGACTGAGATAGATGAAGTGGATAGGGTCAGGTGGGGAGAGAGAGAGAGAGAGAGAGAGGAAAAGGAGAAGGAAGAGATGCGAGTGAGATGGATAGGATGGGGCCGTGAGGGAGAATGAAATGAAGATGGGGGGATAGGGGGAAGGTAAGGGATGAGAGGGAGGGGGATGAAAGAGCAGGGGACTGGAACGAATATGAGGTGGGAGGGGGATGGTTGGGGTGAAGGGTAGGGAAAGTAAGAGAGGGGAGAATGAGACTAGGTTAAGTAAGGTGTCATAAGGAAAGAGTGAATAAAGGGGTGAACAAAATTCTTAAGTGAGTTAAATACGAGGGGAGAGAATTTGGAAACAGAAAAATGCAAGTGAGATAAATAAGATGAGGACGAGAAGTTAGAAAAGGGAGGAGAGGAAACCATGGGAGAAAAGGTGATGTGGAAGTTAGGATGAGAGGATTAATTTAGAGAGAAGAAGCTGTAGGTGAGATGGACAGGTTGTGGAATGAAAATATGATGGGAGGAGAAATAATAAGGGATAAATAGGAATGAGATGAATATGGTGGGCTTCAGGGAATAGGAATAGAAGGAGGAGGAAGAGTGAGAGTACGTAAAGAGAGAATGAGGGATAAAAGAGATAGACGGAGTGAAGGACAAAGTATGAAGGAAGAGGGAAACAGGAAATGAGAGATGCACGTGTGATGAATAGGATGAGACTAAGAGATATATTAGGTGAGGGAGGGAAAGGTAGGCGAGTGGGAATTTGGCGAAACGAGGTGCAAATGAGATGACGAGAAATGAAATATGAGAGGAGGGGAAGTGTGGGATAAGAGATACAGGTTAGAGGTTAAGAAAGTGGGGTGATTAGGGAAAAAAAATAGAAGTTGGTTGAGTGAGAGGTGAAAGGTGAGGTGGGGGGGGGGGGAGGAGGAGGCGACAATAGACGAGAGAATATAGGGAAAGTGTAGTGAGGTGGATCGAATGAGAGATGAAGTAGGGATGGAGAAAAAGGGGAAGGTGGTGACGTTGGTACATTGGGGTGAGGCAATTAAACGGGGGATGCAGTAACAGGGAGCGGTAAAAAGGGAAAGGTGGCGAGGAAAGGGGAGAGTGGGGCAATGAAATATTAAACATGTGTTGGAGAGGGGAAGGTGGAGATGCTGATGAGGTAAAATTGGGCGAAGGTGGGACGAGAGAGAGAGAGAGGTGATGACGTGAGATGCGCTACAGTAAAGCTGGGTTAGGGTGGGGAGAAGCACTGATTTTGATAAGGAGACGGTATGGAATGGAAGAGGGTAGTTTAGGAAGGGTATAATGAAGTGGATTTAGTGAGAGATGAAATAGGAGAGGAGAAAAAAGGGGGCGCTGGAAATGCTGGTGAGGTAAGGTGAGGTGATGTACGGTAAGGTAAGGTTGGGTAAGACAAGGTAAAGTAAGGTGAGGGTGGAGCGAAGTGGGTAGTGTGAGAGGTGGTGGGCAGGGTCTGTGGTGGGAGGGAGTAGAGAATGAGAGGCGGAGTGAGAGGTGGCATGAAATATGGGGTAGGATAAGGGCTGGACAGTGGGTTTGCTTGCGTGGGGCGGGATATCGATGGCTGGTGTCTGGAGCAGCGGGCGGTAGATAGGGACACAGGACGGGCGAAAGGGCACTGGAGGAGGGGCTTAGACCTGGGTACGAATATAGACACATAAATTCACCGATTGACCGATAGGAGTACAAAGGAGTGTAAAGGAAAACATACAGAGACAGGCGTAGTGTTCCTTTCGAGGCTGTTGGTTTCCGAGAAGACTGTGACTATGGTATCTGATTCTGTGAGCTGAAAACAAGGATAGCAAAATAAGAAGTTCTTCCCCTCCTTCCACCAAACCTTCCAGCCGAAGCCGGCAGGAAAATGAGGTAGACCACCATGCAGCCTAGAAAAACTGCCAGAGAGGTCGTGGAAAAGAGTATAGACGTGAGTAAACAAACAGCTAAACTGAAGCAAACAATAGAATAGGCAAGGTTGTGGAAAAGGAAGACTTCAACTGACTGATACAAAAAGAAAAAAGGGAAGGCACTGATATGGGTACTGGTACGTGTGTTTAGGCGGATAAATTTGCGAATGAACCAATTAAATAACTGACTAAAGGAGTTGATTGATTGATTGCATTAAGATCATGGCAACATAACAACAGATGTCATTGGCGGTGTAGAATACAGTAGATGGTTATTAAACTGAGAAAATGAAAATGTAGTTTGACAGATTCTCAACTAACTTTTAAGGTTTCAAATAAAGCACCAAAAGGAATGGGAGGGAGTGGAGGCCAAGAAATGCGAGAACCATGTATAATCGCAAGGACTATTTGGCTAAATTGGATATACCCCTATGCCTTTTTTCAGGAATTTACAGTAGTTAGAATGATGCCCTGTTTACGAAAAGTGCAAAACTGCACTACAGACTTTGATTTTATTCCATTTTAACCTGCCCTCTGATTGGTTAGTGACGTTAGTTCCGTCAGTCCAATTTCTCTCTCTCTCTCTCTCTCTCTCTCTCTCTCTCTCTGTATATATACTAGGTGTGTATATATATATATATATATATATATATATATATATATATATATATATATATATATATATATATACTCATTACCTGCAGATTTTACTGAACTTACTGGAGACCTCTTTTAGTGAAGAAGGTGATAGTAAATGCTAAAGCTGTCCTGTGCAGTTGGAAAAGTCTTTCTTAAGCTGAATGAAATTGTCTAGTGGTAGGTCTAGTAACAATGAAATAAAAAAAATCAGATTGAAGAGGTTAAAAGTAAAAATCATACCACCATTTTCATCCCTGTTTTATTTCTTTTTCAGAGGAAGCGGTTATGTACCATGAACGCTGTTGTAAAAGGTAAGTGACTTTAATGATTAATGATTTCAAAGATTACAGTAAGAGGCAGAATAGTGTAAGGTAAAGAGAAGAAAAAAAAATCACATGTTCAGTAACTACAACCAGAAGTTTAGTCATACGTTAATCCTGGGAGTATATCGATAAGAATAAGAAAGATGAGAGGCGCGTGTGGGTGTGTTAGAGAGAGAGAGAGAGAGAGAGAGAGAGAGAGAGAGAGACTGCCTTATAGTAAGACAGAAGGAAAACGTTTACAAAGAAAGAAACTAAGCAAGGAAGGGAATTGAGGTCGAGTTAGTGAGCCAGTGAGTGAGTGAGAGTCGGTGTAAGCTGGGAAGAAAGCTTTTGAGGGATAGTGTGAGAGAAGCAGGATAGATGACGGGATGATATGCTAGGCAGAGTGTGAAAAATGTGGGGCGTGGGATGGGGTGAGGGGTGTGTTAGGGTGCGGTGTGAGGGCGGCGACACGGAGGGGGAGAGAAGTGTGTGTGGGCCGAGGGAGTGTGTATGTGTGTGGGCAGGGAGAGTGACGAAGGTGAGGGTGAGTAAGAGAGACATCCTGGAGTGGGTGTGGGCAGGAGGAACGAGTTGGCAATCAAGGAAAGTGATACAGCAAGGGCTCGGCGTCGTCATCGTCGTCGTCATTCTCCTCTCCTCGCCCTTCCCCCCCCCTCCCATTTCTAGCAAATATCTTGAGTGGGTAGGATGACGGAAATGGGAGAAGGAGAGCACAAAAATAGTACTATTAACAGAGTGCCCAGTGAAATGGAAATTCTTGACTCCATCTCACAGGGGAAACCGTCCACACAATTTATCATTTTCTCTTATAAATTCATATGTGATAAAAACCATTCTGTTGACTGCCAAAGGAAAACAGATATTTAACCATCATCACCATCATCATCTTGGTTATCCATATCTCCTTCTTTCCTCAAATTTACTCATATACCTTGTCCTTTCCACCACTCTCTACATATCCATTTCTCAAAAAAAAAGAAAAAAAAAAAAGCCGTCAAATCACATTCTTTTCCGCCCTTTAATGAATACGTTTTTCCTTATTACGCATATGCACGAATCGGTTTCCCATGGTTATTCTTACGTAAACCATATTCGTTCCTTATCGCCACTTTTCCTCAGTTCATTTGATTTATTCTCATTTTATTCCAGTGCCTCACACCCATAAATGTGTGTGTTTAGAGAGAGAGAGAACGTGAATAGGTGTGTGACCCATTTTCTCAGCGTATTCTAGTATAGAGATGATGCTGAAGATGGCGAAAATGATGGCAGTGTTGGAGATGGTGACAGCGACGATGATGATGATGGTTCAAGAAATGTTAAGAGGAGTGGCGCGAGGAGTGAACGACCGTAGACAAGGGCTGTAAATGAGTGAGAGCTGAGAAAGTGGGACAGTGTGGGCAGGAAGATTGAAGCGTGTGGGTGAAAAACGGTGGGATGTAGAGAGAGATTGTTAAGGGACAGAGTTGAAGGCGTGAACGAGGAGCATGAGAGGGTGAAGGCAGGGAGAGCTGGTGAAGACGTGGACAGGGAAAATGAGGTGTAGGCAGAAACAGTGAGTGAGAAGGTGTGAGTTGGAAGAGTAAGTGATGGAATGTGGGTGAGAGAGAGAGAGAGAGAGAGAGAGAGAGTGGTGGATAGGGAAAATGAAGTGTAGGCAGAAACAGTGAGTGTTGGAAGAGTAAGTGATGGAATGTGGGTTTTAGAGAGAGAGAGAGAGAGAGAGAGAGAGAGAGCAGAAACAGTGAGTGACAAGGTATGGGTTGGAAGAGTAAGTAATGGAATGTGTGTTTTAGAGAGAGACAGAGAGAGAGAGAGGGTGGGGCGACTGAGATAGGGTTAGTCGTGGGCAGAGTGAAAGAAAAAGTGTGAACATAAAAACGTAAACGAGCATAGGTCTGAAAATTAAGATTGTGCGTGTGGGCGTAAGAGGTCAAGAGGAAGGTGTGTGCGGGAAGAATTAGAGGGTGCTTACAGAATCTAGACAGCGGCGGATGAAGAGTGAGGCCAGTTTAGATAAGACAAATTGAGCAAAAAACAAAATTGAGTACATGAGAGGAAGAAGTTAAGGAAATGTTTCGTGTAGTTCTCGCTCTCCCTTTTCGTACACTTTAAATTTCTACTTCCTCGTTTAGATGAGAGATAAGAAAAGTTGAGCAGAATGATGAGAAAGTGCTGGAAGGAGACGTTACCCACTTGGCAACGAGATACAAACTTTCTCTAATATTTTACCGAGCTGAGAAACACACCAAGGCCTAATGATTAAAACCTATATCGTGACTAATGTTTTCGCTAAGACTCGATAGCTGTGTTGTATTCTCGCTACCAGCAAACTATGTTTTTCACGTTAAGCTCACCTTTAGCAGCAGAGGTCTTGTCTAAGCGTTAGGTAGAGTGAAATAGGTAAATGGCGGCATGTTCTAGAAGTGTTAAGAAGTATGGACAGGAAAAGCAACACTCAGTGAAATATTGCCCATAATAACTTGACCAGGGGTAGGCAGGCATGGAGGTGTGGGGAGGGGGTGGAGGGTATTGATGCTCGGGCAGCGTGTTTGGAACCGTGTCTAGATATACGAGTATAAAAATCTGGGGATAGATAGTCGTAAAGTGACCATCTAGCCCCGAATTTTTATGACTAAAATCTATATTTTCAATTTCAGTGATTGTCTTTAAAACTTAGCATTATTTTTAGCGTTTTGTGGAGTTCTAGCGCCTTTCGATTTTACAGCGCTTTGGGGGGTTGGGGTGGATGGGGACCTGGGGTGAGATGGGATGGGTAATGGGCAAGGGGTAATGTTGAGGGGCGTGGGCAGGGTGGTGGGAAGGAGGGTGGAACCGGAGCATAAAAGAGGGCGTTGGTGTAGCATCATTCCACGGACGGGGAGGCCAACAAAGAGAAGGGCGGGGACAGGGAAAAATTTGTGGGCATAAGAAGAACAATGCGTGAATAAGCTGAGTAACTTTGTGCTCTGAGGAAGGGAGAATAGCCTGGGCTGGGCTTAATTGCTGGTTGGGTGATTAGCAGGGCGTGAACAAGATCAGTTACATTGTGCTTAAACCCTTTCATTTCGATGACGTCTTTCGGTGCTGCAGAGGACGCCTACGTGTGATGGCATCGATATAACCAGGCGGCTCAACTGCTTGGTTATACAGTCGTCCCTCAGCTGCTTCGCTATCCCCCAAAAGGAGTATGCAGGGGAGGAGCAGTCCTGCAGTCCACCGGGTCTTTTCTCATTTTAATCTGACCACCATCCTGCACTCTTATTCAACATTAGTACAGAAGGGGTCCGTTAAGAATATGCCTAACCTCTCCATTGCGAGAAAATTCCCCAGGGCCTAACCAAGTCGTCTGGCAGTGAGAGGAATGCTGCGAAGAGGACGTCACCGGATTAACCATTTCGCTCCGTTGAGGTATTTTTCATAGTTACTGCCCATCAGACGATTTGGTTTGGCCTGGGCTTTTCGAAATGCTGGTGCTACATCTCTCTCCGGTAATCCGTTGTGTACGAGAGGTCTGTCGTAAGTTGAATAAAATCATCTGGAGACAGCTAGAATAAACTGTAGTAGTAGTAGTAGCTGGTAGTAGTAGTAGTAGTGGCGGCGGCGGCGGCGGCGGCGGTGGTGGTGGTGGTGGTGGTGGTGTTCATCTAAAACTTGAACCCAGTAAACTGCAGGCTGATGTAGTCCTTCTCCAACAGTCCACCATCCTCCTTTCGGGGATGGGGAGGGAGCTGAGGGACGTCTGTATAACCTAGCAGAGAAACCCCTCGGCAGTTAAATCGGTACTACCACCCAAAGGCGTCCCTCTCCAGCACCAGAATAAGCTTAAAAAAGACATTACCTGCTGAATTCAAAGGGTTGAGCAAGCGTGGGCGGGGGTTAATTGCTGGTTACGTGATTAGCAGGGCGTGAACCTGATGAGTAATACCTTGGCCAGTATTCTCATGGGCGTAGCAGTCTTTAATCTTTACCACCTCCTCTATAATTTTTATTTCTGCTTGTAGTACAGTACATTAATTTTCGCTTTGGCGTATAAAACTCAGGTTTATACCCCCTCTTCTGTACATGTTTATTTCTGGATATAATACACTTAGAAAAATGTGGTCGATAGTGTCATACTGAGCGTTGCTGGTGTTCCTGTTTATTCTAAAGGCTTGTATTTATGAATGGAGTGTGTATTACTTGTATTGTATAAGTTCATTGGTGTAGAGAATATTGACAAGCACAGGCAGCAGACGCAGACATGAGAAATTAATGGAGATGATTTTCAAAGTCCATTGCCTCAAAATGCAAAGACGGAAGACTGTCTTGTTGATGCTTTGATCGCCTTTTGATACATATCGCAGTTTCGTCCACGGAAATTACATTGCCTTCCTTCATACTGAAACTGTTTATTGTGAAGGCCGTCGTATGTACCCAGCTAACACATTTCAGTATTTGAGTTTATTTTTTTATATGAACAGTGTACGGAACTGTGACATGCACGCATTATAGTATGTGAAGTGCGCAGCGTATATAGGTGTTTTTAAAAAGACCAGATAATTTGTACTCTAATACTAAGGTGTTTATGCAGTAAATAAAAATCGATGAAGAAAGGAAAAAAATAGCATACGATAATACTAATGTGTAATATACAATAAATACAGGTCGCTGAAGAGGAGGTGATAGGAGTCTCTGTGTGTTAGGAGAATACGATTCCGTAAAGGTGTTAGTTGTTATAGACGTAGGATATTTATTCCCAGCTTGTCTTTCATCTAATCCGTAGTTCCCCTCTTGACCCTATTCCCTTACCACATAATTACATTGTTTGAAGTCTGACTCAGTGCCACACCCCAGTCGCCCTTTTCAGCTACGAGTCTTTCTCCCGTAATGAATCATGGAAGGGTGAGATCAGCAGGGATTAGATGCAGCCTTCTTTAGTCTCTTCAGTACGAGAGATCTTTCCTGTGATAAAAACAATCATCTGGAGATAGCAAGAATAGTAGTACTATTTGTAGCCCCAGGTTCATATGCTTGTGAACTCTGTGGACAGGCGGCTGAAGTTGCATCTCTTTTGCAGTCCACTATCCTCCTGTGGAAGAGTAAGGAAGGAGGTGAGGGGCGTTTTCGTGGCCAGACACAACCGCCGCAAAGCTATATAGATGTCACCACGTGAAGGCGTCCCACTCCAGCATCAGATAGCATAGCATAAATATTTTAAAGCATGTCCTGGGATTCAAGGGGTTAAGATCCTCCACGAATCCATGCCTAGGAGTTAGTGGGGAAAGGGTAGCATAGGGTGTCTTTGTTTTATTCTTGCTGCTTTCAGGCGATATTATTCAGCTTATTAAGGACCTTTGTTCTTGAAGGGTTACTGAAGGCTATATCTGATTCTTAGTGCCCAAAGTCTCTCCTTAACTGAGTGTAATCTTTTGATGATAAGAAGAAAAAATAAAAATTACTGGAATTGGATGGGTTTAAAATAGAATATGAATTTCTCTCCTAAGCTGAATAAAATCGTCAGAGCCAAAATATTAAATATAACAGGTGTATATAGTGGGACTGAAGGGCTATGACATTATCTTTGAGTTCTGTCTATGAGTTATGGAGAGAGAACTATAAGAGGGAGGTTGGGGGTTGGAGGCTGGAGGTGGAGGGAAGAGGATTCATGGCTTACAGGGTACAGCTTATACCACCCACGACGGTACTCTGATGAAAGGTACCACACACAAACACATGCAGGAGCGACACACACACACACACACACACACACACACACACACACACACACACACACACACACACACACACACACACACACACACACACACACACACACACACACACACACACACACACACACACACACACACACACACACACACACACACACACACACACACACACACACACACACACACACACACACACACACACACACACACACACACACACACACACACACACAGAATGAGGATACTCTGAATAGATTGGCAGGAACGGAATATTCCGTAGCACTGCGAAGTGACCAGTGTATACGTGTGGTCCAGAGGAGATATCAGTAGACAGAAGTGATTGGTCCGTAGGAGATTGGCAGAGAGAATTTATAAGTACTCACAGTATTTTGGTATAGAGAAGATATTAGACCACAAAGGCGACTAGTCCATAATGGATTGACAGAGGGGATAAATGTGCACAGAAGCGGTGGTTACTCAGCGAATAGGTACAGAGAGACACCGGTACACAGAAACGATTTACATACACAGAGGCCGTTTGTAAAGCACCCGATACGCGCACAGAAAGGTCCATCCACAGCAGCAACGGTCGGTACACATGGTTGATAGGTACACAGGAAGCGATTTGTATCGGAGGGACCCAGAGTACCAGAATTATGTACGATATTATTCACGCACAAGACGCCCTGATTACAAAAGCTACTTGGTAAATTCCCTGACTGAGTGTGGCGACTTACATTTAATCCGGTATTCAGTCAACGGGTTTAATGTAACACGGCACGGCTGATGTACGTACGTGTAATGGGAAGGGAGGTTAGGTACGGGTCTGGTCTGGGTACGGCTGGGTCTTAGGGTCACTTCTTCCTTAGCTATTTATTTATTTTGTGCTTTACAGAAAATTTCGTTCTTGTATGTTATTGGTTCACAGTGTTCTGGTATTAAAAGAACGCAAGAAAATGAACTCTGATAACCCAAATAAATCGCTATGCAAGAGGCGTTACGAAGCCTCTTATGCCATTTAGGGTACGGCCATTAGTTTCATAATATCGTAGGTTTTGGAGTCAATCTCTTCTCTCTGTCGCAGTGATTTATTTTGGATATTGTACCGTAATGTTCTCTCGTTAGTTATATCTAATATTGCCAATGTTGAGTCCAGGTGTTCAGTTACCGGTATACTTTTTACATGTTTAGATACACTTTTGCGTCTGGATACACTTTATCGCCTTGGGATACACTTTTTCGCGTTGGGATACACTTTACAGTTTGGATACACCTCACTTGTTTGGGTGTATTTTCACTTCACTTCCATTTGTATTTGTATTGGATGTATTTTTGCATGACACGTGTTTACATTTATTTTCGCCCTTTAAGATACATTTCCCTTTGTGTTTAGGTATAATTTCCATTGCTTTTGGATCTGTTCTCCTTGGTGATGGGATTCAGTTTTCCATGTAGTTGGAGACGATTCTTCACGTCCCTTGTGTTTGGGTGCGCATTCCTTTCCCTTGTGTTTACATGCATTTCCCCTTGTACTTAGACACATTTTCCCGGTAAAAATTTAGCGTTTACTCGACAACTTACACATTTTGTCATTTATCATTATGGAGGAGGGAGAACTTTGGTAATTTTGCTCATTTTCTTCTTATATGTTCATTTTCACGCTGATCTGGGTAGCTTTTCACCACCTGCATCATTGTTACCTGTAACCTAACTCACCCTCTTCCTTAGTTCAGTGTCTCATTTCTCGTCTGTGGAAATTTTGCACGGTTTCACCTTGATCTGGGTACATTTTTACGTTGAATAACATCATACCGTAAAACACCCATATATGTGTGGAACTCGAACCCACCTCGCCTCTGCAGGTCTTAGAGATGTGTGGCCGTCACTTAACTATATATATATATATATATATATATATATATATATATATATATATTGCTATTGAATCCGCATACTTTACGGCAATGTAGGTGACAATGGATTTAAGCTCTTTAAGTCACGGTGGTTGACAAGTTGTATATATATTAACAACAGACAGAACAGTGTCGCACAGCCATTCGTTAATATATACATGTACATTTCTACCTTGATCTGTGTACATTTAAATCAGAATCAGCTCATGTTTACCTTGATCTGGGTATATTTTGATCATATAAGTCATTTTTATCTGTAACTTGACTCACCTTTCACCTAAGCTCAGTGTCTCGTTTTTCTTGACTATGGCTGCAATATTTCATGGGCTGGGTTCAGTTTTCATCTAATCTTGAAGATACTTAGACTTTGAGTACGTTTGAGTCTTGTATATGGAGCGAACGTGTCTTTTGTCATCGTTAGAGAGAGAGAGAGAGAGAGAGAGAGAGAGAGAGCGTAGATTTATCAGTGTGTTTTTATTGTATTTCTGTGGTTATGTAACTTATGTTCGTGTGTGTTTAATATATACTGGTAGATATGTACGTAGATAGATATAGATAGGTAGATAGGTACTTAAACGGATAGATATTGTGTGTGTGTGTGTGTGTGTGTGTGTGTGTGTGTGTGTGTAAAGGTCAAAACTCGACTTGATCCCTGCACACACATACCCCACCCCTCCACCAGCCAGTATACCACTCGCCATCATCCCTCCATTGTCCTCTCCTCCCCTTTGTCCTCCCAAGCATGTGTCATTCTTATCTCTTACTCTTCTCTCCTGCCTCTTCATTATTGCTATTATTTTACTCTTTCGCTCTGCGCTTTTGCTTTCATTACGCTTTTGTTTTCATACTTTTCGCTGTTATTTGTTATTTTTATATTTATAGCCAGTGTTTTCCGTGTATCTTTATTTTTCTTCTCGTCACCCTTTGCAGTATTGGTCTTAGTGTCTTGTTTCCCTCTTCGGTTTTGTTTGTATCCTTTCTTCTTATATTTTTACTCCTTTTCTCTTCACCCTTCTCAGAATTTATCGTATTGTCTTTCCTCTCTTCGGTTTTGTGTCTTTCGTTTCGTTTCATCTCCATCCTCGTCATCATTATTATTATTTTCTTGTTTTCTTTCCTTTTCTCATTCAGTTATATTCGTCTCCCTCTCCTCTTCCTCTGATCAGTCTGTTTCCTTCATCGCTATTGTTTGTTGTTGCTTCTCATTGTTACTGTGACTTTTGCTTTTCCTTACCCATCCATTTTTCTTTAGTTCTCCCGTCTTTTTGGCTTTATTCGTGTCCATCATCATCGTACCGTAACCCATGTCTTCTTATTCTCTCCTTTCTCCTCTCCCCTTTGTCGTATCAAGCATGTGTCTTTCTCATTTTTTCTCTCGACCCTCTTCATTATTGTTCTTTTCGTCTTGTTTTCGTTTTGGCGTCAGTTTTTTTCTTCTTGTTTTTTTATCCGTCTTGTCTTTTAGTGTTTTTTTTTTTTTTACCGTCTTTCTTTTTCTGTAGTTTCTTTCATTCTTATACTTTATTCATGGTTATCAGCAACTTTATCATTTCTCTTCTTTATCCTCTCTACGTCTTCTCTCTCCTCTCCAGTCCCCTCCTCTCATCTCATGCATGTTTCTTCCTTCCCTGTCGCCCTTCTTTCTCCCTTTGTGAGTGCTATTATTGACCTTTTTTTTCTTCTTCTTTGCTTTTGTTGTATTCTTGCTTCTGATACTTGTCACTCTATTCTCAACGCTTCGCACCATTCTGACCCATCTCTTGTCCTTTCTTCCCTGCTCATTTTTCTTCTGTAACTTGTTTTTAGTTGTACTCTTCCTCCTCACCATTATCACATCATTGTGGTCACTTTCCGTTCTCTGTTCCCCTCGTCGCATCTCTCCTCTCCTCCTCCTTTCCCTTCTTCACATTCCCATTCCTCTTCTCATGTCTCCCCTCCCCTCCTCCTCCTCCTCCTCCTCCTCCTCCTCCTCCTCCTCCTCTTGTCTCTCTTCCTTATCCTCTTCTCTTTTCTTCCTCATCCTCCTCTCCTCACCTTGTCTTTTCCTGCTTCTCGCATTCTCTTCGTACCTCTCACCGTCGTTTTCTTTCTCCTTCCGTTCCTCGTTCTCATTACCTTTATTCTCTTCCTCTTTCTCTTTACCTTCTTTCTCTTCCTCCTCCATTCCCCTTCTTCTCCTTCTTCCCCTCAGCTTCATAACCTCCTCCTCCTCCTCAGTCCTTTCATCTTCTTATCTTCCACTTATTGTTTCTCCTTTCCTCTTCTTCTTCCTTTGTATTTGCTTCTACATTTCCTTTCTCTTCCTCCTCTTTCCTCTCCCCCCCCCCTCCCTGCTTCATCTCTCCATTGTGCTCTCCTTCCCATTGTCCCTCCAAGCATCTGTCTTTCCTTATCTTATATTCATCGCCGCTTACTTTCCTCCTCCTCCTCCTCCTCCTCCTCGTTCTCCTCCTCCAGATTTTTTCAGCATCACATTCTTTCCTCGTCTTCCCTTAATATTTTCCATTTCGTATTAAATAAGCTCCATTTTTTATGTATTTTCCTGTAATTACTTCCTACCTTTATTTCCCAAACCACTTTATAATTCTTTTATTCTCAGTTTTTCACTCATTTATTCTTCATCTTCATCACTGTTTCTTGTTTATATATTTATCTCCTTCTCACGTCGCTTTATATGAGGTAGTTCACCGTATCTAAACCACCAGCTTTGTCTATAACTCTTTTCAGCTTTCTTTCTCCATTCCTTCCTGCTCTTCTCTTCCCCTTCCCTTGGCATGCCTTTCCTTCATCCTTCGCTCTTTTCTTTGCACGTTACCCCATATTCTTCCTTTCTCCTCACTCCCTTTTATTTCCTCCTTGTCTCTTCATGTTCTGCCATCTTCCCCTTTCGCTTCACTCCGTACTCATTTTTGCCTTTGTGTCCTTACCTTTCCCTATCCGTCTCACCTTCCTCCTTCCGTCCTTATCCCTGCCATTATTTATATCTGTGGATTCATTTCTGTTGTATCTTCCTTTTTCTCTTCCTCTGTGTCTCGCATTTTTTCTTTCCTTCTCTCTCTCTCTCTCTCTCTCTCTCTCTCTCTCTCTCTCTCTCTCTCTCTCCTTGTCCCTGTCATCATGCGTATCCATCTTCCCATGTCTGGTTTCCTCCTTTATTCCCGTCCCATTCATTGTAATCATTTTAGTATTCTTCCCTTTTTGTTTTCCCCGTTAATTTCTTCCCCCATACCTCTTTATCTCTCCATCTGTAGCCTCTCCAGATCTCACTCTTATACCACCACCTGTCTTATCTCTTCTCTGTTTCTCATTCCCGTCTCTCATCCTTGCATTCATTTCCTTCCTGACCTTCTCCGCTCTTCAGGTTCCCTCATTCCTCTCTTTCTTTCATCTTCTCTTAATCTCCTTCTATCCCTGCCTTTCTCTCCATATCATCCTCTCTCCTTGTCTTCCTTTCTTCCCCCTCTCCCTTCCTCTCTCACCTTCTTTCCTCTCTCCCTGTCTTTCTCAGTTCTTCCCCCTCTCCCTCTCTCCTTCTCCTTTTCTTTCCCATCACCGTTTTCTCTCGTCAGGTTGGCCGAGTGGTTAAGGCGCCAGACTTAAGTTCTGGTACTCGAGAGAGTGCGTGGGTTCGAACCCCACACCTGACACGATGATGGTCTGGTTTGCCGAAGTGGGTTGCACCCGGAATACCATAGTTTTTGGAGATTTTATTAACTTTTTGACATTTTAATAATTTTTGGAGATTTTAGTAAGTTTTTGACATTTTATTCATTTGTGGAGATATTTATTTATGATGATTTTAATTTTTAGAGAGGTTAATAACGTGTGGAGTTAAATAATTTTTGGAGAGTTTATTATTTTTTGGATTTTTTAATACTTTTTGGATATTTTAATAATTTTTGAAGATTTTAGTTTACCATCAAGAAGATTGATATCAGTATCCTCACACGTTGGCAGGACTTCTATAATCGCTTGTTGAAAGTTCACTACACCACTTCGTAGAGCAGCCAACGCGTCTGCTAAATATCTCGGATCATGTATCGGGTATGTGCCAGAACACTGAGTGAAGAATGTTCTCGTAGGAAATTAATTTACTGCGAGTGATCGTTATAGAGTTGCATTTAAACTGAAATTGAGTAACAGAAGCGGAAATTCCAGTTATAACAAAGGTCAGAATACAAAAGCCTGACTTTCAACAACTCTAGACCTAGGCGGTGACAACTGGAACCCAAGTAATTATTCAGACAGCGAATGCCTATGACTCCTGGAGAATGTTTAAGAAAGTAGGTAAATAAAACTGTCAGACTATATGTATCGATGCACAGTAGGTGTCCTGCGCAAAATTTTTAACCATAGTGATGACCTACCTCGGGGATTGGTGGAATACCTCGGAATGCCCTACTGAACACATCCATGGTTCAGAAATTCGAAAAACTGACAAACTCTTTTCCTCACCTTGAGATCCTGGAGAACGCAGCGGTTGTGCGGTAGTGTGAAATTATTATTAACTTTTCTATTACAGATGAAGCCAGTGTGTCGTACAGTTTCCGCTATCAGTCTTCTGACATTTCCGTGGATGTTTTTCTTTGCTGCATCGCGGTCCTTCTCACTTTTTCCTGCCAGCCCCTGCGGGAGGGTTTAGTGGTCGGGCGATGCTTGCCTGCTTTACTATTCCTAGACAAATTGGATTTCGTTGTCATAGGTTTCTTTTTAACAAACCACCTCCAAAGGACCATTAGATCTGTTGCAGTTTGCTTTCCTATGTAATCCTTTATACTACTACTTCCTTCCTCTTCTCCGCCTTCATTCCTTCCTCCTTCCTTCCTTCCCTCCTTCCATTCCTTCCTCCCTCCCTCCCTCCCTCCTCACTCTACCTTCGTCGTTTCTCATTTACCCCCTCTTCCCTTCGTCCCCCCTTCCCTCCCCTCCCCTCTTCTCCTTCCCTTTCTTCCTGCCTCCTCTGCTTTTCTTACCCCCTACCCTCCCTCCTCTTCATTCTAGGGTCATCCTCTGCCCTGATTATCTTCGTTAAGCCTACCTTATTGCGGCCTCTCCCTTACTCCTTATTTCTCTCACGTGTTCCAGCCTCCCTCCCTCCCTCTCCTGTCCTCTGTCCCATATTCTCATCTATCTCTCCTCCCTCTCTCGCTGTTCCCCCTCCCCTTTCCCTCACACCTTTCTACCCTTCGTCATTTTGTCCTATTCCTCTCCTTCTTCTCTCTCTTTTTTTATCCCTGTCTCTCCATCGTCTTACTCCCCCTCCTCAACTCTTTCTTGTGTTTTATTCCTGCTTCCCTCCTTTATTCTCTCCGTACTTCATCTCAGTCTTCCATTTCTGATATCCCTGCCTGTTGCATTGGCGTTTTTTATTTTTGTCGTCCTCCCATTCTACCCTTCATCATCCCCGAGAAATTTTTCAGTCTCTCTCTGCCTCTTTTCAGTTCCCTTGTATCCATTTTGTTTTAATCTCTTCACTCTGGTGTCGTCTTTCATGCAACTTCCAGACGATTTTATTAAGCTTAGTAGGGACCTCAGTTGTTAAGGGTTTTGTGACGGCTGTATCTAACCCTTGTGTCTCGAAGAACTTCCTCAAGGCTGGATAATGTCGTCTAATGTTACACTAAAAGAAGAATAACGTCCTCCAGCTGAATAGATTGATATTGTTTATTCCTGTTCCTCTTCTTATCATGGTTTTTTATCGTTTTCATCATCATGGCATCACTTTTTAGCCCAGCTTCAGTTTTTCCGTGTTCCAGTCTCCCTTTTCCTAATGTCTCCAGCTTATTTCGTCCCTACATTTCCCTTTTCGTCTTTTTCCATGTGCCTTTCTTTCATCTACTTACGCATCGTTTCTCTCCTCGTCTACTTTTTTGTGCTCCCGCCTCCCGTCTTTAATATCATCGTCATTCTCATCCCTGTCTCCCATTCGCTCCGTTATTCTCAGTCTTTACTCTCTCTTTCCTCTTTCTTTTTTCCCGCAGTCTTCATCCCTTGCTTCCAGCCTCAATCTTCCTCACTTCACCCACTCTTTTCTTTTTTCCCGGCTCAGTCTTCCCCTCACCCTCTCTCTCTCTTTCTCCCGTCGCTCCCTCCCTCTCCCTATTTCCTTCTCTGCAGTCTTCCCTCTCGTGCCCGTCTCTTAAATCTCTCCTCGCCATTTCTTCTTTCTCTACCCTCCATTTTTTTTTCCCTTCTCACTCACTAACCTTCACCTTCTCTCCCCTCACCTTCAAGAGAGCACAAAGGAATACAAAGCATTGAAAAGGAAAGCAGACAGAAACGTATCTACCTCTAACTCTCGATTGGTTCTTTGAAGACCATTTCGTAAATTGTAGATTGGAACTTGTTTTTCTTCTCTATTCCGGGGACTTTTTTTGTGTTTTATTCTGGCTTACAACTGACAAAAGCGTAAGAAAGGCCTCCCGGGCATTAAGGGTACAAACACTCATTATTGTCTTCACCTCTGGGATTTTTTTCTTTTTTATATCCGGACTAACCACTGACGATTCTCTCCTGCTCAAGACTGATATCCGGAATTAATATGACTCCAAGATAAGGTTATTGAAATGAAGCCTCCATTACCCCCCTCCCTCCTCCTCAACTCACCCACCAATCCCTCATGGAGAAATCGGCTGGGAATAAAGTGAAGAGAGCTACTGTAGAAGGATGCCACGGTCGTTTAAGTGAATGGGTGACGTTAATAGTCTTATCGTAATCTGCAGTTGAAATTAACGTTAACTGCATTGCATTGTCTTTTTCCTCATGCCTTTGTTTTTATCTTTTGTTATTCCGTCACTCACCCTTTTTTGTAAAACATCTTCAGTACGATAACGTCTCTTTTTTTCATTTTGTCTTTTTTACGACCACGTGATTTTATAATATTGAAATATATTATTGTGACGGGGTGAGAAACAATTTATTAGAATTTACCGCTTCAGGATTATTGTTTTTTTCCCCAACATTTCTTGCTAAAATTAGGAAAGGTACATTTATTGAAAGGCTTTACTGTTCCGTTTATGAGAGGTCCATTGTGAGACTCCCCAACATACTCTCCCCAAATTCTCTAGACTCACCCATCCACTCCCCTACTGTACATGTATTTTCACGCACTTTCCCACTCCCCAAAACACTTCCCATGGCATAATTCCCTTTGTATTTCCCCAGTCACTTCTTAAAACAATTTTCTCGAGTCTTCTTACACTCACCCCCCTACTCCACAACATACTCATCCCTAAACTCCCCAAACGCACCACAAACTCCCTATCAACTTTCCCCACTCACTCCCCAGCATACTATTCCCCAAGCTTACCAAACACACCCACCCATACCCCATCACACTAACCCTCTCTTCCCCATCCACTCCCCAAATTGATATCTTCACACTAATCTCTTTCTCACTCCCCACACACTTCACCAAGCATTCCCCAGCCATTCCTAAAACGCCCCAACCTCAGACACTCATTCTCATGCTTTCCCACTTCCTCTCATGCCTTCCTCACCCATTCCCCAAACTCCCTCATCACCCACATACACTCCAACACACTTTCCACTCATATTTTCCCACTTATTTCCCAGTCTGTTTCCCCCCACATACTTCCCCATCCATTCCCCACCCCGATGCCGTGCTGCCCACTCCCCAACCCATTACCGGCAGCTGTAAATGGGACGCCAATTACTGTATGCAAATATTTTTTCTCTGAGTAATGGTTGGGTCAGTTTTATGGTGGGCAGGGGAAGGGAAGAGAAGGGCGAGGAGAAGAGAAGAGAGAGGGGAAATGAGGAGAGAGAGGGAAGTGAGGAGAGAGGAGAGGAGAGGAAAGGAGAGGAGGGGATAAGAGTAGGGGAGGAGAAGAAAGAAGAGTTGGGGAGAAGAGAGATGAAAGGAACACAGAGAGTTGACAGGCGAGGAGGAGAGAAGAAATGAGAATGATAGGAAAGTGCAGATGTGGAAGCAACTGGAGGAGGGGAGACGAAATAGGGGGAAGAGGAACGGAAGAGACAAGAATTAAAAAAAAAATGCATTGAGAGGATCGGAGAAGAGACGAGGGGAAATGGAGAAATTTTGGAGAGGAGAGGATTAGGGAAGAAGAGAGATGGAAGGAAATTTCAGAGGGGAAAGGAGAAGGATAGGGGAGAGGGAAGTAATATGGGCGAGGAGAGAGAGGACGGGAAGGGAAAGATGAGGAGAGGAAAGGAGAAATGGAAGAGTGGAGGGTGTGGAAAGAACAAGAAAAAACAAGGAAGTAGAGAGGAGAGAGAGAGAGAAGCAAAAAAGAATGGACAAGAAAGAAAGGGAGTGCGAAATGAGGAGGAAAAAAGAATTTTGAAGAAGGGAAACTAACTATTTATAAGGAACAGAAAGGAACGGGAAATGGAAATGGACGAGAGGGATAAAGGAGAGAGGAGAAGAGGAAGAGAGAAGAGAATATTGAAGACAGAGGGAAGGGAAGAAAATGATTAAGGTTACAAAGTTAGGAGGCAAAGTTTGTGAGCGAACAGGAGGGAAGATAATAAGGAAGAGAACAGGAAAGATGTGGATGACAGGGAGAGAAGAGGAATAGGAAGGATAAGCAAGTAGGGAAAGCAGAATTAAGGAAAAGAAAGGGATGGAAGAAGTACTAAGAAAATTGACCTTAAGCCCATTCTTTATGATAGCATATTATTTATTTTATTCCTACTGCGAACTTTTTAATTAAGATTATTAGAGCCCATTGATAGTTAATAGGCAGTTGAAGGGAAAAATGAAGGTTATATCCGAGCCTTAGTAGTTGTATTAACTCCTTCAATACGAGAACGCAACTATTCTCGTTGTAATCTACCTTGGCCTAAAAAATGCTATCTCTCCGTCTTGAATGCTGAGTAGTAAGAGTAGAATGACACGAGATTATTATGTTAGTCACGAAGAAGTGATTTGGAAAGGATTTAGAGCTATAGTGTTGCCTTATTCTGCGCTTGAGTAATGGGAAATAAGCTGCAAAAAGATAACACTCTGGGCCAGGTTAAGGTGAAAGAAGTATAGCCGTCTATTCTTGGTACCTACAGACGACGATTTTCAGCTTAGGAAGCCCTCTCGTACTGGAAAGGTTAAGGAAAGCCAAGGAAGCCCTCTCTCGTACTGGAAAGGTTAAGGAAAGCCAAGGAAGCCCTCTCTTACTGGAAAGGTTAAGGAAAGCCAAGGAAACCCTCTCTTACTGGAAAGGTTAAGGAAAGATATATATAAGCCCTGAAGTTCGAAAAATCTCTTCTAATAAAGGCCGTATCTAACTCCTCTAATTCAAGTCTCTGAAGGTAAACAAAATCGTCAGAAAATAACAACAATAATTGAAACAGCGTCATCTGTTGAATGGGATAATGCACGAATCTATAATGAAAAGAATGATATAAAGAAAAAGAAATGAGATGGGAATGAAACTAGGAAGAAGAGAAATAGGCAAGACAGAAAACAGAAAGAGGGTAAAGAAAAAGATGCCTGGAGGGGAGGATAAAAAAAAGTAAAGAGGGGAGACAGAGAAAAAGTAAAGGAAGGGAAGCTTAGAAAATAAAAGGGCGAAAGTGAGAGGTGTTGAGAGATGGGTATGGAATTTTTGATGAAGGAGAGGGAGACTGTGATATGTGTGTGTGTGTGTGTGTGTGTGTGTGTGTGTGTGAGAGAGAGAGAGAGAGAGAGAGAGAGTATTGTGTGAGCTGGGGGGGGGGGGAGAATGTATGCAGGAAAGAGATAGTTAGAGGAGGTTGATTTGTGAGTGAAAGAGAGAGAGGGAGAGAGAGGATGAAAGAGACGTCGGGTGAAGTGTGAGACAGACAAGAGTAGCGTGTGGAAAGGAAGGGAACATATAGTGTGAGAGGAGAGACTAAGAGGGAGAGAAAGGGTTAAAGGGAGTAAAGCAATGAGTTGAGATGGAGAGGGAGGATGAGAGAATCAGAGTAGAGGGTGAGAAGTAAGATAGCAGAGTATGAAAAGAAGGGTTTGGAGAGAGAGAGAGAGAGAGAGAGAGTAGAGAGTGAGAGGGGTGTAGGGAAATGTATAGACCGTGAAATTAGAAGGTAATGGGGAGGGGAGGGGAAAAGTTTGGTAGGTAAAACAGGGTAGAGGAAATGAAATATGGGCGAGAAGGAGAGGGGAAAAAAGGGGAGGAGAAAGGGAAAAAGAACGAGAGAAATGTATGAGAGAGGAGGGAGAAGGGACGCGTAAAGAAGGGGAAACTGAGGGGAAGAAGGAGGGGATAAAGAAAACGAAATATAAGAAAGGAGGAAAGAAGAAGGGAAAAAGGGAAAAACAACCTGAAAAAAAATGAAAGGGAAAGGACAAGGAAAGCATAGAGCAGGATATGGAGGGGAAGAAAGAGGGACTAGGAGGGAGGGAAGACGAGAAAAGAGGAAAGAAGGAAAGTAGGGAAGGTGAGAAGAAAGGGGAAAAATATATGAGAGGGAGGAATGAGTGTGTTAAGAACGGGAAAGAGAGAGAGAGAGAGAGAGAGAGAGAGAGTATGGGCGTTATGGACATAAGGAAAGAAAAGTGAGGGAAGACAGTAGAAAAAAGTATTAAGCAAAGAGAATAGGAATCACACACACACACACACACACACACACACACACACACACACACACACACACACACACACACACACGAAAGCAAGTAACAGATATTGTGATGATGATGATTTAAAATGCCGAGTAATTGGTAAATGGGAAAACAATAAAGGAAGTAATGCCAGTAATGAGGACAATAGAGAGAACACGAGAGGGATAAGGAGGATGAGCCGCAGTGTGGAAGAGAATATAAAGGAATGTGAAGTAGATAGACAGATAGATAGAAGTGTAAGTAGATAGGTGTAATTAGACAAACGGTACTACATAGATGTATGGAAGTGAATTGTACAGGGAGAGAGAGAGAGAGAGAGAGAGAGAGAGAGAGACTGGAGGGTAAACTGTAAAGAAAGAAGGGAATGGGACAGAGAAAAGGGAGAAGGGGAAATTAACAATATATATAAACACATAACAACATGAACAGAAAGAGAAGAAAAAAATCTTGAAGTGGAAAAGACTGTATACTATAAAAGTACAAGGAAACTAAAAATAAAAAATAAAGAAATTATCAATATAAGTAAAAGAAGAAGAAACGAAAATGTGTAAAAATAAATAGAAAATGACAAAAGTGGGTAAAAAGAGCTGTTGAAAGTTGAAGAAAAAAAGACAGACGAAAAGTAGAGTGAAGAAGAAAGTGACAAATGCAAGAGAGAGAAATCATAAGCTTCATTCTCTCACTTATCATCTTTATTGACCCTACTTTACTGCCCCTAAAACTTATCCTTCCCATCTCCCTCTCCCACAATAGCTGCTTGATTATTTTTATTATGCCTCTTCCATCCCTTTTCATGTAATCTTCTCCTCGTTATTTCCATCTCTTTTCCACCCGATCTTCCCCTCGTTATTTCTGTTCCTTTTCGTCTTTCGTGTCTCTTGTACAGTTGAAGTCAGTTCGTAGTACAGTGGATGAAACATTGAGTATTATGAAAAGTTATGAAATTTTACTCATATTTTGCTCTAACTTGGCCAAAAATTTTCAACTCCATCTTAAATGCTGAGATGTAAAAATAGATTAACACTAGATTATGATGCTTGTCGTGAAGTGCCATGGAGATGATGTAAACCCGAAGCAGTTTTTTTTTTTTTCCCCGTGGAATAAGCTGCCAAAAGACGAAAATCTGGACCAAGTTAAGGTGAAAGAAGCGTAGTAGTTAAAATGTTCCAGTCGAAGTTAGAGCCTTCCATTGACTTCACCCGTAACATGACTGGAATTTTTTTGTTTATTTTTGAGTTCACCCTTAACATGACTGGATTTTTTTTTTTTATGCCACCAAGGGAAGTGTCAGGTCATCTACCCTGAAGTGTACTAGGCTCCTGTAGCTTAACCTGTGGAGTAGCTGCTTATCTACCCTTGAATGCACTCCTGCAGCCTTGTTTCGGGTGACTGTACTTAGGAAGGATAAAACTAGGCTTGACTGTTTACCTTTACCTGTAGCTGAGTGGCCAGAAGCAACATCTTATTAGCAATGTCAGTAAATTAAGCACTGTATCTTTATCGATAAAAAGGCTGATGATTGAAGCCTATGTGCCGGGAATTTCATAGCTCTGTTGTACCAATTTGTTCGTTGTTTTATAGTTTGTTTAAATTAGGAGGGTTCGTAGCGCCACTTCAGTAGCGATTTGTTTTGCTGCTTATTAATTTTCGTATGGTATATCGACGTAGATTGCCTAACATATCGCACAGTAATACGTTAGTGCACAAGTCATAGAAATAAACTGCTAAGGAAAAGGTGCTAGGGAGCCTCCAAGGTCCACAAACCTCATCTTTCTCTTAATATTTTTACAAGATTTCGTCCTTTAAAGTTCCATAAGATCCTCTTCCTTCCTTCATTCTTCCCTAAGTTCCTCCTCCTCCCCTCATTATTCCTTTATACCTTGATTGACTTCATGCTTCATTATACTCATTTCCCCTCCCTTCTTAATTTCCTCACTTTTCCTTTCTCCCTCCATCCTCTACCAATTCACCTTTGCACTTTCTGCTTTCTCTAACCCTCTTCCTTTTTCCTCTGTCTCCATTCTCACCTCTTCCTTCTCTCCCTCCTTTCCTTGTTCTCTCTTCCACTCCTCACTACCATACTTCTCCTTTCTCTCTCCTAAATTTCCCTCCCTACCAAGTTCCTTTCATATACTTTCATCTTTCTTTCCTCTTATACCCTCTCTTCCCTTCCGTCCCTCTTGCTCACCTTCGCTTATCCTTTTCACCTATCTCTGATTTCTCTTCCCTCTCCTTTCTTCCTTCCCATTCCGCCTTCCTCTCTCTTCACTCTTTTCCTGCATTCCTTCATCCTCTCTCACCCCGCTTCCTGTTACATTCCCTCCCTCTCTCCCTTCCTCTCCATCCCTCCTTTCATTTTACCCTTTCACCCCTTGTCTTTCATGCCCTTCCTTCTCTCCCTCTCCTTCTCGCTTTTCCCTCTCTCCTTCATCCCTCACCCTCTCCCCACCCCCTTTTCACTCCTTCTCCTCCATCCTTCTTCCTCTTTTTCCCTCTTTCCTCCCTCTCTCTTTCTTTCTCCCTCTTCCCTCCCTCCTTCCCCTCTCCCTATTTACTCCCCATTTCCTCCCTCCCTCCTTCCCGTTTCCCCATTTACTTCCTCCTTCCCGTTTCCCCATTTACTTCCTCCTTCCCGTCTCCCCTTTTACTCCCTCCTTCCTCCCTCCCTTCTTCCCCTGTCCCCCAGCCTCCATGCAAGCAGAGCCTCGTGAAAACATTTAATCTCTATAATTTCTCTCGCGTCGCTGTTGGTTAATTGAAACACTTTAACGTGATGCGGAGTTAAGCTCTTGACCTCCCACCCCCCTCCTCCCTCGCCCCAACCCTACCATTCCTCTTCACCCGCCACCCGACCCCACCATTCCCCCGCCCCCCTCTTCTTCCTCCCTCCACCATTCCTACACAGCTTGCCCATTGTTTCTGTTTCCTCTTTTTATTGTACCTCTTGCCCTTTTTTTACTGGGTCATTATTCTCTTCCATCCCCGCTACCCACTCTCTTTCCTTTGGTGTTTCTGGTTTGCTTTTCCTTTTGTTTCCGTCATTTTCCTCCTCTACCCCTGCCATGCTTTTCTACATCTCTCTTTATCTGTCCTATATCCCTCTTAGTGGCTCTTCTCACTCTTCTCTCCTCATGTTTCTTAATTTTTGTCGCTCACTCGCTTCTTATTTCTCATAGTTTTCCGTCCCATACTTTCCCGCATTTTCCATCATCTCACTTTGCTTTCCCTTGTCTCATTGTTTTACGGTTCTCTTTTAGTTTTCTCTTTAGATTGCCTTCTATCTTGGTGTCATTTTTTTCGTACTGACTATCCTTCTTTTCCTGTCATCATAATGCTTCCTTGCTCTTCTTCCTTGATCATACTTGTCTTTCTTGCTCGGCGTCCTTCATCGTACTTGTCTCCTCATTGCATTTCTTCCTTCATCGTACATGTCTTCTCTTTGCTTTTCATTTTCATTCATATTACTTTTCCTTCATTATCCTTGTCTCTTCCTTGCTTTCCTTCCTTCATCATACTTGTCTCTTTCATATTCGCCGCCTTTTTGGTCCTTCAAATTGTTTTCCCATATTTACTCCACCCGTTCATCCATCCTGTTTTCCTGATTTTCTCATCCATAATCTTCCTTTTCTCCCATCATCTTTCCTAGTGTTCTTTCTTCTCTCACCCACTACCATTTTTTTTTTTCTAGTTTTCTCTCCCTTACTTCTCCTTCATTTTTGAGCTTTCTCTCCCCAACTCGATCGTCTCCCATCTTTCTTTTCCATACCCTCGCTGTTCTCTCATGATCTTTCTCTTCCTTACTCTTCCATTTCTTTAATCATCTTTCCCAATTTTGTCATCATTATTGACCCCCCCCTCTCTCTCTCTCTCTCTCTCTCTCTCTCTCTCTCTCTCTCTCTCTGTGCTTCTCCACTTCCTTATTTGTACTCCATCCTTTATTCCTTTCTCAGTTCTGTCTTATACGTTTTAAATACTTCTTTCTCAGTTCCTCAGTCCATCTTTCCTCTGCTTTACTTATTTCTCATTCCCAACTTCATATATAGTCTAAATTGAGTGAAAATGGATCGATTAATTCTCAGACGTAAATATTCAACGGCTACCTCAGAATTCACCAGTCACCCGGTCTCCATTTCCTAGGCAGCTTTGAAACTTAGAAGTCTAGCTGAAGGAAACTTGAGAAGGTGGGATGAAGCAAAGGGAGAGGAAATCCGGGGAAGGGTTAGGAAAGGAGAAAGGGAAGGAGTTAGGGAGTGAGAATAAGCAGAGAGTGAGACAGAATGATGAAGGCAGTAAGGAGGAGGTCATTGCCTTTGGTTCCTTCTTCCCCATATAAAGAAAAAAAAATTGAAATGTATTGGTGAAGTGGTTAGAACATTAAAAAAACATGATTATAGTGATAACATGATGATGATGATGATGATGGTATGATTATGACGGCAACATTAATGATAATAGTAATAGTAGTAGTAGTAATAATGATAATGACGAGGACGACGACGATAATGATAAAAATAATTATAATGATAAGAACAGGAACAATAGTAATGACAATAATAATAATAATAATAATAATAATAACAACAACAACAACAACAACAAAATGCGGTGTATTGATTAAGTACTCATCCCCGCAGCTGAAAATACATATTACATAATGAATTCATAGTTTGCAGCTCTGTGTGCAGTATTTGTCATTTCATAATAACGTTACTGTTATAATATTAACAATGGTAATATAATCGGTGTGTGTGTGTGTGTGTGTGTGTGAGAGAGAGAGAGAGAGAGAGAGAGAGAGAGAGAGAGAGAGAGAGAGAGATGAAGGGTTATGAGGTAGGGACGTGAGGTACGGTAATGAGATGGAGGCACTGAGGAGGGAAAGGGGTCAAAAGGGAGAAAAAATGTCTTGAGGGGCACTGATGAGAGAGAGAGAGAGAGAGAGAGAGAGAGTCATTAAGCAGTGTAAAATCGATAGCAACCTCAAAAGGAAACTCAAGGAAAAGAAGTGTGAACTGAGGGAAGTTCTTAAAAGACTTGGGAGTAGCAGGGTGAGGTGAATCCGTGAGTGTTAAATTGTGAGCGATGGAATGCGAACGGGAAAGGAAAGTATAATGGGGAGGACGAAACGCAAAGAAAATAGAAGAGAATGGATTGAAATTGAGAGTTTGGGGAGAGGGGAGAGAATGCGAACGAGGAAGGATAAGGTATAATGGAGAGGAGGAAACGCAGAGAGAAGGAAGAATGGATTGAGATTGAGAGTTTGGGGAGAGGGAAGAGAATGCAAGCGATGAAGGAAGTGATAGTGAGAGGAGGGGTTTACAAAAATACATTAGGAAATAAAAAGAGAATGAATTGGAATTGAGATTATAAAGAGAAAGAGGGACTGTGAACGAGGGAGGAAATGATAATGACGAGGAGGATGCAAAAAGAAATTGGAAAATAGAATCAAATGGACTGGAAGACAGTGACTGAGAAATTATGGAGAGGAGGAGGCGGTGCGAGACGCGAGGGGAAATTTTACTGGTTAGGAAAATACGAAGAAATGGAAAATAATAAATGGAAAATAGTAGAGAATGGCTTGCAGGGTAGTCACTAAAATAGGTCGTAGAAAATGGGAGCGGTGATTGTGTGGAAGAAAAGTTTAATGGGAAGGAAGCGAAAAGAAAATGGAAAAGAAAAATAACATTGGATCGAAGAGTATTCACTTGAGATTATATAGCGAAGGAGACGACGTGAAGGAAGATCAGGGAGTAGGAGATTGTGAGAGAGGTGAGGAGTGAGGAGAAAAGATAGAGAGCAGAGGAGAGAAGATGGAGGAGAAGTAACGAAGAAAGAGGGCCGTAGGTGAGATGAGGTGTAAAGAGAAAGGAGTGAAAAGGGTGAATACGTGAAGGAAGGATTTCCGATTATAGTGAAAGAATGAATGAAAAGGAGCGAGTGAGAAGGGTGGGAAGAGAAAAGGGAAAGAGGGTGAAAGTGGTGGTGGGGTGAAGAAGGAAGTGAGGGACGTAAAGGGGAGAAGGAACTAGGATGAGAGAAGGTAAAGGGTGAAGAGGGAAACAGAGCAATAAGGAGGTTGTGGGTAGGGTGTAAGGGGGTGGGGGGTAGGTTGAGACAAAGAAAAGGGTTGGGGGGTAAAGAGGGTAGAGAGGGGAGAGGGGAAGGGAAAGAGGGAAGAGGGAAAAAAAAAGTGAGAGAGTAAACAGGGCAGAGGGTAAGGGTAAAAGAGGTGGAGTAAAGAATGCAGTAAGAGGAGATGCAAGAGTAAGAGTGGGAGAAAGAGAGGTGAGGAGCTATGGAGTGAGAAAGAGTAATGGAATAAAAGGGTCAGTGAAGGGGTAGCGGTAGGGGCTGTGAGGGCAGTGAAGGGGAGGGTGAAGGGTGAGAGTAAGAAAGGGGTGAGGGAGTAAAGAGGGCAATTGGGGGGAAGGGGTAAAGGGGGTGTGGCCGACACACCCTGACATATTGCTGTAATTATACACTAAAGCTGTTTAAGCCCACCAACCCTTCTTTCTCTCCCTTCCTCACTCTCTCTTTCCTTACTCTTTTTTCCTCATTATTTTTCTCTCCTCCTCCTTCTTCCCTCCTCCCTGTCTCTCTTCTTCTCTCTTCTCTGTGTCCCTGTTGTTCCTTCATTTTCCTCTCTCATCATTCTTTTATTGCACTGCTTGGAAGTTTTGTGTTTCAACAATACTTCCTTCCATTTCCCTTCCCTTCGTCCTTCTTCCTCCTTTCCCTTATGTTCATCCTTCTTCCTCCTGTCCTTTCGATTGCCTCTCGTTTCATTCGTTTCACTGTTCCTCCTCTGCCCCTTTTCTGTTGGTGTCGTCTATCCTGTCTCTTCCCTCCTCCTCTTTCACTCCTTTTCTCACTCTGCATCTTCCTTTGTTTAACCCTTCCTTATTTTCAGATTCCTCTCTCTCTCTCTCTCTCTCTCTCTCTCTCTCTCTCTCTCTCTCTCTCTCTCTCTCTCCTCTGCCTTTCGTCCTTATATCACTCCCCTCTATCACTTTTTTCCTTACAACAGTCCCTTTCCTCATGTCTCTCTTTCCATCCTCTTCTCCATTCCTTCCCTAAATCTCTCTCGTTCCTTCCTTCCTTTCCTATCTTTCCCTCCCTCCCTTCCTACTATATCTCCATCCTCTTCTTCCTTCCATCCGTCTTAACATTTCTCCCTTTTCCTCCTTTCTCCTCCATCTTTACCTCCCTCCTCTCTCTCTCTCCTTCTTTCTTCCTTCCTAATATCTCTCCCTTTCCTCCCTTCCATCCCGGCTTTCCATTCTCCTTCCTCCTCTTCCTTACTTCCTTAAATCTCCCCTTTCCCCCCCTCCCAACTCCCAGCTAATTGACTTCGTATATGTCCCTAATTCATGTCTGCCTCCTATTCACTTAATTATCCCTCCGTGTGTGTGTGTGTGTGTGTGTGTGTGTGTGTGTGTGTGTGTGTGTGTGCAGGCGTGTTCTAGCTCTCTCTGTATAACTATTTGCACAATACATGGCTGAAACTTTACATGCCTTGGCTTGACTACCATTGCATACCTCTGGCCACTGAAATATACACGGTGAATAGAATATCGAGTGTATATGCTTAGGGACGTATATATGCTGTGCTGTTGCCCAAGAATATCACTGTTTTGTCGCCCAGTCTGGTGTATTAAACCTGTATAGCCTACCTGTCCTTCCAGAGTATTAGGTGTGCATGCTGAGTTTGTATATTGTTGTGGTTGGGACTGCCTATTATTTATTCAGTTTACGTTCCTGTGCCTTTGCGTATGTTTGTGATTTTCCTTCATGTACCTTTGGGAGTATATTCCTCCTGTTAATGTGTGTATTTTACGTTCGTACGCTTGTGTATATGTGTATATTACGTTTACATGCCGTGTGTGTGTGTGTGTGTGTGTGTGTGTGTGTGTGTGTGTCGAATTTACGGTCATGCATCGTTGTGAGTACATGAAGTTTTTGCGCTCTTCTGTTCACTTGCATATACTGTATTATTATACGCTGATGTATGTAAGTGTTTAGTGACCCTGGACGCTGGTGTATATACTAGAGGGTGTATTGATATATGTTTCATGTGTGTGTGTACTGTATATATATGTAACTGGTTCTTGTGTATGCATTTTGTGAGGCACATTTTTGCACATACGAGACTCGCATTAATTTGTCTACAAACGTATGTGTATATATATTACCCTCACGTGTTTTTAGTATGTGTAGACGTGTGTGTGTATGTTTGCTGCGCTCGTGTGTATGTATCTAGTGCTCATGTGTAGTTACTCTAAACCGATACGCCGTATATGTAAGCTTTTTAGTGATTACATTCATACTGCATTATACCGGTATGTACTTTTTTGTGCTCATGTATGTTCTTGATTTTTGCAGTCTTGTTCGCGTATATGTACGCATTTTGCGCTCATGTACTTGCAAGTATATGCACTTGCCCTGACGTACTTGCATTTTGGCTCATGTATCTGTATGAATTTTTGGCTCATGTACTTCACCTGTACATTCTGTGTTCACTTATTGGGAGATGTTTACATCTTAAGTGTAAGTATACGTGTGTGTGTGTGTGTGTGTGTGTAATTCACCGGGTCAGTCAGGATCACTTAATGGTCGTGATCGTCAGCTTTTACCCTCCCGGAAGGGAGCTGAGAGCTCATATAGTCCGATCTAAGGGCAAGGCTGTGACCTTCACACACGCACACACACATCCCCTTGCTCAAGGGGGACAGTAACCACCCACTTCGTCAGTGAAACTTTTCGCAACCTGAGCGAGGCGCGAACTCCCGTCCACCAGTTGGCAAGCGGGAACGTTACCACTGCACCAGCGAGCGGTGTGTGTGTGTGTGTGTGTGTGTGTGTGTGTGTGCATTTTGTGTTTGTGTACGTGTGTATGCATTTTACGCATATGTACACGTGTGTGTGTGTGTGTGTGTGTGTGTGTGTGTGTGTGTGTGTGTGTGTGTGTGTGTGCATTTTGTATTTGTGTACGAGTGTGAATGCATTTTACGCATATGTGCATGTATATGTGTAAATTTGTTCTCATGTACGCATATGTGCCGTAATTTTGTAGTTAGAAGCCTAAATGTGTACCGGTATGTTTAGTTAGTGAGCACTTTGGAGAACTTGTGCACATCGTCTTTTTATGTGTGTCCGACTCAGTGCGGATTTGACAGTTCGTTTTCAGAGACCCAGCAGTCATGCATGTCACACCCCTTCACCCGCTGTCCATACCAAATACTTGCTAGGGCTGTCTCACTTGGGGCTGGAGGCGTGGTATGAGCGGCCCTTGTTTATCACATCTCGGTAAAAAAAAACTCAGAAAATGTTTTAATGCAGTTCAGATAATCAGTCTTTTCCGAGGCCCAGTTTGGGATCGAACTCGCGTTATTTCAAACAGCAGATCACTTTTTTTTTTTTTTGCCATGTGGCCACTACCTAGTATATACTGTGATAACAACGGTGGGCGTGTGTGTAATACAGATGTGAGCATATTTAACTGTGTGGATGTATGTGTATTGTATATACCGTGTAAAAGGTGTGTGTGTGTGTGTGTGTGTGTGTGTGTGTATTAAAGTTCACTATGTAAATGTGTGTATTACAACTTTGTGTATGTTAAGAGAAGAGTTTGTTTAATGTGTGTGTGTGTGTGTGTGTGTGTGTGTGTGTGTGTATTAAAGTTCACTATATAAATGTGTGTATTACAACTTTGTGTATGTTAAGAGAAGAGTTTGTTTAATGTGTGTGTGTGTGTGTGTGTGTGTGCGCGCAGGGTGGGTGAGTGCGGGACAAACAGGGAGGAGGGCGGTCAATACGGCAGGATAGATTAAATTCTTTAGAAAGGTTACCTGGTGGGCCCCGCCTGGGTAAATATGGAGAGAGAGAGAGAGAGAGAGAGAGAGAGAGAGAGAGAGAGAGAGAGAGAGAGATGTGAAGAAGGAATAAGTGACCGAAAGTGAAAAGAAGAAGAAAATGAAAGAAAAGGGAAGAAACGAATGATGGAGTGGCAGTAATAAGAGTGTGAGCGGGGAAGGAATGAGGGAATGAAAGAGACGAGGAAAAAAGAGTAATGTAATGAAGTGAGGGGAGACAACGGCTGAAAATTTAGAGGGAAAGAAAAGGACTGTGAGGGAGGAAAAGGAAAAAGAGGGTTGAGGAGTGAGAAGAGAAGAAAGTGGCAGGGGAGAAAGTGAAAGAAATGGAGAATATGGTGAGAGAGAGAAGGAAGAAGGAAAAAAGTGGGGAGACAGGTAGAAAAGAGAAAAAGAGAGGAAGAAGAGTGAGGGAATTGGATAGTAAGAGTGAGTGAGAGGCAGGTTAGAGGTGGAGGGGAAATGTGAAGTGAAGAGAAGGGAGAGAAAGTGAGTCAGAAGTAACAGGAAAACGAGAGGAATGGAGTGCATAGAGTGAGGGGAAAGAAGAGAGGGAAGTGAATGAAGTGTCAGTGGTACGTGACGGGAAAGTGAGAGGAATAGAAGGGATAGATCACGAATGAGTGGGAAGTGACGGGGAAATAAGAGGAATAGAACGGATAGAATGAATGGGATATGACAGAAAAGCGAGAGGAGTGGAGGACATGGAGTGGGAGGGAAGGGGAGAGGGAAGTGAGTGAGTGGGTACGAGAATGATTAGGTTCGTGAAAGGAAGAGGGGATGCAAGCACCGAGGGGGAAGGTATGATGGAGCGAGAAGGGGAAAAATAAGGGAAGAGAGGAAGACGGATTGAGTGCTTGTCAGAGAGAGAGAGAGAGAGAGAGAGAGAGAGAGATTGGTGAAAGGAGCAGGGATGCAAGCACTTAGGGGGAATGTATGATGGAATGAGAGGGAGAGAGGGAAGAGGAATGGAGGAGAGAGAGAGAGAGAGAGAGGAGAAAGGAAAATTTGGGAGTGAGTGAGATACTGAATAACATTGTTAGTGAGAAGAAGAGGGAGGCAGATTCTGGTCTGGGGAGATGATGAAGTGAGAGGGAATAAATGAAGAAAAGGAGAGAGAGAGAGAGAGTAGAGGAGCAAGTGAGTGCGTGAGTGATTAGGTTAGTGAAAGGAGGAGGGAGGCAGGTTGAGTAGGGAAGATGATGGAGTGAGGGGGGAGAAGGAGGGGAAGGGTGGATGAAGGAGTCAGTATGTGAGGAATGAGGAGTGAGGGAGAAGGGGGTAGGGAAGGAGGCTAGGTAGAGAATAAAGGGGAAGAAGGAAAGGGGAAAAGGGGCCAGGGAAAGAAGTGAAAGGAGGGGGGGGAAGGAGGCAGTATAAGGAAGAAAGGGGGAGGGGAAAGAACTGAAAGAGCTTGGAGAAGTAGAAGGTTAAAGGAACAGGAGAGAGAGGAGGTGGTAATGTAAGAGAGAGAGAGAGAGAGAGACTTGCAGGGGGAAGAGGTGGTAAAGAGCTCAGAAGCGAAAGTTGGATTGACAGAGGGGAATTGATAAAAAAAAAAAATGGTGGTGGAGAGGAAGACTGAAAAGGTGAATGAGAGGGAGAATGTTCTTGTTATGAATACCACCTGTTTATTTTTCTCTCTCCCTCCGTCCCTCCTCCCACCCTCTCTCTATTACGGTTGCTATCATTCTTGTAATATTTAGTGATTCCTCCGCACCTCTCTCTCTCTCTCTCTCTCTCTCTCTCTCTGTATATATATATATATATATATATATATATATATATAATAAAATGTACATGATGTCACTCTGTTACTGACCGTCAGTCAGTCTACCCGTCTGCTTGCCTAGCTGTATCACTGTATTTTGTTTACCGTAGCCATCTACTTGGCTGTCTGCCAGTCAGTCTTTATGTAAACCCTATGAGTTTGCATCTTTTTCTCTGTCCATGTCTCTGTTGATATATATATACGTATTTTTAGCCAGATCTCTGCATTTGTCTGCCCTTTTCTTTTTATTTCTGACGAGCCGAAAAGGTCCGCCCTCCGCCCGGACTTTTTCGGGTAGCTCCTACGGAGGGCAGATTGGGCCTTCGGCCAATATACCTAACGTAACTTTCCAACATACAATTAATCCTAATAAGTTATATACGAAAACACCCCCTGGATCATGCTGATTCACAATGTGTATCATATGTGGGGGTAGACCCTAAGGGGGTCGAGTTTATTGGTAACAAACATACAAACACTCGCCTCTATTATAATGGATTATCGATCTGTATATTTGTCGGATCGTCTCATAGACATTGGTTTATGTCAATTCTGTGTGTGTCTCTAACAGTTGTACGTACCTCACCAACTTCCCCTCTGACCTCTGTAATACCAGTTTTATCAGTAATTTCTACACGGAGCAATAATTCCTACGCACATCAAATCCTCTGTGTCGGGCTGGCGGCGGGGTTTCTTATTATTAATGCTGGTAGTTGTTGTGAATGCGTCCCATTTGCATAATCCCTGCATGATTCAGATTTCAACCATAAAGGGCCAAAGGGTAGTAATGAGCACCAATGGCCCGACCCTGATAAGTCATCCTTACCCCCACCCACCCCTTCTTACCCCTTAACCCTCCCTTCTCCCACCACACATCCCCCACCTCCTTTCCCCCACCACACCCCCCCCCACTGTCCCCGTACCTCATTTCTTATCCTTCTATTCAGCACTTCCTTCTTTCCTGCGTGACTTTTGCCTCCCATATTTATCCTCCCCTCTCCTATCCTCCTCCCCCTTTCCTACTTTTCCCTTTACCTGTACTTCTTATATCCCGTTTTCCTACTTCCTATCCTTAACTCCAAGCCTCGTATCTCTTGCTTCTCTTCCCCCACCCCACACCTAGTTCCTCCTCAGTTTCTATTCCCCGTCTTCCTACTTAGCCTTCTGCTCTCCCTTTCATCATCCCATCCCCTATTTCTTATCCTCGTGATCCCCACCCCACTGCTTTGACTTCCTGCCCCCACCCCATATCTTCCCCCTTCTTATCCCTCTAATCCATACTTCTCTTCCCCCTTCCTTACCAGCTGCCTTAACCCTTTCTTCCTTTAATGGCCGGGTGAACTTTATGTCGCTCGTAAAGGGTGTGCGAAATGTTGCAGTTCGGGCGCAGCTTTATGTGTTGCTAATTTTATCGTGTTGTGCACCGGTACACAGAAATATTGGTGAACATACTTCCCTCTTTTTTTTTTTTTTCCCCGATTCTTCTCGCTTCGTTCCTGCTTTTCTTCTGAACCGTTTTCCAATCCATACTACTTCTTTCTTCCCATTCCTTCATCGCCTTTTTCTGTTTTATAGCACTTTTGCCTTTTTCCGTTTTTTAGCACGTCTTCCTTGCCATTTTTTTTTTCTTTTTTATATTTAGTTATCCCTGGCAGACCGGCCGAGATTTTTGTGGTGCGAATTTTCTCGTGCTGTGCCGCTGTAGACAGATATTGGTTTATCTTTGTCGCAACTCTTTTTTTTTTTTTTTTTTCGATTCCTACCACACTTCCCTCGCCATTTTTCTTTTCATATTTAGTTATCAGTGGCAGTCGGCTCAGCTTTGTGTGGCCAAATTTTATCGTATTTGCCGCAACACACACAATTACATGTTTTTCACTTTTTTTTTTTTTTTTTAAATTTCAATGTAACCACCTCATCCTCTCTTTTGTCTAGTTATTCATGACTATTCTTATCTCCCTTTTGTTCGGAGTAACTCAAGTATTTAATAACAGCTGCCTCCAGAGATATGATTTTGCTGAGTAATTCATAGGAGTCTGTCAAGTGAGAAATATGCTTAGCTTTTTCTTCCCCTTTTTCTTATTACTTTTACCTCCTCACCATTTTTGAATATCTGATTACTCCTGGCCATACTTAACAGTGATGCTGTCATGACTCACAACGGCAGCTGATAGTAATCGTCTAATGCGAGTTGGAATGAAATGCTTGAGTCGTCCCTTTGTGTTACCAACAGATTATCTTGTTCAATAGAGAGAGAGAGAGAGAGAGAGAGAGAGAGAGAGAGAGAGAGACAGACAGACAGACAGACAGACAGAGACAGACAGACAGACAGACACAGACAGACAGACAGACAGACAGACCCGTGGAAGAGATTGGGAACGTTCTCCATTTAACCCCGTGACAGCGAGGGTCATTATTTAGCTAAATATAATTGTCTGAACGTAGCAAGAATATCAAGAAGGTGTATTCAGCGAGGGCAGTGTCCAACGCCCAAGAATTGATCTAATGACCGATTATTTAATTTATCCCTGTTACCGTAACCTTGGACGGAATGTTTAGAATATCGGATTACTTCATCCTTGTCTGACCCTTAACCTTTCTGCTAGGCTTGGTTCACATAAGATCAAAGCTGATCGAGTTGTCCTTGTCCTGTGACCCTGACCTTTGACCCATTGTTCATAAAATTGACACTCTTCATCCGTGGCGGACTCTCAACCCTTCCGCAAACTTGGGTCCAAATCAAGTCAAAGCTGAGTCATAGGGTCGTCCAGCCTTTAAATTTCCCGTCACCTTGACCTTTCTGTTGTTCTCAAAATCGAGTAACTTTCTCGAAATCGAATAACTGCATCCTTGGCTCACCCTCGGCCCTTCCAGCAAGTTTGATGTAAATATGATCAGAACTATAAGTTGCCCAGGCCGTGCGACTTTGTTTTTTGAGGTATTGTTCTAAAAAAAACAGTATATCTGCCCATGGAAGGACCCCCACAGTCTTTCCACCAAATTTGGCTGAAATAGGATAAAACCTGTCTGATTTTTTTTTTTTTTTTTTTTTTTTTTTTTTGGTGGGTGGGGGGTTGGTTGGCCCACGCACTAATAGACAATGACATATACTTAGTGATACAATTCCCTGGCAGCCCGTTTCCATCGAGGGCGGGGGTAAAACTAAGATACATGTAGCATTAGAAAGGTTGATGGCGAGGAAAACCACCATTAACGCAGAAAAAATCAACTTACACACTACCAATACTGTGCCGGGGATCGAGTCCAGATTATGTTCTTACCCCCAGTTTAATTTGAAAATATTTGGCAATATATTTTTCTTTGTTATTCTTGTTTCCATTTTCGTCACTTCATTATCTGTACTGCCTCTCTCCCTTGTCTTTTTATGCACTTTTTACTGATCATACCTTCGACTTTTTTGAATCTGGATGGGCTTTTATGTCTTGTTAATTTTATCGTATCATGCTCTAGTAGTTTCCAGATTCGATCAAGGTATTCAGAAATAATTCTCTCTCTCTCTCTCTCTCTCTCTCTCTCTCTCTCTCTCTCACGCTTTTCTCTTGTTTTTCCCATCTTACCGTCGCATTTTTCTCCTCTATGTTTTTCCCTCATTGAAAAACGTCAGGTAAGCCACAGTGGCATATGTTATTGTGTATCCATCTAGGAGAGAACTTTGCATATTTCTTTATCGGTTTATTTTTACATTATTTTCCTAACCATATTTTCCTTTCTTATCTGATTTCCTTATGCAGATTAACCTCCTTCACTTTTTATTTTCTTATATATGCAGTAGGGACCCAAAGCAGCACTCACCAAATTCCTCCTTATCACAGGTAGTTTGTAAGATTGTCCAGGAATAATCGGTTCATTTGCGAATTATTCTTTTTACTGCCGTCTTGGAGGTGGTTGATTAAGCTGATAAGTGGATGAAGGCCCTGGAGAGTATATTGTTAAGGTTTATCGGGCGGCCCTTCTGCTTGAGAGAAACATACCAGTCCCCCTCTCCCTCCCTTCCCCCGCTGGCTTCTCTCCTCAGCTCATGCAACCCCCTTCTCCCCCTCTCCACCCAACCCCCTTTCCCCCATCCCCACCCAACACCCAAACCTCATCTCCCCCTCGCCACCCAACCTCTTTCTCCTCCACCTCACCCCGCCCAACTCCCTTCTCCCTTCTCCCACTCCCCACTCAACTCCCTTCTCCTCCTCCTTATCCATCCCCCTTTCCCCCTTCCCCACCCAACACCCTTCCCCCACCCCACCTCTCCCAACCCCTCACCTATCCCCACCCGACCTCCACTCCCCCAGCCTCCCACCCACCCCTTCTCCTACCTCATGAATTCCTTGGTAGCTCTTCCTCAGCCCCTCCCCCACGCAGTTGAGTACCGGTATATTGTATAGGTGTTATAAAATCTTCAGGTATTAGGAAAGGATAAGATTTAAAAAAAAAAGTCTCTTGGATTGAAGCGATCAACCTCTTCACCTGTAGGATGCCATTATTTCATTTTCCTTCCTTCACACGCTTTTGTTAAGTTTTGGAGAGTCCGTTTAAAGTAATGGGGTTAGAAATGATATCCATTAAGCCCACCGCAGCCCTAATTCTCTCCTTAACAGATCGGTCTAAATGTAGCAGAACCAGATTAAAATACTGCAACACGTATTAGCTCTCTCACTATGAGATTTCCTTTTAATATGTATGAAATCATCACTATTCACTTTCACTTGGCCTAAAACTGTCCATCCATCCTAAATGCTGAGCTTTAACAAGAGACTAACGCAGAGGTATGGTGCTAGTCACGAAGAAGTGCTGTGGAAAGGATGTTAAGCCATAGTATTGCCTTTTTCTGCCACGGAGTAACAGGAAATAGGCTGCCAAAGGACGAAAATCTGGGCCAAGTTGAAGTGAATGAACTGTAGTAACAGGATGAGTATGAACAACGGTAACAGGGTGAGTAAAATAAAACACCTGCGTAAAATCGTCGGGTAATACCAAGATAAAAAATCTCAACGAAGGCTTTAATGGAGATAATTTTTAATACTATCACTTTACAATATCTTCCCAGGGCTCAAGAAAGGGCGTCATGCTACAGAAGGGGTTTATCTGAGAGAGTACTTGCTTTAAATTTCGTGATAAATCATTCTTCAGCCTTTTCGTTTAATCCAGGTTATATAATTATGTTTTCTTCCGGACTCATACATTTTGCATCTTATACGCTCTCCTTTCTCTCTTCCTCATCTTACTGTCTCCCTGTCGACTTTTCTTCTTCCTCCCCCCCCCCCACCATCTCTCTCTCTCTCTCTCTCTCTCTCTCTCCTCATGAGGACATGTTCTCGTTCACAACCGGAAGTCCATTTAAACACACACACACACACACACACACACACACACACACACATTCAAACGAGAAACTTTTTCGTTGAACCTAATGAGTGTCCTGGTAGGGGGAGGAGGGAGGATGAGAGAGAGAGGGGGAGAAGGAGATGGCGATGGAGTTGTAGGGTAGAATTAATTAACAGGAAAAGAAGGAAGGAAGCATGAAAGAAAGGAAGGAAGGAAGGAAGCATGAAAGAAAGGAAGGAAGGAAAGAGAATGGTAAAGGAGGATGAGGATTTAATTACAGTTGAATATTAATGAAGAAACTGAGGGAAGAAAGGAAAATGTTAAGTGATGATAAATGAGTGTGAGAGTCAGTAGAGGTAAACAGAACGAGACAGTAAACGCAATCCCATTAAGACTAAAAATCCCCCGGTTTCAACGAGAGATATCACCCGTATCACCATTCATTAGTATTTTTACACTAACTTGTTTTCAGTAATTTCGGGGACAATAAAGCAGTCGCAATAAAGCTGAAAATCCCTGGGTTACTACGGGAATGTTCGTCCTTTTGCACCGTCCATATGTTTTTGGGGAGTCTGAGTAAGTTCATAACTACCCAGGCAGTAATGGAATGACAATAAGACTAAAATCCTATCGTTTCCAAGGGAATTTTCGTCCTTAGTCCTTCATAATTATAGATATTTGGCTAGATTTTTTTTTTTTATTCTGAGGCCTGTGCAGCTTCGTAGTGTGCTTCATGTCTATCTGTGTATCTAATATATAGATAGATAGATAGATAGATAGATAGATATAGATATAGATATATACAGTATATATATTACACAGAAAAGCTAAAAGTTCCATTTCATTGGTTCTCGTAACGCTTAATCCCTTCTTTACTTTGTGTGTGTGTGTGTGTGTGTGTGTGTGTGTGTGTGTGTGTGTTTAAGATCACCCGTAGTTTTCATCATACGTAATTTGGCCTATATTCTGTAATTTGAGAGGCGTTGGCATCTTTCCAGTCCTACCGATACATTTCTTTTCTCAGTAGACTAAAATCCTATAGCATTAACGGTAAATATCGCCCCTGCTTCCATTTTTTGACAGTTAATTTCACCCCGACTTTCCTCCGTACGTTTTTTTATTTTCTGTAATTTTGGAGGCGTGCGCAGCTTTCCAATCTGCCTAATATATTTCTTTGCTATATACTTTAATGGGACGAGGGCAGAAGGCCAGAAGTTTCAATTAAAGGCCTCTGATCCCAAATTTTCCGGAGGGATATAATGAGAGAGAGAGAGAGAGAGAGAGAGAGGAGGGGAGAATGGAGGAGGAGGAGGAGGACGACGACGATAGTCATTGATAGATGAACAGAAAGATAGGAAGGAAAGGAGATGAGGCATAGTAAGAAGAATGTGAGCCATATAATGAGGTAGAATGAGAAAGGCAGACAAATTGGAATAAATGAGAGAGAGAGAGAGAGAGAGAGAGAGAGAGAAGAAGAAGAAGAAGAGGGAGAGGAAGAGGAAGAAGAAGGAGGGAAGAGATTTTGAAAAAGATGTGGCGGATGGAAGGAGAGAGTCTGGTAAAGTTGGGTGGAGGGAGGTTAAAGAGATGAAAGAGGACAAAGTTTAAACCGTGGAGGAAGTAAAGATAAATAAGGTGGAGAGAGAGAGAGAGAGAGAGAGAGAGAGAGAGAGAGAGGAAATGAAAGTGAAGAAGGAGAAGATGAGCATGAGTAGACGGAAGAATATACTTCATTGGACCGAGAAAAGGAAAGGCGAAAAGGAAGAAGTAAGGGACGAAGGAGGAAGAGAGAGAGCAAAGTAAGCAAGAGAGATAAAAAGGCAAGAAAGGGGAGTAAGAGTGGAATAGAATGTAAGAAAGAGGAGAGAAGACGATAAGGGGTGAGAGGAGAAGAGTAAGAGAGGAAGAAAGAAGACAAGAGGATCAGGATAAGAAAAGAGGTTCAAGGGAAGGAAAAGAGAGACATTCAGAGGGAGAAAAACTGTGAGTAAAGAATCAGTGTAAGTGACAGATGAGGAAGGAAAGAAGTTCAAAGGAAGGAAAAGAGAAAATGAGAGAGGAATGAAAGTGAGGAAACAAAGATAGAGAAAGAGAAGGGGGAGGAAAAAAGTGAGGAAATAAATATAAAGAAAGATCACAGGGAGAAAAAAAGTGAGAAAATAAATTGAGAAAGTGGAGACGACGGAAAAAAGTGAGAGAATAAAGAGCAGACGGAGGAAAAATTGAGAAAATATAGAGAAAGAGACAGAGGAAAAAGTGAGAAAATAAAGAGAAAAAGAGCAGACGGAAGAAAAATGAGAAATAAAGATAGAGAAAGAGAAGACGGAGGAAAAAAGTAAGAAAAAATATTGAGAAAGAGGAGACGGAGGAAAAAAGTGAGAAATAAAGAGAAAGAGGAGACAGGAAAAAGTGAGAAAAAATATAGAGAAAGAGGAGACGGAGGAAAAAAGTGAGAAAATAAAGATAGGGGAAGTGGAGACGAAGGGCCACATCTCATTGGCATTTGTCCGGGTTATTCCGAGATTGGACGCGCTTGTTGGGCATTAAATAGCTCGTTCCCGGAATTGGCAGGACACTCCGAGGTGGCTCAATTAGAGAGAGAGAGAGAGAGAGAGAGAGACTGGATTCTGAGAGAGTGAGTGAGTTGGTGAGAGAGCATGAGTTAATCAAAAAAAATATTGGCAAGAGTACTAAGAGAGAGAGAGAGAGAGAGAGTTCTGAAAAATCCAGAAAGTGAATTCGTGAAAGTGCATGAGTTAATGAAACAAATATTGATAAGAATACTAATGAGAGAGAGAGAGAGAGAGAGAGAGAGAGAGAGAGAGAGAGAGAGAGATTGAGATTACATTACTGAGAGAAAATGACTGAGTTTAGTGAGACAGAGAGTTAACGAAATAGAGACTGTGTTGAAAGAACGAGTATTAACGAGATATAGTGAAAATTAGTTAAGAACAGTCAGTAAGAAGAAAAGTTGAGAGAGAGAGAGAGAGAGAGAGAGAGAGAGAGAGAGAGAGAGAGAGAGAGTTAAGACTCCGATGTTGTGCAATCAGGCAGAGAGAATGAGTCAGAGGGGGAGGGGTGAAGGAGAGGAGGAGGAGGGGGGAGGAGGAGGAGGAGGAAGAAGAAGAGGAGGAGGAGGAGGATAGACTAGAGGGAGAAGTGGGTTTTGTTAAAAGAGAAATGAAGATGGAAGAAGAAAGGGAGAAGTAGAGAATAGTAAAGAAAGGGATTGAGATGAGGATGATACAAGCGAGAGTAAGAACATTGAAATAGAATAAAATGGAGATAAGGAAAAGGGAATGAAAAAGAAGAGAGAGGGAACGAAGAGAAGGAAGTAAAGAACAGGAAGAAGGGAGAGAAGAGAAAGAGAAGGAACAGAAGGAAAATGAGAAAACGGAAACTTAGGGAAAAAACAAAAGAAATGAGAAAAAAATGGAAGATAGGGAAAGGGAGAAAAAAGACAGAGGAATTTAAGAAAGAATAAGAGAATTAGAGACGGAAAAACGGAAAACGAGGTGAATGGGAGAAAATGTAAAGGAGAGAGGGAAAGGAGAAGAGTAAGGGAGGAGGAATGGAGAGAAAATGGGAGAGAGTGAGTGAGTGATAGGAAAGTGGCAAGACTAATCGAAGAGAGGCAATCCAGACACGATAATGGTGGAGGGAAGGGAATGGTTGAGAGAGAGAGAGAGAGAGAGAGATTGTGTCGTGTGTGTGTGTGTGTGTGTTTCCTTTAACTAATATGAGCGTATACAAAGCAGGCAAAGACTAGAATATTAACATGAATCAGAGAACGTCTCTTTCATGTTCTCGCTGCCCCAGACGAATTAAGTAGATATAGGAAGTGTCTCGATTTCAGATTGGCTAATGAAAGGTGTGTCTAAGCATTTTAATAAACAAAAATCTAAGCTAGGCTAAATAAAATAGGTAGTTGCTAGATGAAAATGGAAAATAAGTCGTCGTGCTGAAATGGTTAAGGCTGTGTTATGATTGCTGTAAATAAGAAGGAAAAAAGATGTGTTCTCTGTGTAAATAAGTGTAAAATAAGTAAATGAAGAAGTAAATAAGCAGTAAAATATCCCTGCATGTGACTCATAAATGACATTAAGTGAATAAATATAAATAAATTAGATAAGCAAATAAGTTAATACATAAAACCAGCCAAGAAATACGAGGAAATGATAAAAATAATGAGCATAAAAACATAACCCTGCATTTGTACCCTTAATGACTAGGCCTGTTCGTTCACTTCCCTTTAGGCAACACAAAAGATAAATTTTTTTTCAATATTTTCCTTGCCGGGAATTTGGCTGCGAAGGAAATAAAAACGGGGGTAGCTTTTATTCTTTGTTGCGTCGTATTTTGTTTGTAGTTTGTGCTCTCACACACACACACACACACACACACACACACACACACACACACACACACACACACACACACACACACACACACACACACACACACACACAATCACCAGCCATTAATCGTGTTAAAATTACGGGAGGGGGGTGGGTCAAAAATCAAAACATACGGCAGCTTAAGATGGAAAATATTTCTTGTAACAGTAATGCGTTCCTTACACCCCTCAGTTGTATGCCATTTCACCAATTCAGTCACAGGACGATGCTTTTTTCAACTTTTGGTAGTCGTGTCGTGGAATGTCTGAGGGAGAGTAGAAGTTGGAGTGACAGGGAGGGTGCAAGCGATGTAAACACAGGGAGACAGTTTTACACAAGTTCGATTTTAGGGGGGTATTGTATTTTTTTTTTTTTTAGCGTCCTTTTCCTGGTGATTTATTATGCCTGTTTCGCCTTCCTCTTCTCATATGTTTCAGTTTTTGTAACATCCTTTTCATGGTGATTTATGATGCCTGTTTCACCGTCTGTTCTCTTATGTTATTTGTATATTTTTCTGGTATTTACATAATTTCTCGGAGTAACGCCTGTCTTTCAATCCCTTTTTCCCCCATCAAGAGGGTGGGAGCCCCGGGCTAGGCTACTTGCACCATCCACAACTACTGTCACCATCACATACAAGTCTTTCTCACCATTACACACACATCCGTCACCACCACCACCAACAACAACAACAATAGCAACCACAGCAACCACAGCGACAACAACAGCCAGAACGGCTATTAATTGTCACCAGACTCACTTAAATAATTTCTCTCTCTTTTTTTTTTTCCTCCAGTTTCCCTACATCATTTTCTCTGTTCCTAATTTTCCTTCTCTTCCACTCTCTCCACGTTACCCCATCGAGCAAGCGTCTTTCCATCCTTCTCTCTTCCTGCCTTCATCACACCTTTTCCATCTTCATACCTCCCTTTTTCTCCCTTATTTCCCTCCATTCTCTTTTCTCTCTCACAACTTTTCTGATATTTCCCCCCGTTTCGCCTTATTCTGCTTCCTCCATTCTTTCCCCCCTTCCTCTTTCCTTTCGTCCTTCCTTCCCTCCTTCTCGCCTTCCTACTTCTCTCCAGTCTCGTCTCTACTCCCTCCTTTCTCCTCCTTCTCTCCCTCCGTCCTTCCTGTTTTCCTGTGTTTGTTTTGGCTCGGAGGATAGTTACCTTCGTTATAACGCTTCCTGTAGCAAACAGCCTCGAAAGGACCAGTTGATCTGTTGTTGTGTGCTTTCCTTTGTACTCCTCTCTTCCTCATTCCTTTTCCCTCCTTCTCTCGCTCCTTCCTCCTCGTCCCTCGGTCTCATTCTTTTTCCTTCTTCCCTCCCTCCTTATCCCTCAGGCTCTTTCTTTTCCCTCCCTCCCTCCCTCCCTCCTTATCCCTCTATCTCTTTCTTTTCCCTCCCTTCCTCCTTATCCCTCTGTCTCTCTCTTTTCCCTTCCTCCCTCCCTCCCTCCCTCCCTCCTTATCCCTCTGTCTCTTTCTTTTCCCTCCCTTCCTCTTTATCCCTCGGTCTCTCTCTTTTCCCTCCCTCCTTCCTTCCTTATCCCTCGGTCTCTCTCTTTTCCCTCCCTCCTTCCCTCCTTATCCCTCGGTCTCTCTCTTTTCCCTCCCTCCTTCCCTCCTTATCCCTCTGTCTCTTTCTTTTCCCTCCCTCCTTCCCTCCCTCTTACCTCCCTCTCTCTCCCCTCTTCTTCGACTCACTGCTTTATTGCTGCTATGGTCATTATTCCTTATGCGGGGAGAATAAAGGAGGGATTATCAGATTAAAGCAGGGCAGAGGGGAGAATGGAGAGCGAAGGAGGGGAGAGGGAAGGGAGAGTAAACAAGAGAGAGGATGAGAGAAATAGGGGAAGTGGAAAAAGGTGAAGGGACGTGCAAAAGGAGGAAGGTTGTAAAGAGAGAGAGAGAGAGAGAGAGAACGTGTGTGTGTGTGTGTGTGTGTGTGTGTGTGTGTGTGTGTGTGTAATAACGCAAAAAGCAGTTGACTAGGAGGGGATATGCACGGACAAAAAGTACGAAATAAGAGACGGCGTCAGAGGAAAGAGGGGAAATGTGGGGGGAGGGGGAGAGATAGGGGGACGACAGGGGAATGGGGTGGGAGGGGGAAATAGCCGGGGAGAGAGGGAGTGGAAACTGAGAGGGTAGGGAGAGAGAGAGGGGGGGGGGAAAGAAGAGGAATAGGAAGGGAAGAGAGGGAAGCAAGAAGAAAAGAGGAGTGGGGAGAGAAGAGTAGGAGGAAAAGGAAGGGAAGGGAGGTTGAGTAGTAGAGAGAGGAAACGATAAAGGAAGGAGAGGAAGAGTAACTTGAGAAATGGTTAGAGATATACGGAAGAAAAGGATGCAGAAAAGACGGTGGAAAAGTGGCAGGGAGGGAGGAGAGGAAAGAAGCAAAAGATGAAGAAAAAAAATTGAGGGAGGACGGGGAGAAAGAAAGAGGGGAGGAAGAGATAAGAGAAATGAGGGAGAGAGGAAAAAATATGGGTGTCACGACGGGTTAAAGGGAGGAGGGAGAAAGAGGAGAAAAATGGGGAGAGAAGAGTGGGAGGAAGGAAGGGAAGGAAAAAATTGTGGGGGGAGAGAGGGAGGGATGTAACGGTAAGAAGGGAGAATAGCAGAGACGAAAGGGGAAAAAGATGAGAGAGGGAGGAAGGATATGACTGGGATGATGAGGAATAGTGGAGACATAAGGAGCATGAGGGGAAAGAAAGAGGGCACAAGATAGCGAAAGAGAATGATGGAGAAAGTGAAAGGGAAAAGATGAAGGGAGAGAGGAAGGGAGGGAAAAAAAAGACACTGGAGGTAGAGAGGGGGAAAGAACATAAGGGGCGTCTGAGGCGGCGAGAGAGGGGTGTCACGGAGGTGATTGAGGGGAAAAATAAAGGAGGAAGTGGCTGAGGGGAGATGTAGGGAGGAGACAGATGGAGGTAGGGGAGGGAGGGACTGGGGTAACAGCTGGAAGGGAAGGGAGGGGAGTGGCCTAGGGAGGAACGGGAAGGGTAGGGAGGCAGATGGGGAGGGAGAAGTATAAGAGGAGAAGGAAGGAGAGGGAATAGAGAAAGGAAAAGAGGGGCTGGGAGAATTCTTGAACGCGTGCAAGAGAAGGAGAAAATGGAAGAATGAGAAACATAATGAGATATGGAAGGAAAGGAAGGGGGAGGAAGGATGGAGTTTGTAGAGGAAGGAGAACGGTGAGGAAGCTGATGGGCACGATGGAAGAAAGATGGGAAAGTGAGAGGTTTGAGGAAGAGAGAGAAAGGTAGGGAGGAAGAATAGAAGGAATGATCTGGATTATGGGAAGGGAAGGGTAGGGGGATATATGGAAGGGAGGAAAAGTGAGGGTTGGAGGACGAAGAGTATGAAGGAAGAGAAAAGGTAGAACAGTAGTTGGTATGAAGAGAAGGAAAGTTTCTGAAGTGGAAGGAAAATGAAAGAGCTTTTATATATATATATATATATATATATATATATATATATATATATATATACACACACACACACACACCTGTATATGAGAGAGAGGGACGAAGGATTATTCCCTTCACCTCGAGGACGTCTTGTTTGTTTGTTCGTGACACCATCAGGTGATACTCCTTTGCTAAGAAGAGCCCTGATGTGGTGAAGGGCAAAAAGGAGCTATTGTACAGTATATTTAACACCGGTAGTTCGAAAACCCTTCCTTGACCTGAGGAAAATTATCTGAATGTAGCAAGAATAAAATAACACGTCTTCTGATTGAAAGTGTTCAGGGAATTCAGCGTCGACGAAGGAATGGTCAGTGAGCAGATGAATGGAGGGGAGAGTAGGGGTGAAAGGGAAGGAAAATGGAAGAGAGGAAAACGAAGGGGGCAAGGAAGAAAGCGGAGATTAAAGGAATGTAGTTGAGACGTAGAAATGGTCGGGGGGAAGATGAATGGAAGAGAGAGGAGTGGAGAAGGGGGACAATGGAAGGGATAGGAAGAGGACGATGAAGGGGATATCATTCTGTTTAGGGGACACTTTTTAGGGTAGATCCTTTCTAAACTAAATAAAATCGTCTATTGCATTTTTTTTTTTTATCTGACAAACTTTTTTCAGCTCAAATGAAGGTTATGTTTTGTTAGATTGGAGAGGTATATTTCTTTAGTAACCAAGGAGACTCATTCCTGCCTCATAACTAAGCTCATCATACAGCGACTACTTAAGGCTCATGTTATGGTAGTGGCCCAGTTCCGTCAGGTGAAAAAGAGTGACCTTGGTGGCAACCTGAGTAAATGAGAAAATGCCTGATCATAGTGCAGAGTTGAAAGGCTTGAAAACATGCTGTATTTAAAGGAAGAAAATAGCAGTGAAGGAGTGGATGTAGAACTAACTGAAATGAGGAGAGAAGAGAGAGAGAGAGAGAGAGAGAGAGAGAGAAAGGAATGGTAAGAGGAAAGGGGAAAGAAATGAAGGAAGGAGGTTTGGACTGTTATTAATTACTGTGAATGAAGGGAGGGGAAAAAAGTGATGGAGGGATGAAATGGAGAATTGAGTGTGGGGAGGGGAGTACGGGAGAGGAGAGAGAGATGAGGAGATGGTTGGACTGAAGAGTGAAATTAAGTGAATGAAAACACTGAGAAATAAAGAGGAAAAAACAATGTGTGTAGGAGACAGGAAGAGAACAGAGATCATTAAGGAGGAGGAAGGTAGGGGAAAGTGAGGTGAGAGAGTGGAGGAAAAGTGGAGGGATGAGAAGTAAGTGGAAGAAAGGAGGGATCTGAGGGGTGGGAGAGAAAGACACAGAAAGGGAGGGGCGAGAGAGGGAAAAATGAATATGAAAACAGGGAGTGGGAGGAGAGCGGATTTGGAAAGAAAAATTTTAATCCCGCCGATATATGTCCAGGAGGAGGAGGACAAAGACGGTGAGAGAGAGAGAGAGAGAGAGAGAGAGAGAGAGAGATGCAAAGTTAGAATGAGAGTGCGAGAAAAAGGAGGAATAGGGGAAGAGAAAAGCAAACAAAAATTTAAATAAAGTTTGAGCGTATAAAGTTTGGAGAGAGAGAGAGAGAGAGAGAGAGAGAGAGAGGGAGGGAGAACTTGAGACAGACAGATATAAGGGGAAGAGACAAGACTAGGGGGACCAAGAAAGCATTGATATACGGAAACTGTGTGTGTGTGTGTGTGAGAGAGAGAGAGAGAGAGAGAGAGAGAGAGAGGGGATATAAAGGAGAACGAAGAGGCTAGGTAAGGGGAGGGGTGAATGGTATAAGGAAGTAATGAAAAACGTTGTGAGAAATATACGAAACGACTTTACTGATTTGGCTAAGCATACTCTCTGTAGTAAATAAAAGACAGTATAAATAGAGTCATGCAGGGACAAGGAGAAAAGGGGAGATAGGAGATAATGATAAGAAGCAGGAATTTGAGAGGGAGGGAAGTATGAAGGCAAACTAGTGAATGAAATATGAAGAAAGTGAGGAAGGGGAAAAAAAATACAGCTGTAAATGATGGTAAGACACGGGAATATAAGAGGAGAAGGTATGATGGAATTAAAGGGAGAGAGAGTGAATTAGGATATGGAAAGGCATGAGAACTGCAGTAATAGGAGGGGGAATAAAGGGAAGGTGAAAAAGGGTAGAGAAAAGGAAAATATACAGTTAGAAAATGAAAATGGTAGTGATATTGATGTAGGGAAATTTAAGAGAGAGAGAGAGAGAGAGAGAGAGCGAATCGGAAACAGAGTAGGGAGAAAATATGTCGATAAAGGAGGGGAACAGAGGAACGTGATGGAAAAGAGGCGACAAAAACGAGGATGGGAAGCAGAGAACGAAATTAAGGGCAAAAAAAAAAAAAGTTAAATCACTCGTACACCTTTCCCTAATTAGCAGGTGTGTAATTTAATGTTCTGTAATTGTGTAATTGTGTGAATGTACAGAGAGGGATCTGGGGGAAACGGTGTCTGGCTGGGTTGATGTTGGTTTCGTGTTTATTTGCAGGTTTTTCCGTCGTATTGCAAATTATTTCGTCTGGTTGCGTTTGTTTCCTGTTTGTTGTGTTTTTCTGCTTTTATGGAAGTAGGTTTCTCTCTCTCTCTCTCTCTCTCTCTCTCTCTCTCTCTCTCATATTAGTTCATGTATTCCTTTTTTCTCTCTCACTCCATATTTTCTGTTATCCTAACCCCTTTTAATATTCCTCTTTCTTCCTCTCTCTGTTATTGCAGTTATCATGCCCTTCAGTTCCTCATTCTTTTCCTATTTCTCTCCCCTTTGATATTCCCTCATTTCATTATCATTTTCTGTTTTTTCCGCCCCTTCCTCACTCTCTCATTCTCCATACTCTCTTCCATTTTATTATTGTGTTTCATCATCATCGTCGTCATCGTCGTTCTTTTTTTTTTTTTTTTTTCTTTTCCTCGTCGTCTTGCCTGCCTTCATTTTCCATCCCGTCACATATTTCTCTCTCTCTCTCTCTCTCTCTCTCTCTCCAACAGTCTTCCTAATTCCTCTACTCTCTTCCCCTTCTTTTTAACCCTCTTCCTTCCTCATCCATCATTTCTCTTCCTTCATCTCGAACCCTCTTACTCCCTCTCTCTCTCTCTCTTGCCTTCATCCCTCCCTTTCCTGCCATCTCCCTTTCTCCTTCATCTACCCTGTATCATCATTCTTTCTCCCTCACTCTTCTTCCAGTTTCCTCCCTCTCTTCTACTCCTCTCACCTCTCTCTCCCATTTTCTTCCTCCTCCTTTCATCTATCCCTCTCTCCCCTCCTTCCTCCTTACATTTCTAACTATTCCCCTTTTGCTCCTTCATTTTCTTTTATCGCTACTCATCCTTACCCCTTCTTTCTTCAGTATTCATGCATTCTCTCTCCCCCTTCCTTATCCATGTTCCGCTCTCCCCCTCTCACTCCCCCGGATCCACTCCCGTCCTCCCTGCTGTCAATCCCACCCACCCTCCACCATCCCCTCCCTCTTTTACTGTCCTCTTCCCTCCAGTCCTTTCTCCTTCTATCCCCCTCCATCTTTTCCCTCTCTTGCTGTCCTCTTCCCTCCAATCCGTCTCCCTCTATCCCCTTCCGTCCCTTTTGTATCTCACTGTTTCTCTTCGTCCCCACTCCCTCCCTCCATCCCTCCCTCGTATTCTCTCCCTCCCTCCCTCCATGTCACTGAATGTCAAGATCACTGAACTGAATTTCTCCTGCCTTTTTCGCCTTCTTCATCCACGCTTTCTGTTTTTTACCAACTCGTTCTTCCACCTGTCGTCTCTTTGTCGCCTCTTTCCCTTCACTCCATCCTTTAATTTATCCTCCATTTTATTCTTTATTTTCATTATTTTCATAATTATTTTACTCTGTCTTCTTTCCGTCGACTCCGCTGTTTTATTCTTTTATGCCATTCTCTTCAAACAATTTCTGTTTTTGTCGTTTTTGGCCCCCCCCCCTTCTTCTGTTCCTTTGCTACGCGCTCACACACACACACACACACACACACACACACACACACACACACACACACACACACACACACACACACACACACACACACACACACACACACACACACACACACACACACACACACACACACACACACACACACACACACACACACACACACACACACACACACACACACAGTCTCTGCTTTGTCTTTTGCTTCACTCTTTTTCTTATTTTTGCCTTTCTCTTCGTTCATTTTCTCCTTTTAGCCTTGCCCTTCGTTCCCACGTCTCCTCCCAGGCTCATTCTTTCCTCGTTGTACCCTCCCTGTTCTCATTTTCTTCTTTCTGGTTCTTTGTCCATCCTTCTTCCTATACTTCCTTCATCTCAGTTCACTTTCCCTTCCCTTCCATGTTCAACTTCTGAGTCTGTATCTTCTCTGTCCCAGTCTTCTCTGCGGCCTCTTCACTCATCTTCTCAGTTTTTTCCCTATCTCTCTTCTCTCCATTCTCCCTTATTATTGAAGAGCTTGTTCAGCAAAAATATTACTCTCAGATATTTGGCTTATATTAATGTACTTGTAATCAGTCAAACGTTTTAGAGTTACTGTCTGCCTGACGAATTTATACTGTCGAAAGTTTTATAATTCTCTCTCTCTCTCTCTCTCTCTCTCTCTCTCTCTCTCTCTCTCTCTCTCTCTCTCTCTCTCCTGTTCTTCATTGCTTTCCTTTTCTTTCTCATACTCTAGTCCTACTTTTCGACAGTGATCTGTCCCGAATCAGGCTACGGAATCACTGCAATCATCCTGTTTTATATTGTTTTTTATTGGTTTTTCCTCTCCTCCCTTTCTCCCTCTCCCTATCTCCGTATGCTTCTCTCCTCGTGCTCTCCCCACCTTCCCATTTTTCTAGCCTCCCTGTCCAGCTTGATCTTCCCTCTTTTCCTCTCTTTTTTCCTTATCTCTTTGCCAATCCTGTTTTCCCTCCACCTTTTCTTCCCTCCGGCTCCTTCACCATTTTCTCCTCTTCATTTTCCTCTTCACCCCCGATCCTTCATATCCTCCTGCTTTTCTATCCTCGTCTTTAACTGATAGATTCTTTTTTCCTTAAAGTTATGGCCATCCCTATACCAGCCACGAAAAGACAAACAGGTCTGTGTTGTTTGCTTTCGTTTGTACTCCTTTATACACCCTCCCTTCCTACCGTGTTTATCCCTTCCCTTTTCCCATTATCTCCGTTCCTCACTATTCTCTCCCCTGCCTTTTCTTCATTCGTCATCTATTTTTCCCTTCCTTTTCCTCCCTCCTTCCCATTCCCTCTCCCCCTCTTCCTCCCCTCCCCCCCGTGTCAGTGGGTGTGTCAGGATGCGCCCCTTGAACTGAAGGCGGGGAGACAAAAAAATCACTTTGCTCTCCTGGAATTTCACGGCACTCAGCTCTCTCTCTCTCTCTCTCTCTCTCTCTCTCTCTCTCTCTCTCTCTCTCTCTCTCTCTCTCATACGTACATACATACATACATACATACGAGTAGATACCTTTTTCTTTGTTTTCCTGCCTTTTACCACCTCTGTTTAGTGTCGCTGTTGTTTCTCATTTTGTATGTGCTTTAGCAATTTCTTTGCCGTTAAGTTACAGTTTTCCTGTTTTGATTATTACGAAACTTTTTTCTTATTACGCGTCTTGAAGTCGTGGGTAATGAATACGTGTAGTCATATGGTTAGGAAGCTCATCAAAATATTCCGTAAAATACTTCGCAGAGACGAACTTTTTATTTTTTGAGTTGTTAGTTTTTTCTTTTAATGCAAGAAGTTTCATTTCTCGTGCGAGAGAGGAGATAAGGATATTGTGGCAGTGGCATGCATTCCTCCAAGGTATAATATGAATGTCCTCGGGAAGAGTAAGGAAATTTGCCAACTCCTATAATTATATTCTCGTCAGCTTAGGAGGCTGTATAGCTCCTCTTCCTTATCAGCTTATCTCTGTATATAGTACTTTAATAGTCTCAGTCAGTGTCGATATTCAGAAGTTTTAAAAAGCTTGTAAGGAAATACTAAGGTAAAATGTGGAAAATAAATCGGTAAGGTAGAGGTGTTAGGAAGCCACCTTGGCCGATGAGAGTACCCCGTGCGAACATGGGAGGGTAGGATAAGTTGGTGATGGCGATGATGATGACGATGATGAGGATAACTTTGGTATCGCTAGCAATTAACACTACTACAGAGTAATAATAGTATGGCAGCCGTTTAACCTCTTTGCTCTAGTGAAGAATTCTTGTAGTTTAGTCTGACTCCTCCCAGCCGATTAAATTCACCCTAAGAAGATGTTATATTCGCCTTAATAGAGTTCCTTCGTAATTGAAAGATTAAACAAGGCTGTCACCTCACCAGTTCAGGAAATATCTCCAAACCTGAATCAGCTCACTTGGAGATAGCAAGAATAAACCAGTAAAGGACGTAACAGAAATACAGGGTTTAATGAAAATTTTGGGATGCAGATCATGCCCCAAGTTTATTTAGCATGTTGCCGCCAGAGCCTCCTCAGTAATAATGTGGGGAAGCCGCCGAGGCCAAGTGAAAATTAAAGTTTTCTTCACTACGAGGACGCCACTATTATTTTATTCATGGTACTCCTTGACTTTCTTTTTTTTCGAGAGCTATGCATCTCGTGGCCCTTTAAAACCTTATCATAATCCTCATTTTTATATACAAAGACATGCCTCTCTTCCCAGTTCATATGAAGAAAAATTACAAATGTCGAACTATATTCAAAACCCCATCTCTACTAATGCGTATTTCAGATGGTACGATTTTTCCACTACGTATTTATCAGAATTTGGGAAGTTAGCTTGTGTCTGTACATGTTGAAACTTATCAGGCAAAATGCACTCATAATCATGGCCCATCTTGTGTTGGACCTGTTTTCTGTCACGTCTATTCTCTGTTCCGTAGGTCACGTTTGGCATCAGAGATTTTCGTCACATGAAAATACGTTGCATTTGAAACAGTAGCATTATTGAGAATGCAAGCCATTTTCCTCTACTTCAAGGACAGCCAGTTTGAATTCTTTGGCTGATTTGACTACCAGTGTTTATGAATTATAATCATAACAAATATTATTAAATTTTTGACTACCTAATATGGCAGTATCTATCACCGAGAAGTCAGGAGCACTTTGAGACCCTAAAGTAACCATTCCAATCAGTTTTCATGCTAAAAATAGTGGAGAACAACGCCTCACATGCCGATTCAGTTGATCTAGTGCCAGAGATATTATAGTTTGGCAGTTTCGCTATTACAGACAGTTACCGTCTTGAATTTAGAGGTTCAGATGATTCTGAAAACTTTCATTAGCCATGCTAGCGGATTTGTAATACAACATTCTATGGAAAAGAGACCTTATTCTCCCTGATAGCTCATCCGATATGTTTTTCAGGGTTGCTGGAGGAAGATTTTTAAAACTACTCCTTAAACGAGTTAGTCGTCACTTTTCATGGGCACATAGGAGCTAATTTTCCTTTAAAATGGATTTGGTTGTGAAATTTATCAAGGAAGAAAAAAGTTGGAACAAAATGGACAAGGATTTCGAGAAAATAACCCAGTTGTATGTGTAGGTGTCCATCATAAGTAGAAGTGAAGTACCTGGTGACAATTCTAGTCAGCTTAATAAGATTTACTCACATTCTAGTGGTTTATCTGTATTTTTTTCAATCTTGTTTTTGCAACCATGTTTATTATACGGGTAAGGTTGTCAAAATGTTGGACGAATTAAAATGTTGATAAGCATCACTTCTACATACATTCGTCAAACTAGCAAGTGTGTCTTCAGACAATAAAATGTAGGTAATAGAATCGTCTGGTAGCAGTGAGCATAAAGTAAACAAGACATAGTCGTACTGACACTATACCTTAAGGTAGTTTCAAAGGCATGTACCAAGAGGAGGGTTCCCAAGCTACATTGTTTAGTCTGGTGGCACCAAAAATTAAAACAAAATTGAAAAAAAAAAAAAGTTTTATACTGGTTAAACTTCTTTGATTCCCTGCCTGTTTTTTCTCTCCGACAAGGAAAGAATGTTTTCACCCTTGTTTGTTTGTTAGGATTACTCTAAAACTAAAAGAGATTTGGGCCATATTTGGTGGGTAGATAGCCCATGTCCCAGGGAACAATCGAATATATAACTTTGGGGACCGATCCGGAACGTATTACAGATTCTTGATCCAGAAAACATTTTTTGTGAAACCCTAATCAAGAATGAGAAAACCTAACCCATTATGAGGAGTGGTTTGGAAATTACGTTGCCCTTGTCGGAGAGATGCGCTCCATTGAGTGCCCCTCTAGGTTTTTTATACTATATTTCCAGTTTATGGATTTGTTGGGTGGGAGAATAGGTTTATATCTAAAAGTACAAACATTTCCTCATTTTTATCTCTTCAGTACCATGACGGCTTTTTTGCATAGTCTTGCAGCTGTCAGACGAATTTATACAGCTTTGTGGACGGTACTTACGGTGAAGGTGTTAATTGAAGCTAACGGTAACCTCTCTCTTAGAAAAGTATCATCTTAAAATAAAAGTAAGGATACAGAAAGAAAATTGTAAAAAAAAAAATCAGGTCTAAGCCACACACACGAAAACCTTAAAGCTAAAAGAAAAAAAAGGGAGAGAGAAAAAAAAAGGAGAGAAAAAAGGCAAACTCTACTCTCAGCTTACCCAGGCCAGGCGTACAAGTGATTACACGTACTCCAGAGCCATAACAGCATTGCCAACATCCTCCCAGCCAAAAAAACTAATTTCCACTCGGCTTCATAAAGGGTGATCGAGGGCCGGAGTTGGCACAAGTTGCGTGAGGTCTGGCAACACTGTCCTGGAAAATTTTGGTGGCGCCTGTGGACGTGATGGGGGGAAAAAGTTTGAGATTTGAGGAAATTTTTAAAGCGAGATAGTTTTTTGGCGGCGTTAGAGATAGAGAGAGAGAGAGAGAGAGAGAGAGAGAGAGAGAGAGATTGTGTGATGAGGTATTGTTGGTTGCTTCCTGAAAGTTACGTTTAAATTTTGTGTTTGTGTATATTTCTCCCAGTGCACTTTTATGTAACCATGATGTAATTTCTTGTATTTGTTAAGTGTGTATATATATATATATATATATATATATATATATATATATATATATATATATATATATATATAGACACACACACACACGTACGTTTAAGAAATACCGAGCGTTCGTCTATTGTTTCAAGACATCTTCAGTGTAATGACTTAATTGTATTACAACCTCTGAAGGAGTCTTGAAACAATAGCCGAAAGCTCAGTATTCCACGTTTCTTTTTTTCCAGGCGAGTTATAGTTCATATTGTATATCATATATACCAGTATGTTAGTTTAGGTGCTCATATAGTACTGACTTATTTCAGTACGGATGTATGTAAGTATATATACGTTTTTGATATTAAAGGTGAATAAATACTGATATTGTATGTTTCTCTTTCCAGGTATGTTGATGTCTGCAAACTGTTTGGTAAGAAAGTTTTATGTTCAGTACTTATGTGTCTGTGGTTGTCAGCTTTTATGTGAGTATTTAATTACTGTTTGGGGTAGGTGGTGGCGACGATCATCCAGCCACTTTTTTTTTTTTTTTTTTTTTTTTTTTTTTTTAATGTGTCCGACTCTGGGCATAGGTTTCACAGCCTGCTCTCAAGGCCCAGTAGTCCTCCTACATACCATATACACCTCTACATGTCACCACTTGCTCTAGTGTTGCCTGCTTCTTCCTTCACCTTTAGCATTCTTTTTCTGTGTCTTCCCTCCTCTCTTCTTATTCTTACACCTTTCCTATCACTTATTGTTACTACTTCCACTTCAACTGGCTTTACTGAGTGACGAGCCTAATGTTTTCTTGTAACCCAGGAAACCATTTATAACGCTGGATGGTAACCATATGACCAGATAACAAGGTGGTCTGTAGCCTGTTGTGGTGCCCGTTAACAGGGTGGAGAGACTAAAATGCGGTGTCCATCCGGGAACCAAACCTCCATATTCATTTCCACGGCGAGCTGTGGCGAGGAGCTTTCTTCCGCAAGGGGACATAGGTTCACTGCAAGGGTTAGCTCTGCAGGGGAGGTTGGTTGGTGTGTTCGGCGAGTCGGACCATGATTACACATTAACAACTTAGTAGCTGTTAGTGCGCTTGTGTGTGTTTACGTGTGTTTTTACATTCTTCTTTGTGTGTGTCTGTGTGTGTGTGTGTGTGTGTGTGTGTGTGTGTGTGTGTATGTATGTGTGTGTGTGTGTGTGAATTTTGTATGACTGTGAACTCGTAATATCTGCTGCGTGCCTGTCTACTCGTATGTGTGTGCGTGCGTGTGTGCATTTTCCTGTGTACACATCCTCTTTGTTCGGTGCGTACATGTCATTCCCCTCAAACAATAATGGAGGAATTTGAAATGTGTTAAAAGAATGTCAGTATGGCTTCAGATAGTCGATGAACCATGAGAGAGAGAGAGAGAGAGAGAAGGGGGGGAGGGCAAGGGTGATTTGTGTGTGTGTGTGTGTGTGTGTGTGTGTGTGTGTGTGTGGAGAATGAAGTGAGGAGACAAAGTGAGTAAATGTAGAAATGAAAAAAGTAACAGCAGAGTGGAGAGAGAGAGAGAGAGAGAGAGACAGAGAGAGAGGGTTCAAAGGGAAAATGAATAGGAGAGGAAGATAAAACAAGAATATATAGAAATGGAAAAAGAATTAACAAAAAGAGAATAACAGAGAAGAGAAAAATCGAGAAGAAAAAGGGGAAACAAGGGAATATATGAAAGAGAGAGAGAGAGAGAGAGGGAGAGGAAGAGGGAGAGAGAGAGAGCAGAGTCGCGTGCAGTAAACAGGAAGCGATACGTAATAAGGGAGAGGAAGAGGGGAGTGAAAGAGGAAAGAGGGGGAGAGTTATAAATTTCCACGCCTTTTCATACCCTCGTGTCATTCTCTCTCTCTCTCTCTCTCTCTCTCTCTCTCTCTGTATATCTATCTACTCATCTTTTATGCCATACTTTTCATTGTCGCCTTCCCTTCCTCTCTTTCTTTTATACTTTTTTTCCTCCAGTATCCAATATATTCATATTTCCCTCTGTAAAGTCTTGGTTTGTACCCTTAACACATCCGTGGTGCGAATTAGTGTAGTACGAGAATCCAGCCCTCTTAATTAGTGTAACCTTTTCACTTTAACTTGGCCGAAACTTGCCTTCTATCCTTTTTGAATACTGAACATTAGTAATAGATTATCACTGAAATATGATGCTAATTATGAAATGCTAAGGAGTGAAAGTAGAGCGTACCATTGTTTTAACTTTTCTGCCACTGAACTTTTCGTGAAATAGGCTGGAGAAGGATGAAAATCTGAGCCAGGTTAAGGTAAAAGAACTGTAGTGGAGGTTTGGAGGCTTTCGAGAGAGTGTAGTGGACTTTTGATTGTTCCTGTACATCTGTTATGAGCTAAGCCTGTCGTTTTGATCATCCTAGTATTTGTTTTATCATTTTGTCTTCCTTAGTAACATGTTAGCGACGAGTCTTCTTCCCTGTTCTTTCCCTTTTTCTTCATTCGTCGTTTTCCTTCTTTCTCCCCTCCTCCATATTCTCATCTCATTTTTCCTCCTTTTCATTCTCGTTCCTCCTCTTCCCTCTCTCTCACCCTGTTCATTCTGTCCATTCCTACTGTTCTTTCTTACTCTGTTGCTCCTCTTCTCTCTTCTTTCCTCCTCTTACCCTCACTCCTTTAATCCCTCTCTTCGTTCTTTCTTGTCTTCTGTGTTACTATTTAACATCGTATTTCTTCTTTCGCTCCTTCTCATCCTCACTTACCGCTTCGCAAACCCCCTTTTTTTCTCCCTTGTCTTTCTTCCTTTACACATTCCACTTCCACCTTCCTTCATTTGTTTTGTCTTTTTCTCGTGTGTGTGTGTGTGTGTGTGTGTGTGTGTGTGTGTGTGTGTGTGTGTGTGTGCTTTTTTTTATTCATTTGTTTCTCCCGACTTAACGTTATTTCTATCCTCCTTTCTTTCATTCCTTCCCCTCTTTCCTCCTTTCTTTCTCATCTTCTCTGTCTCCTTCCCCTTCCGCCTTTCCTTCCTTCCTTTCGTCTCCCTCATCCATCCTTCTTTCCTTGCCTCTCCCTCTTACACTACCGTCCTTCCTACATTCCTTTCTTCCTGTCATCTCTCTCTCCCTCTCCCTCCCTTCCTCCCTCCCTCACTCACTCACTCACTCACTCACTCACTCACTCACACACTCGCTCCCTTCCTAGCTTCTCTGTACCCTCCCTCCCTCCCTCCAGAAGCCTCACTTGGCCCCACAAAACTTGCCCCAAAATTTATAAAAAAGTTAGTGGACACCATTTTGGAGTATTTACCGTGCCGGGGGGGAGCAAGAGGGAAGGAAGGAGGGAAGAATGGAGAGGAGGAGGAGGAAGGGAGGGAAGGAAGAATGGAGAGGAGGAGGAGGAGGAGGAAGGGAGGGAAGGAAGAATGGAGAGGAGGAGGAGGAAGGGAGGGAAGGAAGAATGGAGACGAGGAGAAAGGGAGACTGGAGAGGAGGAATGGAGGGAAGGGAGACTGGAAGAATGGAAAGGGAGGGAAGGTAGGAGGGGAGGAAGAATGGGGAGGACGAGAGAAGGAGGGGGTGAAAACTGGAGGGAAGGAAAGTTTCGATTCTGTATTTGTGCATTTTCTCTTCACACATTCTTTTATATTGTAATGGAAAGCACAGGTAATTGCATATGAGTAATTGTACCCCTTGTAATATTTATGTGAAACAAGAAAATCGTGTTAGTATTGCTGGAATATGTCGAATTTACTGTTTTCCTTTTTTTTTTTTTTTTTTTTTTTAACTATCTGATCTGTAAGGAGAAGTACATGATTTTTTTTATATTTTACAGGAAATTCCATATTAGTACTTATATCCTTTATAATATGTGAAATATGAAAAAATCAATAATATAACGTTTGTATGCACGGAATAAGACAACTGGCGAAAATTTTACTATTTTGTGTTGCTGTATTTTTCATTGTGAAGGGACAGCACAGGAAAGTACGTACTTTCCCCAATTCAGATATATTGTACTGTGCATTAAATTAATATATATGACTTTGGTATCACTAGATGTCTAGAGTAATATATATAGCTGTCATTTAGATTGTTCTCCATTTTCTGTTCTGTTTTCTTTCCTCTGTGGCTCCTGTGGCTTCAAGTTTCAATATTGCCATCATTATTAACCCAGTGTAAGATCATATGTTTTGCCTGTTTTGCCTGTTTAGTGTCTTCCTGATCTCCTTCAATACGATGGCTTCTTATATTTTATCGTTGCTGTGTCCGACGATTGTGTTAAGCTTAGAGACCTTTTGAACTGGTGGGATTAGATGATTATGGTGATACAGCCATCATTGAGAGACGACTTTTTAATCATTGGAATGTTGCAAGGATAAGCTGCATTATTAATATTTTCATTTATATTTCCCTTTCGCACATTTGTTACTCTGTTTTCTTTACCCTTGTTTTATAGTTATGTTAAGCTGAAGTGTTAAAATTTGCTTACATATTTTTCTCTTTTCCATACGGATTACTCATTACCCATTAATGCTTTTTCTTCCTTTCTTTGCCTTATTCAGAAGCTAATGTTATATCACCTATAGCCTACCTAGCTTTGCTGTTTTTATTCTCAGTTATTGCCCTATTTAATTATACTCCATACGCTCCCCGCTTTCCACATTTCCTCTTTTTTTTCCTATGTGTTCTTGTAGCCTATACTTAACCCTGTTCCTCATATCCCCTTATCCCCCTAGAACGAGTATTTGCCATATTATACAGTCATATACACTCTCATACGCCTCACTTTCCCCTTATGCCTCGCTCCCAAACTTGCATAACTCTCCTTCCTTTTCCTCCTTTCTCCCCCTCCCATTCTCACCCACCCCTATTTTCCCTATGCATCTCTTTCTTCTGTATATGGATAATCATTTCCCCCCCTTCTCATTCCCCCCATTTACCCCACCGATTATTTTCCCATACGATTATTTTTCCATGCTCAATAACCTTTTTCCCTACCCGATTCACCCCAATATTCCCCAGCACTAATTTCCCTCCACCTAATTTTCCCTTATTTCTCTTAATTTTACGGTATACTTGCATAACCATTTCCCCTGCCCTTCTTACGTCGCCAGAATCAGTATTTACCATTATAAACAAATTCTCATACACCCCGACTCGCCTTCACCATGCCATACTTGTGGAGGGGATTTTTCCCTAAAAGTGCCCCAGGAATTTCCCTGCCTCCGGTGTATAGGGGAGAAATTTTCAACTATCATATTTCTTTTTCCCCTAGACCAGACTTTTTAATAACTAAGGTTCACAAAGGGAGGAGAGTTTTTTTTCTTTTTTTTTGGGGGGGGGGGGTGAGGGGGGGAGAACCTGGTGGGGAGAAGGGGGAGGGAGGATGGTAAAGAAGGCATATAGCGGAGAGGGCAAAGGGAGAGTGGGGAAAGGTGGGGTGGAGTGGGAGGGGGGGGAAAGAGTGGTGGGGTGAGGGAACTTAAGTATGGAGAGATGTGGGGGGAAAGGGAGGGTAATGGAGGAAGGAAGTGAGGGGAGAGGTGGAGATGAGGAAAGGGTGGATGAGGGAGGGAAAGAAGGGGAAATATGGAGAGGAGGGAGAGAAAGAAGAGGAAAGACGGGGAATAGGGAGGGAAAGATGGGAAGGAGGGAGGGAAAGATGTGTAAACGTGGGTAGCAGGGAGGGAAGGAGAGGAAAGGTGGGGAGTAGGGAGGAAAAGAAGTGAAGTGTGAGCGAGGAAGAGAAAGATGGGGAGAGGTGGGGAGTAAGGAGGAAAAGAAGAGGGGAGAAGGTAGGGATGAGGGAGGAAAAGAAGAGGAGGAAAGGTCGGGTGGAGGGAGAGAATAAGGAAGAGGTGGGGAGGAGGGAGGGAGAAAGGAAAGGTAGGGAGGAGGTGAGTAGGAAGTGAGAAGGAAAGGAAGAGATGGGGAGAAGGAGAAGGAAGAGGATAGATGACGTGTAGAATAGGAAGGGAGGAATGGGGTGGAGGGAAGGGAGAGAGGGATGGGGAGAAGGATGAAGGGGGGGGGAAATAAGGGGAGGGACAATGCCTGGGTTAGAGAGAGATTGAGGTAAAGGAGGGGAGGTAGGTAGGGAGAAAAGGGAAGAGGATAAACTTAACCAAAGGGGAAATTGAATGTTAAAGCGAGGTGCTGAGGGAAGATGAGAAGGAAATAGGGAAAAGTAAATTGGAGAATGGAGAGAGAAAAATCGGAACTAGTGAAGAAACAGAAAATAGTTAAGAAAAAAAATGGGGATATACGATAAAGATTAATATATTTTTGTTTTCTAGGATGGAAAAAGGGAAACATAAGAGGGAATGGAAAATTAGAGGACCTAGAGAAGACAGGGACACTGAGGGTAAGTAGAATGGGAATGGGGAAGTGACGATAATAGAAGAAAAATCGGGAGAAAACAAAACTAAAAATACTGATGGTTGATAGAATGTTAATGTAAAGTTTAAGGAGGATTGTGCAGAGAAGAATGTGAAGATAAATAGAAGATTGAGAAGCTGAATGAATAGAAAATTGAGAAGAATGGGAAGGAGATGAGGAAAGAGAAGAGATGAGAATGAGGATATTATAATAAAGAGGATAATGGAGAGAAAATGAAGGGCAAAAAAAATGATGGTGGGATAAAACGGATGTGTATGAGAGAGAGAGAGAGAGAGAGAGAGAGCAGGGAGGGGGGGTGAAAAGAAGGAAGGAGGGAATAGAGCAAAGTTAACAGGGAGGTGAAAAAGTTAAAGCAACTGAGAGGGGGAGCAGGAGGGGAGAATAGCAAAAAGGGGGAGGAGGGAGACGAGAGAGAGAGTACTGAATTATATTTTCTGTACCAGTAGTAGGTGGTAGGCAGAAAAGAGAAGATAGGAGAATATTAAAAGGGAAATAGGAAGCGAAAGAGAAAAAATAACTAAGAGAGAAAATGAGAGAATAAAGAAAATAGGTAGTAGAAAAACAAAAGCAGAGAAGACGAGAGTAACAGTAATTAATAAGGAGTTAATACAAAATGAAGGTGAAATAAAGAAAAGGGGGGAGGGGCAATAAGGAAGATGTAAGAACATGAAGGAGAGGAAAGAGGACTGAGACAACTGACTATATATATATATATATATATATATATATATATATATATATATATTATATATATATATATATATATATATATATCTTTCGAGAGAGAGAGAGAGAGAGAACTTGTTGAGGTCAAGGTCTTAAGCAAAGGAATTATTTCACTTTTTTCCCTCTACGGGTGGTCGTGTAGGTTAAGGGGTTTTACATGTAAGGCTGTGGAGACAGGAAAAGTGAGAGAGAGAGAGAGAGAGAGAGAGAGAGAGAGAGAGAAATGATGACGAGCACATTAAAACGCGGGCGACCAGAGGGAGATTAATGTCTGTATTGTTGGATCAGGAGCAGCCAGGGAACAAAGGGAGGGAGATAAAGGGGGAGATGGAGGGAATAGGGAGCTGAGAGAGGGGGAAGGGGAGGGAAGGGGGAGAGAAAGAGGGAACTGGAGGGAGAGAAAGAAGGAGTTGGAGGGAAAGGAGAGGAAATAATGTGGGACGGAGTGACCAAGGGAGCAGGGTGGAAAATGTTTAGGGATAGAGTGAACGAGGGAGGAGGATGAAGAGAGGGAGGGGGGCACATGAATAAAGAGGGACTTAGAGAGAGGGAGAGAGAGAGAGAGAGGAGGGTAGAATTAAAGAGAGGAGGGGGAACAGAGGGAATTGAAAGAGGGGCAGGACAGTTAAGAGGCCGAGAGAAAGAGTGAGTGGAGGGAAAGAGAGAATTGGAGAGAGGAAGAAGAACAGGAGTGTAGGGAAAAAGGTAAGGGGAATGTAACAGGGATAGGGAGGGAGAAGGAGAGAGAAGAAGGATGCGCAAAGTAGGAAGGACAGAAGGCCGAAAAGAGGAAGCGAGGCGAAAGAAGGATATGACAGGGGATTACAGAAAGAAGGGAGAGGAAGAGAACAATAGAGTGTGGGAGAAGGGAAGCGGAAGACTAGGCATATCACTTGTCCATGAAAGGAATATGGAAGACGAAAAGAAAAGAGGAGATAAGACCATCCTTGCCAGTTGTCCCCTCCATTCCCTCGTATATTCTTTCCTTTTTCTCATACTTGACCTTCCCTTCCCTTCCCTTCCCACCCCGTCCCTTCCCTTGCTTTCCTTTCCAGTCCCATCCCTTCCATTCCATTCCATTCTTTTCCTTTCCTTTCCTTTCCCTTTCTGTTCTGTCTTCCCTTCTCTTTTTTTACATGTCATTGTAGGCTTACCTGTCTTCATATTTTCTTCTCGACTGTTTTCCGTACTTTAATATTTTCCTGTCTCTACATATTCTTTTCTAACCTGTATTTAATTATCTTTGTCTTTGCTAGTTCACTCTCATCTTAAATGTCAGGACCAACTGCCTAGCCCCGGGCTTCTACGCTCCTCATGGGGCAACGTAGGATTGGATGATGGATGGATGGATGGTCTTTTTCTAGTCTTCTTTTCCTTTCACCCTCTTTTTATTGTCCTCATATATTTATTCACCACATATTTTCTCCTAAAGTCATATTTCCGTTTTCCTCCTCTCGTCTTTATTCCCTGATTTTCTTCTCTTTTTGCCTCCCTTTGTTTTCATCCCTTTTTCTTCTCCATTCTACTTCCTTCTTTTCCTTCTCTCCATCATTCCACCCCTATTAACCTCCTTACCACACTGTCTTCTTTCCTTTGCCTCCTTTGCTGTATCCTTCATTTCCATTTTCCTCTTTCAAGTCAATTTTTCTATCCTCTTGTATTTCACCTTACCGTATTTTCCTTTTCTTTCTCCCCATGTTTTTTTCATTAAATCCTATTGTCATATATTTCAATTTTCCCCTCTCCCTCTTTGTTTTACGCCTCCTTCTCATTGTCCTCCCCATTTTCCAGATTTCTTGCATCTCTTTATTTTTCCTCCCAGCCTATCGATTGTCCTCTTTCCATTCCTGTTTTCCTCACTTTCTTCTCCGTTCATTTTTCTACCTGTTAATAGTATCCTTCTGTTCTTTACTTTGATGTTTTCCTCCATTCTTTCTTCCTCTACTCCTCATTTTCTCATCCGTCCTTCCCTTCTAGCTTTGATCTCTCTTTCCCTTACCATTTTCCTCCCTTTGATTCCTATTTCCCCCTCTTTCTTTCCTGCGGTTTTGGTTCCCTTTCGCATCCCTTCCCTCCTGCCCTCCACCTCCCCTCCCCTTCCAGTCATTTTCCTCTCTCTCCTTCCCTCATTTTCTTTCTCCCTACCTCTCGCGTCCCATCCCTCTTCCCCATTCTTCTCCTCTCCACCTTTCCCGTCCCCTTCCTCTTCCCCCCTCGTCTCCCCTCTACCTCTTCCTCCCCCCTCTTCCCTCCTTCCCATCCCTTCCTGCCCCATCTCCCCTGTTGCCAATGGTGACTCAGTTATCAGACGCAATTTAACAAATCCTTCCCTCAGTTCTACCCTCCCCTGCTTTATCCCTCCCTCCCCAGGCCCCTCATCCCCCCTTCCCTCCCTTCTTCTCTTCCCTCCCTCTTTCGATTCTCTCTCCCTCCATCCCGTCCCTCCCTCTCCTCCTTCCCACGTCCCTCCATCCCGTCCATTCCTCCCGTCTTCACACTACCCCTCAGTCGGCTCTCCCCTCCCTAACTTTATCCCGCCTTCCCTCCCTCCATGCATCCCTTCCATTCTCTCTCTCTCTCTCTCTCTCTCTCTCTCTCTCTCTCTCTCTCTCTCTCTCTTTCCCCTTCCCTTATCTCCCCCTTTCACTCGCTCCCTAGTCCTTCAGTTCTTTCCCCTCCCCCTCATGTTTCTCTCTCTGTCAGTCTCTTAATCTGTTCCCCCGTTCCTTTTCTTCTTCCTTTATTCACTCCCTCTTCCCGTTCTTTCCTCTGTTATTCCTTTCCCCTCGCACCTCCTCCTAGCTTTCGTCATTCTCCCAATTTCCTTCACCGTCACCATTTCCTTCCATTCGTCATCAAATATACCTTTCCCCTTTTACTCTTTATACATCTGTTTTCTTCCGTCATTCGCATCCATCTTACCGTCACCTTTCTTTTTCTTCCGTCTCTCATTAAGTTCAGGTAAGCCCTTCCCTCCATGCCCATTTATTCTTTCATTTCCAGCCATCATCATTCTCTCCATCTCTTCTTCAGGTCTTCTCGTTTTCTCTCTTTCCTCCCATCTTTTATCATTCCCGTTAAGTGCCATTGTTTTATCACATTCCTTTTTTTTTTTTATTTCATTCCATTTTCTTCTGGTCTTTTCTCATTCCCATTTTTCTGTTTCTGAACCTTCTCATCTTTTTTTTTTTTTTTTTTTTATGCGAGGAAGAAGGAACCAAAGGCCATGAGCCCGCAGTAACAGTTCCCTCCAAGAGAAAAACAAAATACAATAGAGAGCCAAATTCAAGTCCTCTTTCATCCAGTCCTCTCTCTCATTCCTCATATCATCATTCGTTATCATTGCCTCTTCTCATATTTTTCGCACATATCATGCCTTTTCCTCCTTTCATTCCCCCGACCATTCTTTCTTTCCCTATTCCCATTCCCTCTTAAACTTTTTTCCCTCTCATGTTCTTCTTTTTCCTCTTCTTCCCTTTTCATTCCTCTGGCTCTTCTCTTTCCTCCTCCATATTCATCCCTGTTGTAACAAATTTAATCCTTCTTAAAAAAAAAAAAGAAATGGAGACAAGAAATTAGTGAGAAATGGTGGACGAATAAGAAGATGAGGAAAGAATGGACCAAAAAGAATTGCAGCAGAGTAAAATGAGAAGAAATAAGGAAAAAAAACAGACGGAAGAGAAGCGAAAGAGAGGATGGAGGTAAGGAAAGAGCAGACGGAAGCCCAGTGGAAAAGAGGAAAGTAGAAAGAGATGAGGGAAAGAACAAAGAGAGTAGAAGAGAAAGAGTGGAGAAATGAAAGGATGTGAGGGGAAAAAGAACAAAAGAAAAGAAGCGAAAGAGGAGGAAATTAAAAAGAGCGAGAATTGAGGAAGAGGAAAACCGGCGATGCCATTGAGAGAGTCGAAATAATTTACAGCTTGAAAAGAAAAAAATATTGGAACACGACGAAGGGTGGAGGCGAACAAGGAAGATTGGGAGGGAGGAAAGCAGGAAACAGAAGAGGAGAGAGAGGAGAGAGGGAGGGAAAGCGGGAAGATTAGAGGGAGGAGAAAAGGGAGAAGGGAGAGGGAGAGAAAAGGGGGAAATGGAGGGGGAAGGGGAGAGAGAGAGAGGGAGAGGGTAAATAGAAAAAGATTGAGCGAGAACGTGATGCATAAGGAGGAAAGAAACTATCGAAAAAGGAAGCAAGGAGGGACGAAGAGTGCGTGGAGGAGGGAGAAGTGAAAATATACACACAGAGAACAAAAAAAGGAAGGAACAGTGAAAGATTGGTTGTGGAAAGAAAACAGTGTAAACAAGAGAGGAAAGAAAACAAAGCTGAAAGTCCAGTGAGAGAGAGAAGGAGAGAGAGAGGGAGGGGGGAGGAAGAGGAAGAAGAGGAGAGAGGCAGGGAGAGGAGAGAGAGAGAGAGAGAGAGAGAGAGAGAGAGGTGGGGGAGGAAGAGGAAGAAGAGGAGAGAGCAAGGGAGGGGAGAGGGAGGGAGGGTTTGCTATTGTTGTCCTGTTTAACATTCTGGGCAAGTTTTCCCTGTCAGTTCTACGGGTTACCTTGTTACGCCGCGGCAGGGGTGAGCACAAGGGTGAGGACATGGGGTAGGTGTGAGGACGGGGGAAAGGATGAGGACAAGGGTGAGGGCAGGGGGGTAGCGATGAGGGCAAGGGTGAGAACGGGGGGTAGGGGTGACGACAGGGGTGATTACAGGGGTGAGGGCAGGGAGGGTTGGGGTGAGGATAAGGCTGAAGATTGAAAGAGTGATGAGGACATTGGTGTGAATTGATCAGGGGTGAGGATAGGTGGTAAGGGTGAGGACAGGGGAAAGAGTGTGGACGGAGGATGGGAGTGATCGTAGGATGTAGGGGTGAGGAGAAGGGACCGGTGAGGACAGTAGGTAAGAGTGAGAGCAAGGATGAGGACAGAAGTGAGGGCGGCATTAGGGGTAAGGAAAGTGGGTAAGAGTGAGCACAGGGATGAGGATAGGGGGTAAGAGTGAGCACAGGGATGAGGATAGGGGGTAAGAGTGAGCACAGGGATGAGGATAGGGGGTAGGGATGAGAACAGCGAGGAGCATAGGGGATGGGGTCGAAGACAGGAATGAGAATATGGAACAGGATGAGGGTAGAGTTAGGGACATGACCAGGGGCAAGGATTGGACCAGGGGGTGAAGATTGAGGCAGGGGTGGGCTGGGACAGGGATGAGGAGAGGGGGTTAGGGATTGAGAACAGGGGGTGGAAGTAAGGACAGGGGGGAGGGATTAGGACAGGGGCATGGAAGAAGGCAGGGGCAGGGTTAGATTCAAAAGGGATAATGAACAGGATAAAGACAAGGATCGGGAACATCAAAAACTACAATAAGGACACAGAAGGCGAAGTTAGTAGAAGGAAGAAGGAGAGCGGGAGAAGAATCTGAGTAGGCTCAGTAAAGTTGAAGGAAAATAATGAGGATAACTGTCGGGTTTAGAAAAAGAAATTACAGGCGAAGAGGGCCAGAATATGAGATTGAAATTGAGAAGTGGATTGATTGCCAAGCTTAGATAAACAAATGAGAAAAATTGCAAGTGTGAATATCGTCAAAGCAATGAATAGATTGAAATGAAAAAAAAAATGAAAATCAGTCGAGAAGACTGGAATTTTACTTACTGTTTGAAATTGCAGCCGATCTGCTACTGCAGCCGTTTCGTTACTGTTAACAAGACGTACCAGTGTCAATGGTAGCTGGACAGTCGAACAACCAGCCAGCGCGACATTGGATCAAAACAGTTATTCTCCCAAAAGCCATTCAGTTCAAAGGCAGCCACGTATTGACTTCAGGCTCCAGATGAGAGGTCTTCTTAAGCCTTAGGAGTGATCTTATGGCTGAATGCTTACTGGACTCAGAGGTGATCTCGAGGAGGGGTGTCTACAAAATCCATTGATGGTACGAGAAAACATGTCTTCAAAAGATGAGGAGCGATATTGTAAGTGACTCGTCCATGAACTATGACCGTCATACTGTATAGTAAGTACGTGGATGGATCCAGTGGCTGACTTCCATTTTTGGATCGAGGAATTATAGTGTATGTTCCAGTGGTCTCAGAGAATAACCTGTGAGTGAACTCTATCTCCCTGCCGAACGTAGACTATTGCCATGGCTATATACTCGTATCCACCTGCAGTGTCACAGAGATAGTGTTGAGGTAGCTGTTTAGGAGGTTTGTCATTAGTTTTGCCTGGTGAATACCTTATGAACGCAGAGATGGATACCTATACGAGTGTCCAGCTGCAGGATGACCTAAATGGAAACGTTTTGTTTTTCATAATAGCCTGTTTACAGTATTCCCACGCAGCCTATGCTCGTTTGGTCCGTCATCATTTGTTTATTTATTTATTTTTTGGGAACTTTGAAGTAAACTAAATATGTATGGATAAACTGGTATGTGGTAAGGCTCGAAGAAAATAGATCTGACTTCGGTAAAGAAAAACTATTGAAGGATAAATAATAATTTTGCAAAGAAAATATTTTTTTGGAACTTTTAAACCAAAGTGTTTATACAAAATCCAGGCCGTATGGAGTGTTCCAGTAAAGTTCCATAAATATCGGTCTACGTGTGTAGGAGGAGTAACTGGATAAACCTTACAAATGTAGACAATGGTTTGTTGTTATACAGATCCATAGGCATGTCCAAGGAGCTGGGTTAATGGTATAAGATAATGCCTCTGTGGCCAAAACTTTTTTTTATTTATTTTTTTAAGTGTACACACATCTGTACTAGGCAAGAGGCAGTATACTAAACATTATCACGTGTGCTTATGGTGTGACTGAGTGTCCTTGGGAAAAGGAAATATTTGATGGTAGGTGTCATCATGGGATCCTAGGATAACCTGCAAACTACACCTTTGTGTACATAGAGCAGGTGTTGTAAGTGAATGTCAGTGTTGTTATTGAGCTGATGCATACCACATAGCCTATACTGATGTACTAAATGAGGCAGATTCTGATACTTTTGTTAAATGCCATCATAGATTCTGTAGTTCTTATGGAAGGACATCTTCAAGAGCTGAACAAATGGTTCCAGACACAACAAACCTTGCCTGACAGCAGTTATTTTTTTGCTGTTAATTACTGACTCGTTTCTGCCATTTAGGGTCAGTGCACAATTAAAGTCTAAGGTAATGGCGCAAGTGTTTTCAAGTTACACCTTCTGAAAATCCGTGATCTTTCATTTGACCTTTCATGGTCACTCAAGGTCAGAGGTAAGGCTGCCAAATGAAAGCCAATATGAAACTTCCAGTACCTTGGTAACAGTAAATATCTCTACCTTCAGCTAGTCTCGAGTTATAACCCCCTGAATATGCGTGAGCTTGAGTTTAAGCTTTCAAGGTCGCTTATGGTCAAAGGTCAAGGTACCTATTAAAAACCCATATGGGACTTCCTATATGTTGATAATAGTAAATATCTCTATCTTCAACTAGTATCGAGTTATAGCCCCCTGAATATCCGTGACCTTGTGTATGACCTTTCAGGGTCATTCAAGGTCATAGGTCTTGGTGCCAAATGAAAGCCCATATTACGAGTTCCTTTATGTTCATAATAGTAAATATCTTCAACCGTTTTCAAGTTACAGCCCTCTGAAAATCCGTGACCTTGATTTTGACTTTTCAGTGACTCGATTACCTCCAAAATTAAAACACTTTCTTTAGGAACCAGTGCTCACATGTCCTAAAAAGTTTGTAATTTCATTCAGCCGTTTTTCCGTAATGGTGCTAACAAACAAACAAACTCGACCAAAAACAACACCTCGTCGGACTCCATCCGGGCGAGGTAAAAATGATCATGTGAATGAATACATATAAAATGAAGAATATTGTGGACGGATACCCCCAGCCTTCATACTCCGGACACAGTAATTGTCCTGCGAGTGAAATTCTCAGTAACACAGGAGTGTTTAAGATTAATTCCGATATGAACTTACAATGAACTCCTACACAAATCTGAATTGACTTAGTGAGTGGGAGGTATGCATGGACCCTGCGATATTATAGACGAACACAGTTGTTGGAACAGCTTGGTAAGTTGCACGATTGTTGGGGAATTACCTTGCGCTGAGGAGAGACGGCAAATGCAGTTCTAGTCAAGAGGGTAATTTAGAGGGATGAAAGAGGGATCTAAATGATAACAAGATAATGAGATGTAGTGATAATAAATGAAAAAGAAGAGGCATTTAAGAGAGTTTTCTTGATAAGGTAAATATACACAGCTAATATAGGTAGGAGTGCAGAGCTAACAGAGAGCGAGTTCGACTGTGAGAGACACCCAGAGCAGACTGAGAGCTAGGGGACGTATGGGAGAGAGAGTACTGTGGTAAGGGGAGAAAGAGAGAAGAGGCAGATGGGTGATAGGGGAGTTGTGGTAAGGTGAGAGGAACGGGACAGATACAGGAGAGAAATGTAACTTGAGAAGGAGGAGGAGGCTGTGAGAGAGGGGAGTGTTGGTGTAAGGGAAGAGAGAAGGGGTATGTGGGGAACAGAGGGTGTCATTGTCAGGTGCAAGATAAAGGACATAATTATGTGAACCAAAGGATATTGTTTTAACCTCCCATAACCAGATGACGTTATTTTAGGTCTCCACACTGTGTTGAAGATTTGCTGAATGTACTTTGTGTCTTTTTTATTCATTCGTCTGTTGCAAACGCTCTTCAATTCGGTGTCATTCTTTCATTTCTTTACCAGTTCGTTTCAATCTTGGTACAGTTGTTCCTTGGGCAAGTATCTCCAGACATATTATATATATATATATATATATATATATATATATATAATTGAAATAGTGGATGAGAGAGAGAGAGGAGGGGGAGGGGGATGTTACAAGAAACGAGGTGGAGAACTGGAATGCGATGAGAGATGGAAAAAATAAACGCCGAGATATGAAAGAGAAGAAAAAAAGATGAAAATCGGCAACGAAAAACGAAGACAAAGCCGGTCAACGCGGGAGAAAAGTCGATGTTCTTAAAAATAAGAAAAAGAAAGAAAAAAAAAAAGAGCACGGAAAAATTTGGCAAAAACTAAAAGAGATTATTGGTAAAGAAAAATGGATATGAAAGTGGTGAACGCGAGGCAGAAACATGTCATTATCAACTTCTCTTCCTCCCTCATTTTTCATTATCAGCTTTTTGCCTCATCCCACATTCACCCCCCTCCCTCCATCATCTCTCATTCATCATCTTCTCACCTATTCATCACACCATATCTCCTTCCCCCCTCTCTCCCTTCTGTTCCTCTCCACTTTCATGCTTCTCTCTCTCTTCTCTCGCGTTCCTGTCTCTCTCCTCTCCCTTCCCCCTTCTCTCCTTCCTGTCCCTCTCCTCACCCTCTTTCTCTCCTTCCCGTCCCCTTCTCGTTTGTCCTCTTCCCCCTTCCCATGTCATTGTCCTTCCAACATATCTCCTTTCGCGTTCCATCACCCCTCTCTTCCTTCCATCTCCTCCCTGTTCTTCTGGTGGGTGATTCTCTTTTCGTGTGTTGTATCCATTTTTGTTTTTGCTATTAGTTTTCGCTGTGCCTTTTTATATTTTGTTTCCTTTTAACTCCAGTATCTTTAGTTCCCCCTTTTTTTCATCTTCTTGCCTTGTTTGTATCTTTCGTTCTTAAATAATTATGAGTACGTTTTTTTAATTTGTTTCCTCTTTCATTTCACTTAATGTCTTTATTATATACTTTTCCCAATTCATCATTCTCTGTTCATCTACTCTCTTTCCCTTTTCATTAGTGTTTTCAGTTCTTTCACCCGATTTCTTTCTTCATTCGCTCATCCTTTTCTCTCCCTTTCTTTTTTATGTTTTTCCTTTGTCGTTTGATTTCCCTTTGCTTTAGAAATATTAGTGTCACTGCTCTCCCCTTTTTTTTTTTTTTCCACCTCCCTGTTTGAACCTCCTTCCCGCCCATCTCCCAATCTCATCATGTTTTCTATCATTCCTCCCTCCCTCTCTCTTCATGTATTCAAACATGTCTCCCTCCCCTTCCCTTCATTCTTTTTTTTTTTTTCATTTCTCCTTCACATCTCTTTATTTTTTAACTTTTCTCCCTCACTCTCCTTTCATACTGCCTTACACTCGTGTCTCTTTATTAATAATTCTAGCAGTTTTCCCACCTTATCGCTTCGTGTTTTGTACCTTACCTCTCTCCATCTCCACGTATTCTACCTTCTCTTCCTCGTTCTTCTTTCCTACACACACACACACACACACACACACACACACACACACACACACACACACACACACACACACAGCATCTTTCGCCTTGTTTTTGACAGAATAGTTATTGGATGTAACCTGTCCTGTAATGAATATCTTCGAACGAACCAATAGGTCTGTTGCTGTTTGCTTTCTTTTGTACCTTTGTACTTAATATATTTTAAAAATTTTCGCCCTTTTCCCCATCATTCATTCCCCTGCTTCCTCCATCCTTCACTCCATCAATTAATTTTTCCATCCTGTTTACCCGTGCGTTCATCTATCCTCTCTCTTCTATTTTTAAAATCACCTTCCAAGAAAAATCTCTCACAATTTCTCTTATCTCCTTGCTCTCTCTCTATCATTGTCAGTTTTCTTTCTGCCTCTTCTCATCCATGCCTCTTTTCATATTTATATCTGTCGTTTCCCCTCTGCTTCCCTTATACACATACCAGGAAAAAGTATATACACACATACTAGTACATAGCCATACTCAAACAATTGTAAGCATATGTTGACATACATACACATACATACATACAAGCTCATGACGATACACACACACACACACACACACACACACACACACACACACACACACACACACACACACACACACACACACACACACACACACACACACACACACACACACACACACACACACACACACACACACACACACACACACACACACACACACACACACACACACACACACACACACACACACACACACACACACACACACACACACACACACACACACACACACACACACACACACACACACACACACACACACACACACACACACACACACACACACACACACACACACACACACACACACACACACACACACACACACACACACACACACACACACACACACACACACACACACACACACACACACACACACACACACACACACACACACACACACACACACACACACACACACACACACACACACACACACACACACACACACACACACACACACACACACACACACACACACACACACACACACACACACACACACACACACACACACACACACACACACACACACACACACACACACACACACACACACACACACACACACACACACACACACACACACACACACACACACACACACACACACACACACACACACACACACACACACACACACACAAAATTTGAGGTTGATTGTAGCCCCATCGACTGGCTGTCCCGGGGGATTACAACCACGGAGCATGGCCATTGTTCTCACGGCGGGGAGAGAGAGAGAGAGAGAGAGAGAGAGAGAGAGAGAGAGAGAGAGAGAGAGACGGGGGGGAGGGGGTGAAGAGGGAGTGAAGTGAAGGTTTGGGATGGAAAGTGAAGGGAGTGAGATGGGATAAAAGGAGAGTGAGGAAAAGAGAGGAGTATAATTGATGGAAATGGAGTGAGACGGGGGATAAGAAGAGGGTGAAGGTGTAAGAGTAATGGAAAAGAATAAGAGAAAAAACCGAAATGGAGAGGAGGAAAGACAAAGAAGTGGAGGGGAGAAAATTGAAGGATGGGAGGAGAAAGGATGGAAAGGGAAGGGAGTGGCATTGGATAAAGACAGGAAATGAAGGAACGGGAAAGAGAAGGGATGATTGGAAAGGAACAGAAGACAAATAAGGGGAAAGGAAGAGGAGGAAATCGTAGGGATGGAGATAGGGAGTGAAATGGGGAGGAAAGGGGAAGAAAAGGGGGAAGAATGAGAGTGGGTAGAAGAGAAGTGTGGGGAAGGGGTGGAAGGGTAAGCAGTTAATTAAATATGGAAAAAAAAAAAAAAAGCTATTCTTATATAAAAATATAAATGGTACTGCTAATCGTGTTTATATTTATACTGACACGCATACAAGCATAGGTACGTAACATAGATAAATACATGTATAGGGAGCCATATTTTCAAAACGAATATTATGGCAAAACTGAAAACGAAAAACATTTTTCATCTTCAGACGTTTGTATATAACCTACTTTGTCATCTGTGAATCTAAAATGGCAATACAAGCGATCAAAACGGAGTGTGATATAAAAAAAAAAGATGATAACCATGAAAAGATTATCAATGTAAATACTAGAAAGCAGTCAAAGAGTGCATACCTCTGCCAATGCCTTTGCAGGATCGAGATCCGGATCCACCCTCAAATTTAATCAATTCTTTCTTGCCCCATGGCCCACCCTTCCACAAAATTTCTCTATCTGTTACCAGACGCCTTAATCCCGTAAGGGGTGACCACAAACAAATCGCCTCCATGTCGCCCTGTCCCCCGCATTGTGTGGACAAACAAACATAGGTGAATACATAACCTCCTCCATCTTCGTTGGCGGAGGCAGTAGTGAACGCTTAAAATGTATGTATTGGTGCTTCAGAACAAAAATATTAAGTTGGGACTTAATAAGAAAGGTAATTTAAATGTTCTTCGTCCTGCCTCTAATTTATTCTTACATACATACATACATACACACGTATACATACATGCATACATACACACGCACGCTTGCACATACACACACACGCACAACGTGTATTGGCTGTTCATTAGAGGTTGGGAAGAAGAAAGGAGGCAGAGAGAGACGGAGAGACAGAGAGGAGGAGAAAGGAGTGAAGGGAAGGAGGAGGGAATGGAGGGGGAGAGATCACGGGGAATAGGGTCATAATAGGGAAAGGGTGAACAAGGGTGTGATAATTGGTGAAGAGGGGGAAGGGAGAGAGAGCGGCGCAGAGGGGGGGAAGGGAAGAGAGAGAGAGAGAGAGAGAGAGAGAGAGCAAAGGGCCGAGATCATAGAAAAGAGAGAGAAATGGAAAGCTCGGGAAATGTGGAAAAGACACGAGAGAAAAACAGACGGGGATTGTTAGGGATTGAAAGAGTGATGCTTAAACAGAAGCTGAAAATCCCAGGAAAGAGAAACGTGAGAAGATAGACAGTGATAAACTAGAGACAGGAAAGACAAGGAGGAGAAGGAAGAGGAGAGTAATACGATTAGACAAAAAGGTGATTCGAATATATATGTGTGTGTGTGTGTGTGTGTGTGTGTGTGTGTGTGTGTGTGTGTGTGTGTGTGTGTGACAGAGAGACAGACCGACAAAGGGAAGGTGCGAATAGCTGCCATGATGCAGTTTAAACCCTCTTGTACAAAGGTGGGGAGAACAGGATGGAAGGGGAGATAAAAGAGGGAGGGAGTGTGGGGAGACAGAGGACAAAGAGCAGATAGAGAGAGGGGGGAGAGTAGAGAGAGGGAGAGAAGAGATTAGAGAGCGCAGAGAGGTGTACAGACGGAAGGGATGTGGGCAGAGACAAAGAGGATGAAAACTGTAGGTAGAAAGGATGAGAACAGAGAGAGAGAATTTTCGTCATTGTCACAACCTTCCTTCTGTAATTTCTCCTCACTGGTCACATTCTTGTACTGATTCTTCGCATTCTTCATGTTTTATAGTTTTTTTCTTTATTTTTACTGGTCTTATCTTTCTTTCAGCTCTCCAATTCCTAGCAAGTTCTGTATTAATACATTGTCTTTTGTTCATTTTTACCTTTTTGCCGCGTTTTGTTCTTATTCTTTTTCCTCCATCTTAATTGTTTCATTTCTTGCACAGCTCTGTTGCCCGAGTTTTTTTGTTTTTGTTTATTTGCTCAGTCCCTTATTTTGTTTTTTCCGTTGAATCCCATTGCATTCTTTTCTTTCATTGTGTTCTTTTTCCCCTTTCCATTCCATGTAACTATGCTTAATTTGTTTCTTTCCTCGATTTTTTTTCTTTACGTGTTTTACAGAATGTGTGTGTGTGTGTGTGTGTGTGTGTGTGTGTGTGTGTGTGTGTGTGTGTGTGTGTGTGTGTGTGTGTGTATAGCTAGATAGATTAAATCCAGCCAAAAATAAATCCCTAAGGAAGAGCAGCCGTGGCTCAGTGGGTTAGAGCGCTCCACTGACCGAAGAGTCGGAGGATCGAATCCACCCAAAGGTCATTGGTAGACATCAGGAAGGGCATCCGGTCATAAAATGCTACACGCCTCAATCCAAAAGTCCTCCACCTAGGGGCAACGCCTTAGCCCTTAGGGGAAACCTGGCGTAAAACCAAATTTTTTTTTTATTTTTTTATATTTTATAAATATGTATACCGTATATATATATATATATATATATATATATATATATACACACACCGGTATATATATATATAAAGAGATAGATATAATTTATATATATATATATATATATATATATATATATATATATATATATATATATATATATATATATATATATATATATATATATATATATATATATATATATATATATATATATATATAAAGATAGATACAGTGTATATATTGTACATTCATTATTATTTTTTGTACCATTAGCTTTTCTCTCAATTACTTGTCTCCTTTTTCCTTCATTTATTACTACTTTATGTTGACCTCCTTCGTATCTCCGTTCCCCCCCCCCCATCACTTTTTTCACCTTTCGCTTCTTTATCTCTTCTTCATCTCATGCTGCCTTATCATTACTTCCTTCTCCCCTTTCTGTCTCGCTTTCTCATCAGTTTCTTCCCCCTCTTCTCTTTTCCAACTTCCCTCCTCATCTTTCACTTCCACCCTTCTCAATTTCTCTTCCTCTGACCCTCGCTCGTCCCCTATGGTATCTCTCTCTCTCTCTCTCTCTCTCTCTCTCTCTCTCTCTCTCTCTCTCTCTCTATTTCCCTTCTTGTATCCTCCTCCACCTTCTCCCCTCGTTCCCTCGTATCGTTCTTGCATTCCTTTTTTCTTCTTCTGGCTAGCTCCATGCTGCCCTTGTTGTTAGTCGCGTTTTTTTTTCTTTCCTTCTTTCTTTACTTTTTTCTTTCTTGTATTCTTTCTTTCATGGTTAATTGTGGCATGCACTTCTACCCTTCAGAATTAACCGGTTCCGACTAAACTTGGACACAATGACCAGCCTATGACCTAGTTGTGTCCGCAGGGATTTGGTTGGTAGACAACAACTCGTTGCCTGGCAGCGGCCGAAAACGCGCATCTTTTGTGCTTTTCACGTTTTGAGCTGTAGAAGCATTACTAATGGGCGTTGAAAGCTCTAACTTTTGGCGTAATCTTGAGGTCATTCTCTGTCGGAAGTGTGCCATCCATTTTTCTCCTCTCTTCTCAAGTTTTCGAGTGGCAACCCTGCGAAGATTAGCCTCAGCATCCATAGCAACCAGTACTGGTTTTCAAAAATGCTCCCCAAGGTCCCTAGTGGCTCGATAGAATTGAATGGAAATTTGAATGCTTAGGCTATAGACTAGTACTACAACTTTCTGCTGTATACCTGTGTGCTACATTGGCCAGGTGAAGGGTCAAAGGTCATCAAATGCGAAAACGGTGAAAATTGCTGAAATCACGATTGTTGCTAAGGCTCCGAAGATTACTAAGCCAGGGCCAAGATTCTTGGGTGGAATGTTGCACTGGAGTACATCCACACAAATCTGACATTTAGTGTCGAAACTCACTTCCAGTCGCTGGCAGCACCACCTAGTTGCACCTCAGGTGGGCCATTCCGCGAATATCAAGTTCCCTAGCTCCACATTGGGTGGATGGAATCGAATGAAACAGCTTGCGTATAGACGATAATGAGTACCACAAGTGTGCTTCGTACATGCATGACCTATAACCGCCAGGTCAGGTGTCAAATGTCATCAAGTGCAGAAAATATGAAAAGGGCTAAAATTACGTCCTTGTTCACACGAAATGCTAAGGCTTCGAGGACTGTTAAGCCAGGGCCATGTTTCTTGGGTGGAATGTTGCACTGGAGAACATCCATACAGAAGTGACCTTTACTGTCGAAAACACTTCCGGTCGCAGACAAAGCTTGGTCCGGTTAGTGCTGGCCATCGTTGTTTGCCGGCTTGTTTATCTAGTTTTTGCATGTTCTGCCTTTTCGTTTCTATCCATCATCCTACAGCATATTTTTCCCCTTCAGATATATTTCTTAATTCATTTTTGTCTTTTTCACCTAATTATCTGTTTCTTCCTCTTCCCGCGCCCTCATTCTCTCCTGACTCTCTTCGGTCCCTCCCACATATCCCTTTGTTTGCTCTCCATCCTTCCTCCCTCCCCATTCTCTGCTCTTCGTCTTACCCTTTCGCCTCTTTCTCTTCCCCATCTACGTCTGTTTTCATTCACGCTTTTGCCTCATTCCTTCCTTTCTCTTTATCTTGTTCCTTCCATTTCTCTCACCCTTTCGTTATACCTTCTTTTCTCTAACTATTTCTTCTTCCCTCCCATTATTCCATTCCTCTCTTGCCTTTCCTCCTTCATGTCTTCCCTCTTTCTTCTTCCCTTGATGTTCCTCTCTCTTCACGTCTTCCTTTTACAACGCATCCTCCCCGTCTCTCTCTCTCTCTCTCTCTCTCTCTCTCTCTCTCTCATCCTCCATTTCCGTCTCCCTACCTTTTTCCTTCCTTGTCTGCCTCTATTTCCTCTTTCATCTCTCATTTCCTGATCCGTCCTTTCCTGTGTTTCCTCTTTTTCATCTATTTCCTTTCCTTTATCCGTTCCTCTGTTCCTCTGCTTCCTCTTTATTCGCCCTCCTCTCCTTCATCCATTCCTCTCTGTACTCTTTCTTCCCTTTCCTTTCCTCCGTTGTTTCCTTCCTCCTGTTCTTTTCCTTATTGTATTCTCTTTCTCCACTTCTTTTCCTCCTTCCATCTCCCCTGTCCTTTATTCTCCCTCCCTTCCTCCCTGTTTGTTTCTCGCGGTCTTTCTCCCCCGTCATTTCCTCCACCTCTCTTACCTCCCTCTTGTGTTGTTTATCTCGCTCTCTTTCCCCCTCCGTTTCTCTATCTCTCTCCCTTTCACACCTCCCCGCCTCTCGTTTCCTCTCTTGTCATTCGCATTCCTCTTTTTCTCGGTCTCCTCTTGTTTCCAGTTTTCTCCCTCTCTTCTTCTTACTTACTATATCTCCTTCTCTCCTATTTCTCTCATCTCTTCCTTCCATTTTTCGCAGTCGGTTAATTTCTCTCGCCATCTCTTCTCTCATTTCTCTCCCTCTCTCTTCCTCTATCCATTCGTATCCCTTACTCCCTCATCAGTTGTCTCCCTCATCCCTTTCCTCTCCCTCTCTCCTCCGCCCTTCATTATTCTCCTCTTTCCTCCAATTCTCGCTCTCTCCATTCCTGTGCCTCTTGCCAGCCTACCTGGACGGACGCACCTGACTTCACGCCATCCCCTAATTAGCGTCTCTACTACCTGCCTCTCTGAGAACCCACTCACCTGGACACCCCTCTGTCTCTCTCTGTCTGTCCGCCTCATGGTCGCTCTGCCTTCCTGTTTGCCTGTCTTGCTTTCTGTCCATCTGTCTGTCTATTTATCTCTGTCTAGCTCCCGTATATATAAATATCAGTGACATGTATGTATGTGTGTATGTTTAGTATGTATTTATATATCACTGTTTGTCACGATGTCTGTAATAGACGTGATCAGGTTACAATTGTGTCCAGACTCAATTATTTTGAACATTAGTTATCCCCTTCAGAGCGCTTCCTCTCCTGCATCCACACGTTTCTGTTACATTGTTGGAACTCTTCTTTCTTGATGCCCTTCAGGACGCTGGTCGTTTTACATTGGTTGTCTTCATTCACATCAGTAAGATGTCCGTATAACACGAACTTCAGTTTGGCGATCTTGTACAAGTCGCACAGTGCTTGGTTATGTAAATAAGTTGATGAATATGCTGGTAATTTTATTCCCGGCCAAAAGTTGCTGATTACTTATCGCTGCTTGGCTGTGCGCTTCGTCGTAGTGAAGCAGCTTCCCACCATTTCACTTTTCGCTTTGATTGCCTCACAGCCCCACACGCAGACGTTTCAGAACTAACAGCTAGACTTCTCACCAACAACGGTACACAGTTATCTGGGGAGAAATTATGTGGCACAATTTCTTCTAATGCGAGTACCATGAGTTACACTTGGAATCATGACTGCGCGCATTTATTTCATTGTTTTTAGTATACCGGATATATATATAAATATATATATATATATATATATATATATATATATATATATATATATATATACATATACATATATATATATATATATACACTCGTATACATATAATAGTAAAACTGGTGTCTTCCATTGATTGCTCTCACTTTTGGGCTCTGGATCATACCCATAAACCAATTTCATCCATTGTTATGACTTTTGATAATGTTAGATGCGATGTACATAGATCAGTCAGACTGAAGGAAGGAAGGACACAGTGCCCCTTTTGGTTATCTGGGAGGATGCATGTAACATAACTGACCGCGAAGGATCAGTGGTGGGTAGGTCACATAACCTTGATCTTGCCATTGCTACGGTGCAATGGCGCCAGGTACAGTGCTGAGCGGTTGGTGTACGAAGAGAAGTAGCACATATTCCTGGCCTCTCTTCAGAATGGTGAGACAGTTACAGATTTTTTTTTTTTTTTTTTTAACACACGCATCTGTCTGTCGATCTGCTATATGAATGTTTCTTTCACTAGTCGTATTTGTATGTTGTCGTCTGTTCCCTGTTGTCTGTCTGTCTTAGTCTGCTTCTGCCCGTGTCTGCAATTTCATTCATCTGTTTTTGTTTCTTTGTCGTGTTTTCCGTCTCAAACGACATACCTGCCCACCCCCATTATTTGTGTTCTTTTTCGTCTTTTGTCTTTGTCAACCGCCATTCGTCGCTATCCCTGTCATCTCTTTGCATTTCTTGTCTTGCTGTGAGCCTCTAGGTTTGTCTGTCAACCTGTGTGTGTCTTTCTACCACTGTCTCACCATTTCTCTACTTTGTGTGTGTGTGTGTGTGTGTGTGTGTGTGTGTGTGTGTGTGTGTGTGTGTGTGTGTGTGTTTCATGTATGGCTAATTGTTTCTGCGAAAAAGCAGTTTAACATATTTCTGTCTGTGTTCATGTCTGTGTGTCTATGTCAATCTTTCTTTTTATATGCTTATGTATTTCTTTTTATCTGACTGTTTGTTGTTTCATCTTCCCGTCTGTTTATGTATGACTTCGTACTTCAGTTTGTAAGTCTCTGTCTTCGTCCTCGTGTTTGTCTTTCCATTTTTCCTTCAGCATGTCTGTGTGTGCTCCTCTACCTGTCTGTTTTGTGTGAACGTCGAGTTGTTGATCCGTGGATCTGTTTATTTCTCTCTCTCTTCCTATCTGGCTAAAAGCACCTTTGACAGCCTGTCCGTCTGCCTTTGTTAGTCTGTCTGTCTCTCAGTCACCCGTCTGGCTCTTTGAAAATCGACCCACTTGAACTCCCCCCCAGTTTGACCTTCCACCACCAAGTCTCTGCCATTAACCTTTTTCGGTATTCCTCTCATTCCTTAGTTTTCTTTGCTTACAGATCTGTCATTAAGCATTTTTCCTGTTCCCCCTCTGTAATTTTTTCTATTTGTCATTATATATATCCTTCCCCACTTATTTAATTTTCTGTGAGTTCCCTACATTTATTTTTTATTATTTCTGTCATTAAGCGTTTTTTTATTTCTCTCTCTCTCGTTAATTATATGTGGCCTCTTATATAACTGTATTAAACCTCCATCATTTAAGTATTTACTCCATTCCCTTCTTAATTCTCTTTCTGCAGCTGTACCAGTATTACTCCTTTCGAAGTGTAGGGACATTAAGAAAGACTACCTTGGTTCAAAATATTTCGTCCCCTGTTCTTCTCTGTTGATCACTTGCTCTTTCATCATCTTTCGCGACTCCCTTTTCTGCTTCATATTTCTGTCTTTCGTTCGTATAATTTTCTATTTTTGCGTTATCTTCCTCTTTTTTCGTATTTCAGTATTGTTTATCGGTTTACTTTTTTTTTTTTTTTTTAAGCCTGAGCCCCGGATAGTTGGGTCATACGTCTATCACCCCCACTGACGGAGGCTCGATCCCACCCATGTGCGGACATTTAAGAACTGTGCATATTGACACAAGTTCGCACCCTGTCCAGGTTCCGTCAGTGACAGTATGCGGACTGTTACACACAAACACAGCCACATCAACACATTACACCCACTTCTGGCGCTGACGAGGAGCCTACACATGGTGGCGTTATGCACCCTGGGCGGAGCAGCATCGACGTCCACCCGGGAGCCAAACCTATCTGTCTATCTATATACCTAGGCTGCTTCTCCCAAGGAAAGGGAGTTAGCCGACACAGGACGACACACTCAGTTTACTCATCCACTCAAACATTCATTCGCATCTAAACCCCAGTGGGAGAAGGAACAGATCCTCACCGCACCACACCGCACGAGGGTCAACTGCGCAGTGCAATCAGTGACATCCGCAGCAGGGCCCGACTGCAGAACTGGTTTACCCCTGCCACATCATAATGGACCCTCCCCTTACCCGCACCCGACCTAATCAGCTGATCAGACCACATAATATTTTCCAGCACCTCACTGTAAGAAAAATCATGGTTTGACCTTGGTGAGGCACTGTTCACCATGAGGGGGCACTGGGTCCCTAAACAGAGTATGCTGTGTGCTGTATGTGTAGGGCTGTCCCACAGAAGCAGTTACTTATCTGCGACCGACGGGTTTGCTCGGCCAGACATACCGAGGTAACAGTAACAACAACAAAACACACACACACACACACACACACACACACACACACACACACACACACACACACACACACACACACACACATCTGTTGCTCGTCTCACCGCCCTTGCCCGAGAGTTCATGCATGACGTCATCAAATGCTCGTCCGTGATTGGCCCAGTGATCGTGAGCAACCGACCAATGAGGGATTACACTCTGCTCCAATGCGCCTTCAACCCCTCTCCCCCTTAACTCCCCACCCCCCTCCCCTCCCTCTCCGTCCCTTCTCATCCCCATCACCCACATCCCCTTCTGAGCCCCTTCTCATTCGCGTTTGGTGTTCAGTCGTGTTATTTGTTATTGGTGATGGAGGAGGGGGGGCTAAAAGTACCAATAAACAGCACGTGTGAGTAATTAGTCTCTGCTGTGTACTGTTGAGAAAGTTTATAAATTCTCGTCCTTAGAGAATCGGCGAAGTAAGCCGGAATTAAGTAATCATTGCTTGATTTTCACAAGTCAATTCTTTGTCCTGCTGTCAAGTATTATTGAATATTATTTTGTAATATTGCATATTCTTAAAAACCCTGTGACACTGTCTTCTCCGTTGCAAGTTTTTTCTCCAATATGTTTTCCCTTCCATCAGAACTTGTCATCACAAACTCTCACATCTACCACAGAATCTCTTAGCTTTGTGAGTGCCTGGGTATGCTCTCAGCTGAACAAATTGTGTGGTTTAATGTAAATAATATAGTTCAGTGTATCTGAGTCAGAGAAAGAAGTGTATTAAGTCCCTTGCCTAGTGAGATATTCTAACTACTAAGCAAAGGAAGAATTTAATTGAAGCTCTGCTCTCCGTCTCTCTCCGCTCCCTGCCTCTTTCTCTCCTCTCCATTCCGTCTTTCTCCTTTCCCTGCGTATTCTCTCCGTCTCTCTGCTCTCCCTGCCTGTTCTCTCTGTCTCTTTTCTCTCCCTGCGTGTACTCTCCGTCTCTCTCGTGTACCCGTCTATTCTTTCCTAGCTGCGCCGATTCTCTCTCCTCCCCCTGGCAGTTTTAATTTTGTACCCCACCTCAAGCATCCCTCTCTCTGTTTCTCTCCTCTTCTCGCCAATCCTCCATCATCCCCGTCAATTCCCCCTTTTCCCCATCAGTTCATCCTCCTCCCCGCCGACTCTCCCTCCTCCCCACCAATTCCCCCTCCTCCCCTCCAATTCCCTTTCTTCCCGCCGACTCTCCCTCCTCCCCGCCAGTTCCCCCTCCTCCCGACCAATCCTCCCTCCTCCCTGTCAATTCCCCCTCCCCTCCGCCAGTTCACCCTCTTCTCCGCCAGTTCACCCTCTTCTCCGCCAGTTCACCCTCCTCCACGCCAATTCACCCTCCTCCTCCAATTCACCCACCTCCCCGCCAATTCACCTTCCTTCCCGTCAGTTCCCCTCCTCCCCGCCAATTCACCCTCCTCCCTTCCAATTCACCCTCCTCCCCGCCAATTCACCCTCCTCCCCGCCAATTCACCCTCCTCCCCGCCAATTCACCTTCCCCGCCAGTTCCCCATCCTCCCCACCAATTCTCCCTTCTCCCCACCAATTCTCCCTTCTCCCCGCCAATTCCCTCACCCCGCCAATTCCCCCACCCCGCCAATTCGCCATTTTCCCCGTCAATTCCCACTCCTCCCCGCCAAGTATCTAATAATTTTCTGTGCCACTGTAAGTATCCCTCACCCCTCAGCTAATTTTCGCCATCTCTTCTCTGATTTCCTCACCAATGTTTCCCCTCTCTCTTCCTCTCCTCACTAGTTCTTTCCCTTCCCCGCCAATTCTCACTCCCCGCTAATTCTCGCTTCTCGCAAGTTTCCAGTCCTCCCAGTCAATTCCCACACTTCTCCGCCAATTCCCACGCCTCCCCGCCAATTCTTACCCTGCCAATTCCCACACCTCCCCGTAAACTCCCACGCCTCCCCGCCAATTCCCACACCTCCCCGTAAACTCCCACGCCTCCCCGCCAATTCCCACACCTCCCCGTAAACTCCCACACCTCCCCCCCAATTCCCACACCTCCCCGCCAATTCTCACACCTCCCCGTCAATTCCCACACCTCCCCGCCAATTATCACTTTCGCAAATTCCCACTCCTTTCCGCCAGTTATCACTTCTCGCATATTCCCACTCCTTCCCGCCAGTTATCACTTCTCGCAAATTCCCACTTCTTCCCGCCAGTTATCACTTCTCGCAAATTCCCACTCCTTCCCGCCAATTATCACTTTCGCAAATTCCCACTCCTCCACGCCAGTTCTCACGCCTCCCCGTCAATCCCTGCTCTCTCCGCCAGTTCTTTAATAATGTACCTCACCGTAATCATTCCTCACCCAACGATTTTTCTCCATCTCTCCTGTACCCTCCTCACCAGTATTTCTTCTCCCCTCTCCTCTCCAGTTCATCCTCCTCCCCGCTAAATTCTCTCTCCTCACCGCCAAATTTCTCTCTTCCCCGCCAAATTCTCTTCCCCACCACCGCAAGCATGCCTCATTCAGCGATTATTCTCCGCCTTTCCTGTGATCTCTACACCAGTTTTTCTCCTTCTTCCCTCTCCCCGCGAAATTCTCTCTCCTCCCCGCCAAATTTGCTCTCTTCCCCACCAAATTCTCTCCTCTCCGCCAAATTCTCTCCTCCCAGCCAAATTCTCTCCTCCCCTCCAAATTCTCTCTCCTCCCCGCCAAATTTGCTCTCTTCCCCACCAAAATCTCTCACCTCCCCTCCAAATTTGCTCTCTTCCCCACCAAATTCTCTCTTCTCCCCGCCAAATTCTCTCTTCTCCCCGCCAAATTCTCTCTTCTCTCCGCCAAATTCTTTCTTCTCCCCGCCAAATTCTCTCTCCTCCCCGCCAAATTCTCTCTCCCTGCCAATTCGGTTTCGTGTGGCGGCGGTCTGGGCATCTCGGGATTGGATAGTGTGTTTACAAGTCTTTTATTAACTCGCTGGCTCGTACGTTGCTCAGCAGGGGGAGGGGGGAGGAAGGAGAGGGAAGGAGGGAGTGAAAGAGAAGGAAGGAAGAAAGGAGAGGGAAAGAGAGGAAAGGAAGGAAAGGGAAAGAGTGAAAGAGAAGGAAGGAAGGAAGGAAAGGGAAAGAGTGAAAGAGAAGGAAGGAAGGAAGGAAGGAAGGAAAGGGAAAGAGTGAAAGAGAAAAAAGGAAGGATGGAAAGGGAAAGAGTGAAAGAGAAAAAAGGAAGGATGGAAAGGGAAAGAGTGAAAGAGAAGGCAGGAAGAAATGAAAGGGAAAGAGTTAAAGAGAAGGAAGGAAGGAAGGAAGGAGAGGATAAGAGATAGTAAACGAGAAGGAAGGAAGTATGGGTGGAAGGAGAGGAGAAGAGGGAGTGAAAGAAAAGGAAAGGGAAAGAGAGTGAAAGAGAAGGAAGGACAGAAGGAAGGAAGGGGGGAGTATGGAAGAAAAGATGGAGAGAGAAAGATGGGAGGAGTGTGGGAGGAAAGCAAGGAGGAAAAAGGAGGGAGGGGGGAAGACAGAGAAGGAAGGAAGGAAAGGGAGAGGGAAGCTGTAAAGAAACGATGGAGGAAAGGAAAAAGAGGAACGGAGAGGACGACTGGGAAGAAAGGAGATTGGGAAGGAAGAGGAAAGGGGAGAAAGACTGTGAAGAAAGGAGGAAGGGAATGTAGAAGAGGAAGGAGGAAGGAAGGAAGGAATGAAGGAAAGATAGAAAATGAAACCAAGGAGAGTCAGGTGGAAAGGAAAGAAGGAAGGATAAGGAAAGGAAAGCTGGAAGGAGAGCGAGGGGGGCAAGGAAGGAAGAAGAGGGAAGGAAGAGTGGATAAGGAAAGAAGGGAATGAGAGAGACGAACGTGAAGGGTAAAGGTGAAGGGAAGAAGTGAAGGGAGGGAGAAAGATAGATTAGAGACTGGAAGGAGAGAAGAGGAGTGAGAGAGGAAGGGAGGAAAGGAGAAAAATGAAACAGTAAGAGGAGGAGAGAAGATTAATTAGTGGTGAGAGGAGGGAAGGAGAGAGAGAGAAAAAAAAAAAGAGGGAGGCTTGAGTAAAGGTATTGGAAGGAAAGAGAGAGAGAGAGAGAGAGAGAGAGAGAGAGAGGGAGAGAGGGAGAGAGAGAGAGGATATAAAGTTGTGAAAAGTGATGGAGAAAAATAATACAAGGGTCAAGATAGAGGAGGAAAATCCGGTCCATCCCCTACCCTTGACGTCTGGCTGCTTCAAGACTCCTATATTTAGTTCAGGATTGATCTCTCACTGGAGGGGTTAATATCAAGGACTGGGAGAGAGCAGGTGATGAATGAAGAGGGTAGGAATAAGTAGAGAGAGAGATGGAAAGAGGGGCTAATAAGAAGGATAATATAAAAGGAGGGTGAAGAGTGGAGGAAGATGGAATGGTGGGTGAGAAGGGGAATTACGAACGAAGAATTAAGAGGGGCGGAAAAGAATAGGTAGAAAGTAACAAATGAAGGGGTGAAAGCATTGGAAGAGAATTTTGAAAGAGAGGAAAGAATAAATGAATGTTGTGTGGCAAGAGTGGAGAGAGATTTTGGTGATGAAGGAACGGGAGATGATGAGGAACGGGAGTAAATTGTGACAGGAAAAACAAGAGAAGAAGAAGGATGGAAAATGGGGAGTGAAACCGGTGAGAGAGGAAGAGATATGAAAATAGTAATAAAAGTAATAAAAAGAAAAGAGGATGAAGATGGAATTTAATGAAGAAGATTGTTATGGAAGAAATATAAGAGTGACACATCAAGGAAACTAAGAAAACATAAATAGAGGAAGAAGGATGAAAGGTGAGAAGGTATAGAGAGTGACGTGTGAGATAGACATAAAAGGGATGAAAAGAGCCAAGCAGAGAGAGAGAGAGAGAGAGAGAGAGAAGATGGATAAGGAGGAAAGGTTGGAATGGATAACATGTTTCTAGAGAAGATGAAAATTGATGTTGATGATTGGTAAAAATACGAAAAAGAATGGAGGCGGTAGTTGAGGATGGACAGAGAGGAGTGTGTGACAAGTATAAAACAGTGAGAAAGAGGAATGAAAGGAAAAGAATGAAAAACAAATATGAAGCGTCAGAAGGGAGAGAGGGAGGAAAACTGATGAAAAGAAAGGAGAGTAAAATGGAAAGAAGTAAATAAAAACGGGACGATGAAAAATGGATAATGGAAGGTAGGGAGAAGGAAATTATAATGAGAAAGGGTTACGTACGGTAGGTGCACAGACCACTCAGTCTTATGGTCCTGTGTAGGGGGTGCGACCTTTCCATTACTAGAAAGACATAGGATAACGAAAGAGAAAATAATACCTTCAGATTTTACATAAGCATTAAAACACATGGAAAGTGAAGGTACTGTAATTTGACCTTTCTGCCTCACTTGATTGTATAAAGGAAAATACAGTAACCATTTTCCTTTCCTCACGGGGGCTGGAGAGGGACGCCTTCATGTTGTGACACCAATATAAACGAGCGTCTTTACTGCCGGGTTATACAAACGTCCTTCAACTACTTACATATTCCGCGAAAGGAGGAGGATGGACTGCCGGATAAACACAACTTCAGTCTGCAGTCCACTGGGTTCACGTTTCAGATAACCCTGGGAATAAAAGAACTAATTCCAGTGTTTTAGAATCAACCATCATAAACACTGGGAATATCTACACCCTCGCGCACCCAGTTTTCACACTACGACCCTAGACTCTCAAATTACGGAAGTTCAGGAGTAGTTAAGGAGAGTGAATAGGGAGAAAGGGCAAAACGTAGAGTCCATGAAGATATAAAGGAGAGAGAGAATGAGGAGAGGGGAGAAGCGAGATTTAAAGCCGCTGTGTAAGGAAGTGGAGGAGAGGGAAGGAGAGATTGAGAGAGAAGGGGACGCGAGGGAGAGAGTGAGTGAGAGAGTAAGAAAGGTTTGAGATAAGAATAAATAAAAGAGACGAAGGTTAGAAATATGAGAGAGAGAGAGAGAGAGGGAGACGTTAGAAGTATGACTCCGTATAAAGCAAGAGATGCGAGATGATAGAGATGATAAGGTGTTTAAGGTGAGTAAAGAGTAAATGATTAATGTGTGTGTGTGTGTGTGTGTGTGTGTGTGTGTGTGTGTGTGAGAGAGAGAGAGAGAGAGAGAGAGAACGCTACCTTGTGGAGGCAGAGAGGTACCTCGTGTACATCTGCTTGAACGTATAAATGCATGTATGTGTGCGGACGTGGTACCCCGTAGGTGACAGTGTGTGTGTGTGTGTGTGTGTGTGAGAGAGAGAGAGAGAGAGAGAGAGAGAGACAGACAGACAGACAGACAGACAGACAGTAACGTAGTAAAAAGACAAAGTAAACAGGACGTTGAAGGAAAATATAAATTTCAGGGTGAAATTCCAGTGAAACACGGATTGCAAAATACATAATGTTTCTGGTAGTGTTTTAATAATAGTGAGATTGAGAACTGAGTGCGTGACCTTTTTAATATGCTGTATATATATATATATATATATATATATATATATATATATATATATATATATATATATATATATATATATATATATATAAATTTATGAGAGAGAGAGAGAGAATTTCTATTAATATGTTTTGATAGTCACTGAAGATTAATAGAATTAATATGATATATTTGTCATTCCAGGTGTGTCGTTACTTGCAGAGTGTTTGGTAAGTAGTAAATGTCTTCTTTTTTCATTATATTATTACAGTCTGAATGTTGTTTAGCGGCATAAGCTTCTGTTTTCTCTATTATCATACAGTTATATTAATGTTCAGCTTGTGTGTTCCTGAAGAACATCGCTAGCCCCTCTTGGCTCAGCTGATGCCCAGGTGAAGTTAGACTGGAAGGTCGATTTGACAAGCAACTAGAACTCTCATTTTACCTTGTACCTAATACTCTCCAAATTCCATGCAATCACGAATTAGTAGTCAAGGTGTTGGAGTTGCCCAGTTTCGTCGGGTGAAAGCAAACCGACCTCATTTTATCTTTGTAAACAAGGGTTAAGAAAGGGTTGTTATTTTATCCTGGTGAGTGTGTTCCCCAAGGGAGTGGGGAGGGGAAACTGTTTTGTATTCTGATAATCCCCCACCTCCTTATATTAGATTTATGGAGTTAATTAGTATATTCTTGGAAGATAACCTAATTTTAAGTCGGTTAGGCCTCCTGTTGCCTAATATATTCATCACATCTTTTTACCTGCCTACCTTTTCTTTTCTTGCCCTTTCTCAATTGTTTTTTTGTTTTTTGTTTTTCATATTTTTGCTTACCTACTTTTTTTTTAAATCATGGTGGCTGTGGTGGTGGTACTAGTGATGATGATGATGATACTGATAATGATGATATTGATGATGATGATGATGATGATGATATTCCTTTGATCCTCTTGAGCCTGTTATTTGACATAGGATCTCTTTCATTCCACCCCTTCCTTCCTTCCTTCTCTCTTTTCTCCACACCGACTCCACCACTTTTCTTCGTTATTCTTCCACTTATTATATTCCTCAGCCTCTTCCCTTTTCCCATCTCCAGTCCCTTGGCCGTCCATCCTTCTCTGTTTCATTTGTTTCCTCTGTTCACCCCCGTTTCATGTTACTGATCGTCGTTATTCCACTTTTCTTTCCATCGTCTTTTGTTTCATTATTTCAACTGCTTTTTTCTCCTTGTCCTTGTTTATGTTCCCACCCCATCCTGATTGTCTTTTTTTTTTATGCTTATTATATCCTTGTTTTCTTCTGTTCATTTGTCCCTTACCATACCTACCATCCTCGCTCCCTCCCTGTCACTTCCTCTCGTTTAACCTTCTTCCTTCTTTTATACCTACCGTCCTCCTTCCCTCCCTCTCACTTCATCTCTCTTAACCTTCGTCCTTCTTCTGTTTTGCTCTCTGCCTTCTTTCCTCGCTCGTACCCTTAATGATTCTTCCCATCCTCTTACCCCGCTTGATCTTTCCTTTCTCTCACCTCCTCTATCCATCCCTATTCTCATCCCTTCTGTCCCTTCCTCACCTCTTCCTCTTACACTTTCCTTCTCCCCAATCTCTCCTTTCCCAGACCCTCCATTTCTCCCCTTCTTCTACCCTCTTGCTGGACAGTCTCACTCCCCTAAACTCACTGTCTCCCTCTCTGTAATCCCACTGTTTAATCCTATCTTCTAACCCTCTTCTCGCTTACCCTTCTTACCCTCTTCTTCTCGCTAACCTTTATAACCCTTTTCTTTCTGTCTGCTCCTTTCCCTCTCCGCTTTCCCTTCTCCCGTCCTTCTTCGTTTTCTTCCTCACCTCTTCATACCAGCTTCCTCGAACCCTTTCTCCTTCCTTCCCTGATTCTTTTCTTCCCTCCCTTCCCTCCCGTCCCTTCCCGTCCCCTGCCTTCCCGTACCCTCCCCTCCCCTCCCCTCTCCTTTTTCTTCTTCTTCTCTCACTTTCCTTCCGTTCCCTTGCCTTTCCTCCTTTCGCCTGTGCTTCCTACTTTGCAGTCATTATCTTTGGCTTTTTTAATTGGTACTTTAGTTATAGTCTACTTGTGAAAAACAGCGTAGAAAGGACCAATTGATCTGTTCCTGTTTGCTTTCCTTGAAAATCATTTGTAATCCTCTCCTCTCCTCTCTTCTATCTCCTCTCTTCTCTCCCCACCCCGGCTCATTCTTCTCTCGTCTCCACCCCTTTTCCTACCGCCCTGTCCCTTCTACGAGTACAATTTTTCTTTCTTCCACTAACCCTCTACCCCCTCTCCCCCCGCCCTTCCCTTCCCTCTCCTCCTCTGATCCCTTGACCCCCGTGATGTTCCTAGGCTCTCATTAGCCGCTACAAGCTCACCATTTTGCCACACACATCATTTTCCATCTCTTGGCTTTCGTTCCCTTTCCTCCCTACTCTTCCCTCCTTTCCTCCCAACTCCTGCTCCATCCTGCCGCTTCCCCATACCGCATTGTCTAGCTTCATTCTACCCAATCTTCCCCTATCTTATTTCATCCTGCCTTGTCCTATCCACATCCTTCCAGCCACATTGCTTCCTGTTTCTTACCGATCCCTTCTTCCTTCCTCATCTCACCATGTTGCATTCCATTTGCCTCATCCCATCTCTCCTTTCCTCCCACCAGTTTTCCCTATCCCATTTCATCCCTTCCCATCCCATTCAGATTGTCCTCGCCTCGCCACATCCTACATTATGCCAACCCAACAACCCATCCCCATCCCACTTTGCCCCATCACGTCTCCTCACCTCCCTCTCTTGGTGAGTAGGTTAATAAAGGCTAGATCTAATATTTCTAGCTCGAAAGTCTCTCCAAAGCTGAATAAAATCGACTGGAGATAGCTTTTAGCAGAATTGAATTTTTAGCAGTAAGTCATTGTTGAAGGGGAAAACAACGAGGAATCGACCCCAATTTGCAATCTACCCTGTCACCTTTCTTTGTTTTTTCTGAGGCCTAACAACCTTTCATCTGCCATCTCCCCCCCCACCTTACCACACACCCTACTCCACCCACCACACTCCTCCCCACCCCACCCCACCCCACCGGCGCTGTATCCCACCCCACCCCACCCCACACACAGGCCTAGCAGTTATCATTGTGCCCCACCCTTCCCCTCGCCATTTCTCCTGATTTTCCTCTTCCTCTTTCTATCTCTCCTCCCATCCCCTTGCACACATTTCCTCACCCCTACATATTCCTTCTCCCTCCATCTCACCCCTCTCACCCCTAAATATCCCCCCTCCTTCCATCTCTCCCCCTCTTACCCTTACTTATACCTCCCTCCATCTCACCCTGCCTCATCCTTACATATCCCTTCTCCGCTTACCTCATCCCTCCTCACTCCTACATATCCCTCATCCCTCCGTCACATCCCCACATATCCTCATTCAGTCTAACCCCCACATTTCCATCTACCTACACCTTTTTTCTAAGCGTCCCTCCTCCCTCCGTCTCACCCCAACATTTCCCCACATATTCTTCCTCTCCATCTCCTTCTCTCTGCGTCTCACCCCTCACCTCCCCCCGCCACCCTTCACCCATCCCCCCTTCACCTGCCAGTCCAGTCCCTTGCCCCTCCACCCTTAACTTGACCATCAACCAATGAATACATAATTTTTTATGTCCCTCACCATTAGCTACCCCCTCCCCCCCTCCACATTTCCTCTCTGCTCGCTCACGTCATCCTGTCCTCTCCCCTTCTTCCATCTCTCTCTCTCTCTCTCTCTCTCTCTCTCTCTCTCTCTCTCTCTCTCTCTCTCTCTCTCTCTCCCCCGTTCCGTCCTTTCCCTTCCACTCCCTTTCCCTCCTTCCTGCCCATTCTGCCTCTCTCCTTCCTTTCTCACTTGTCCATCCTCTCCCTTTTTGCCTCTTCCATCCTCTCCCCACAACCTCGCCCTCACCTTTTCTTTCCTATAAATCTCACTGTTTCCTTTCTCTCTTTATTTCTTTACATGCCTTCCTGTCTCCCTGCTGACACCATCCCGTTCTCTCCCTTGCATTCCTTTCCTTAAAACTTTGCCCGTCCATATCCTCTTCCATTTTTGTCACTTCCTTTTCTTCCTCTTTTCTCTCTCTTTTCCTACTTCTCGTACTTTCTCGTTTATTTCATTTTTGTTTTCTACCCCAGTTTGCTCTCTCTCTCTCTCTCTCTCTCTCTCTCTCTCTCTCTCTCTCTCTCTCTCTCTCTCTCTCTCTCTCGTGGCTACTTGACCCTCTCTTTACCTGTACTGTTTTTGTCATTGTTCCCTTCCCTCCGCGTTTTTTGTCTTTCGCTTCCTCTTTTTCTCTTCTTCCCCTTCTCTCAGCTGAACCATTTTTTAGCCTTTTTATTTTTCCTCGGCTTTCCTTTCATCCACACCATCTTTCACGTCCTCTTTACATATTGCCCTGCTTACGTTTTTGTGTTCTCTCTCGTTTCTCATTCTTTCTCACAACTCAACCTTTGCATTTACCCTTCCATTTTTTCTGTTACCCCCGTTTTTATCTTATATCCACTTTTTATTTCCTTTTTTCCTGTTTCCCTGTTTACCTTATCCTCTGTTGTCGTTACCCATTTCATCCTTTTAATTTGCAAATTGACCCTGACATTTGCTTTCCCATTTTTGCCCCCTTCTCTGTCCCTTTGTTCGCCTCTTCCATTTCCTTCCATTATCTTTTCAACCCTTGTCCTCATCTTCTCGATTTTTACTCGTCTTTGTGTGTACAGGGTGATTTAGTAACCTGTTCTCATAAAGGACTCTATTTTTGCACACTGATTACGAATGGTCTAGCTAAGCTCTGATTACAAGAAGACATTTCAGTGCGTAGTGTGAGGTACTGTATGTGATAGTCTCTTGTATCATGTTCTCACTGATTCTGCTGCATTTTGTCTCGTATGGACTTCAGTACATAGCCTACCTTTCTTTACAGTTGTCCAGAGTTCAGCTAGATGCTCTGTTGAAATTACTTACTTAGTCATGTGGAGTAACTAAAGTGGCGATGGCAAAATTCATCACTTATTACAGTAATTGTTGAAAGGTTTCAGGGTGACCTTTTGTAATATACGCAACCAAAACTGTGATAAAGGTGGGCAGCTGTGTGTATGAGATCGGGATCCTGAAGCACATAGTCTGTAGCCTTGTTCACACTTGGGTTCATCTATCGGAGCTCTTATTTATCTACCAGCACCTGTTTTGCTGTCCATCCCTCCTTTGTACTCCCTCTGTTTCGTCCTCTCCCCCTTACTCTCCCTCTCCCTCTCTCTCTTGTTTAACTGCTCTCAATCCATCACCCTTGTCTTTCCCAACACGTTCCACCCCTTCCCATCAATCTACCTATCACCTCCGCCCAGCTCTCTCTCTCTCTCTCTCTCTCTCTCTCTCTCTCTCTCTTTCTCTCTCTCTCATTGTGTGTGTGTGTGTGTGTGTGTGTGTGTGTGTGTGTGTGTGCGCGTGCGTGGTGCGTGCGTGCGTGCGTGTGTGTGTGTGTGTGTGTGTGTGTGTGTGTGTGTGTGTGTGTGTGTGTGTGTGTGTACCTGCCATCACCCAACACACTCCACCTTGTAACCATTAAGCCGGGCCAGGGATAAGCTACACTTTTTTTTTTCTTTTTTTGCCTTTTTCATTTTTTCCAGCCCCGTAGTTTTGATTAGCTCACCAGAAAAGATCCATTTGTATAGGCTCCATATTTGGCGACGCCTGAGTGGCCCTTTGATTGTTAAAAGAGAGAGAGAGAGAGAGAGAGAGAGAGAGAGAGAGAGAGAATGAGAAAAGGTTGGGATGGTTGAGAAGAATATACTGGTTTAAGGAGGCGGAGTAGGCGGACAAGAGAAGAGTGATAGGGCAAGTTTATATGAGAGGAGGTTGGCATGCGAGACGCGAGAGATAGAGTTGGGCCTCGCGTGTATGTATAGTAATAAACACCGTAATTGCTCTGTAAATGATAAATAGAATAATAGCTTAGTAAATGTTAGATAGGAAACTCGTCCGTCTATATTTCTTTTCGTCTTTTTATTGTATGTTATTAAAGGAAGGGTCTGTAGTAGCTTAAGTGTATATTAAGGTTGTATCCAGCTCTTGTAGATCGAAAAGCCGAATAAAATAATCTAATAGCAAGAATAAGCAAAGGAATAGATTATAATTAAGGACGATTTGCTTTGTTGTATTACATTTGGCCTGCGAGAGACTGGGATCTTATATATGCATAATGAAAACGTCAGATTAGGTATGGAAATGTTAAATATATACATGTGAGGGAGACTTGGTAAGTATAAGGCTCTTGGCATGTGAGAGAGAGGTTGGGTACGCATGTATTTATTATGTAAACATCGAATTAGATATGTTAATAGTAAATATATTAATGAGGGAAGTTGGTGGGTAGAGGCGGGCTTCTGGCAGGAGAGAGAGAGAATTTATTATAAGGCACTACGAATTTCATACATAGGCTAATAGTGAGTCTGGGAGAGTTAGATGTATTTAAGAGAAGCCTGGTAGAAATAGTACTTTGTACGTGACATAAAAGGAAACCAGAATTGCATGCGTATATATAATCCGCTGGGTCTCTCGTTGGCCGTATATAATCGTATGGTGTTACGTAATAAAAGAATTGCCTGTTGTGTATATATATATGTTTACTATATTCATAAATGATGTAGATTTGAAGCTTGGTATATAAGTGACGTTTTCGTGTGGAGTAAGCCAAAGTTAGTTAGTCAAAATTAATAAAGATATTTCCCCTTTTCGAGGGATATGTAAACAAAAAAAAAAAATCGAGGTTGGTATAATAATTGGATAATATGTATAATGGAAGTCGATATGATAGTTGGTAGAGAACGGAGACTGTACATATAGTTGAGATTAAGCCTGAGTATATGAGGAAATCGTGACCTGTATGGGAGATTCGACGAGACTAGAAAATAGGGGGTCTTGTAGCGGCAATAAAGTAAGATTGGATGTGGAAATGAAGAGTGGCGTGCATAAGTGAGGCTGGACAGTGTGATGGATTAGACAGATTGGACGCCAGATGGACACTAAATAAAAATTCCATATACTTGTTTTGAAAAGTCTCCCGTAAAAAAAGATTGGCCACACAAGGAGAAGAATGCAAAAGGGAAAAATATAATCCCTTATTCTGTATAGCTGCAGATGGGAAAAGAAAAAAAGTCAGATGTAGTTTGAATAATCTTTCGTATAAAGCATCCACTCACTTGATGTAATGCTACCTACTTCATCCTTAGCCATTATCCTTCTATTTCTGTTCCTACCCTCCTCTCTTCCTATTTCTCCCATCTTTCCTGTCACTTCTTATTGCTTTTTTTTTTTTCCTTTACAGGTTGCCTTACATTGAGTGACAAGCCAAATGGTTTCCTGTAAGCCAAGAAACCATATACAAATCTGGGTGGTAACCATATAACCAAACCATACGTGCTCCCTACGTGTTAGTAAGTGGGTTGGTGGAGGGTTAGTGCCCCTCCCCGTAAAACAAATAACTCAAAGTCAAATGGCCACCCCTTACGGGATTATGGCGTCTGGCAGTAGATAGATAGATAGATAAAGATTGACCATATAAGGAGATCCTTGTAAGTGATATAAATTCCTCGATTAATTTGTAAAGTTCAAAGGGGGGGAGGGGGACATACCTGTAAGATGGTAATACAAACCACTTTTTTTTTATTATAGTTAACCATAAAATAGAATGTAGCGCACACGAAGAGACTCCGCATGAGAAAATGATACCCTTATCTTTTAATCTGCAGTTATTCATTATGTAAGACTGAGCACGCAGGTGAATACATAATGATTAGAAAATAATAATGGACTCTGATTACGGGGAGAAAATTGAACACAAGAAAGGTCGGGCATAAACTATCGACTGTCGACATATATAGGTGTGAGGTAAGCACGAAATTGGGCAGGTATGGGAAGAAGGGAGAGGTAGGGAGTTGGTGTGTAGATGTCAGACACAGGGAACAAATTGAACAAGGTTTAGGTGGGAGACGAGACTATCAGCTTTGGACATATTAAGGTGAAAGGTGAGCACAAACTGGCCAGGTATGGAAAGGAAGGGACTGGTTTTCTGTAGTCGGTTACTTTTCTCCTAACAAAAATCCGTAATCCCTTTTCAGTGTAGTTGATGGCAAGGTGTAGTTGGACTGGAGGATGAATTTAACCAATAGCCAATTAGGCATATTGCTACCTGAGACTAAGGCGTATCGAATTTCATACAGTCATGACTTAGTATTCAAGTTGTTAGAGCGGCCAAGCTTTCATATGAGAACAAATCAACTGCAGTACATTCATTACGATAACGTATGTTTTATTATATGCTGAAGAAGGACGCCTTCATGTGGTGACACCGACAGAGCCAGGCAACTCATTTACTCGGTAATGTAAGCGTCCTTCATCTGCTTCTTCATCTCCCCAAAGGGAGGATGGTGAACTCCAGGAGAGGGGCAGCGTCAGCTTGCAGATTTTCCCATTAAAAACCTGTGGCTACAACTACTATGACTATTACCATTCATATTTCCAGACGATCTTATTCAGCTTAAGAGGGACATTTCCAGTTTGAAGAGTTAGACACAGTGTTCATTATCCTCTTCAGTACAAGTGGTCTCCCGTAAGCTGACGAATCGTATGGAATTGACAAGGAAAAATAAACACATAAGAACTTGATAGATGCGGGACCATTCAGAGCGTCGGTAAAGTGAACCACCTTGCTTGTGAAAATCCTTTGGCGTAGTAACTGACTGACTGACTGACTGATTGACTGTGGCGCTCTTAGAGATGCTCCCGCCACTAAAAATAAAAGACGTCAGGGAATTCAGAAGACTAGATGTTGGACACCGTAAACAAATTGGACATGGGTTAGGTGGGCGACGGGATGATGGATGGGACAGAAGGTGAGCGGGGGGTGGGCCTTAAGTGGGCTTGTCGCGGTAATTACCTGCCTGTCTCATACCTGTTCCTTACCTGCCTTTCCCCCCCTCCCCGCTCCCCCTCCCCCGCCCCGACGATGTCTCATATACTCCACCTTCGCTGCCACCGGGTTATTTACGTCTTGTTTGTTGCTTTCTTTCTTTTTTTCCCTTTTTTATCTCCTTCACCGTTAGGGTCCTCCTCCTCCTCTTTCTTTTTTTTTCTTTTCTTTTTTAATTCTAGCCCAAACTAGGAACAACTTTACCCAGTTTAGGAAGGCCCTTATGTACCGAAAACACTATAAATAAGCTAGACTAATAAGCAGCATGTTTAGACAATGTCATGGTCCTTTAATACACGAGCTAGTATCCGAGTTCATTAAAATCATGTGTAGGTACGAAGACCAATGCTAGTAGTCACCGTCATAGAGGTGTCATTGGATACCTTTTCTGTCTCCTGTAGTATGAGACAACTTCTAAGCGGCATAAAGAGTTAATGTAGCTACAGCGACCATGAAAGACGTCACCCTGCCGGAAGTGTTAGTGGCATATTTCAGGCATGTTAGCGAAGTGTCAAGGCTAAAGGAATACAAGTGAAAATAGGTTAGTGCCGCTCCCTGACACATTTATTCAGGCATATATATTATAATTAGCTAAAGGGGCACGAAGCATCTCTCTCTCTCTCTCTCTCTCTCTCTCTCTCTCTCTCTCTCTCTCTCTCTAATAACCCGGCAGTCGATGAAGTGGGCTTTCTTCCACAGGCATTACGAAGCACATTATTGCGGGTATCGTTTATTGTGGAAGATGAGTCGAGAATTTCAGTGGCAAAAGTGGTGTGTAAATGTGCGATTCATTTAACAGGACACCTTGTTGTTAATTTACCTGTTGTTGTACTTTCCAGTTACATTTATCCAGCCATATGTAGTAGTAGGGAATAGGGTTAAATGATGATGATGATGAGGAGGAGGAGGAGGAGGTGATGATATGTAGATGATGGTGACGTCATTCCTAAGCTACATAATACTGTCTTGTATTAGCTAAAATAAAATAGAAATTACGTCTTTTGCCATGAAGGTCAAGACAATAAGTTGAGTAAAAAGGTAAAAAAAAGTTCCTCCCCTGCCTCTGACGTATTAAAATAGTTCAGGCATATGTATTATAATTAGCCATAAAAAAGAGGACGCAGGCGAGGCTGAAATGGGCGTGGGCGTACACCTGGTAACGGGCGTGGAGCGTGAGGGCGTGACGGAGGGGAGGGGAGAGATGGGAAGGGGAGAGGAGGGGGGGAAAGATAGGAAGGGGAGCAGAGGAGAGAGATGAGAAATGAAAGGGAGGGGAGGTAAAAGGAGGGGAGGGAAGGAAATTGAAGGGGAGGGAAGGGACGTAGAGGAAAAGGAAGGGTAGGGGAGGGAAGGGATGTAAAGGAAAAGGGAGGGGAGGGGAGGGAAGGGACGTAAAGGGAAAGGGAGGGTAGGGCGTGAGGTCATTAAGGTGGGATGATGAGGCGGTGTGTTAAGAGAGCCAGGGTAATGGGCTGGAGGCAGGCGAGGTGAGCTGCTACGGAACACTCTAGCTTTCTCCACACTTTCTTTAATTTCAGCTATTTCTGGCTGTCTCACCATTGTCTTTTTCATCTTTTTCTCCTGATGGATTACTGGAGAATTACTCAGTGCACTCATTAATTTAATCTATTTTTGTTTATCGCTTCACTTGCGAGGGCGCGCTTGCTTGTGTGTGTGTGTGTGTGTGTGTGTGTGTGTGTGTGAGAGAGAGAGAGAGAGAGAGAGAGAGAGAGAGAGAGAGAGAGAGGTTCAAAAGAAACAAAGGTGTGGTGCAGAACTAGTAACTCGATTTATCCTTCACTGATAGCTGCATTGAGAGGAGGGAGGTTCTTCTGACTCTCCCTTCTCACCTTACCTGAGGGACGTATTCAAGGTGACACTGGAAGCCTCGTAACACTTATTTCTTGGCGAATTTGTTATGATTACACCTTGGTATTCTCCTTTGTTAGTTACTTTTGTTATAACTGGTCACAGAAAGGTGTAATGTGCAAAATAAATTGAGGAGAATGAGTTGATACGGAATCCCCTCTTGATTACAGGTATTATATTCGTGACCCTACGAAGTTCCTCAGCACTTTCTCCTTGGCGATTTATGATGCACGTTAGTCTGTTGTACTGTACCGTATATCATTGTAATATCGACGTACTTTATATATCTTACAGTTGCCATGGATTCCACAAGCCTGACGCAGTTTTACCAGTTAATATTTTCTTGCTAGATTAACCCCTTGAATCTGATGATGTACTTTATTTTTTTCTTGCTATTTCCAGACGATTTTATTCAGGTTGGGAGAGATTTAGCGAACAGGATGGCGTAGATACATCCTTCATTAAGTCCCATTAGGAATAGAGTGTTTCTAAGTTGAAGGAAATCGTCTGGAGGTGGCAAGTGTATAATGTAAACGTGCGCTATCGGATTGAAGGAATTGACTGATACGTGGGCGACAAAATTCTTCAGTTATACCTTAAACGTATAATTAAGATTACGTCATGATCTTTTCTATTATCATACCTAACCGCAACCTTTGGCAACTGTATATCAAAAACTTTACGTATCCGGGGGGGAAGAAAAAAGATCTCATAAGGAAGAGGTGCTAGTGAGATCTCTTAAGCCGACAAGATTACATCCTTCCTTTCCCTACCGCTCCTTCTGCGCTTCAAAACCCATTCATGTCAGATCCTGGAGCCACAGATATTCCATTTTATGTTTTATTGCGACGATTTTTTTTTTTAATTTACTCGTTGTAGTTTATTTTTGTCCCCAAATTCTTGCCGTCATCCTCATTATCCTTAACCCGAGGGCTGTCTTCATTTTAGCTGATTTCACACAACTTTATTAGACATAGGACATCCCTCAGCAAAATAAAAATCGTATGGGGAAGGCAAGAATAAAATGTATATTGTCGTCAGAGTGAAGACGTTAACCTGATTTTTTTTTTTACCATATATTTCTTTTTCGCATTAAATTATTTTCGTTTTGATTTGCAGTTTCGTAGTGCAGTTGATATTTCTCTCTCTCTCTCTCTCTCTCTCTCTCTCTCTCTCTCTCTCTCTAAGCTCCTTCTTAATCTTATTTCTCTCCCCTCTCCCGCTGTCTCCCCTCTTATCTCTCCATTCTCTGTCCAGTGTCTGTCTCTCTGTCGTACGCTATCTCCCCTGTCCATTCTCCTTTGATTCCCTTCTGTCTTTCCTCTCTTTCCCTTTCTTTCTCCCTCAGTGTCTCACAGTTTCATTTTCTTTTTATTTTTTGTGGGGTTGTTTTATATTTACTCTTTATTGCTTCTCGGAACGGTCCTTCATTTTCCCTTTATGGCTGGCTATATTCTCTCTCTCTCATTTTTATCAGACGTTCATCTCTTCCAACGTTGCTGTTTTCTTCTTATACCTTCAGTATATCCTTTTCCCCTTCTCATAACTTAACTTGCCCGCTATATGAGTCGTTTCTGGCATTTTTTTTTTTCTTTACCTTTCTCTTGATGTTCCGTTTCCCACACCCCCCTCCCTCTCATTTACCCTGTTATTTATTTAGGCTATCATCTTTCCCTTCTTTTTCCCTTCCAATCTTATTCTTCTCCCTCATGATCTCTGTCGTATCTCTGCATCAGTTTTCTTGTTACCTCATCTCCCATGTTCATTTTACTCTCGTGGTTCATTTCTTTTTATCATTTTCTCGTTCTTTATTTTCACTCTCCTTGCTCCATCCTTGACCTTTTCATTTGCTCCCCGTCTCCCTTTCCAATACTTCTTTTTTATCATACATTTTTCTCTTGCACTTCAGAAAAGTATTTGAAGTTACATTTCCTGCACTGTATTTATTTTTCTCTTCCTTTTCATATGTTTCCCCTGACCGTCTTATCGTCGTCTCTCCTCCTCCCTCGCTTTCCTCAATTCCTCCTCTTTTTTTACCGTCTCGCTTCACGTCTGCTTTTAGTTCTCTTTTAACACTTCTGCTGACACGGAAAGCTGAGAATATCCTGTCAGCTTTAATATATTGCAGTTATTGTTTACAGTAGCCTACGTGCAGTTATTGGAACTTTCGCTTGAACATAATAAAAATGTACCCAAGTATTTGCTTTTACTCTCATAATATTTCTACTGTGTCCAAACATACCAACATAAACATAGATAATTCGCTTCTTTCTGTCTCCCCTGAGCATACATATTGACAAAAAACATTCTCAGTATAATCAGTATATTTTTCGCTACTGTCCCTTGAAATGCCCCCACTTAAAAATAAAAAATCCCTTTCTTTCTCCCCTGAGCATACTTGCACTAAGCACAGACGTTATATTTAATTTTATATCACAATGCTTTCTTCCCACAAACCAGTTAAAAATTACACACAAGTATTCGCCCTTTTTCTGCCGTGACCTCAGACTTACTCCGACACAGAACGGAGCTTCTGTTTAACTCTCAGAAATACTCTTGCTCGTGTCGACGCCTACACACACACACACACACACACACACACACACACACACACACACACACACACGAGAAGGTCAAACATTTCATCACCTACCTAACACTGCGCACATCACACTCACAACGCCTTCACACTTACAACACATTCACACACAGCAGACTGACTCAAATACAAGTCGAATTTTCATTACCTGCCTGACACCTCACACCTCACACTCAGAGCGCATTAACACACACACACACACACACACACACACACACACACACACACACACACACACACACACACACACACACACACGATCAACAAACATAGCCTGTTGCCGGAGCGTTCTGAAATACTGTGCAATACAACAGACGATATTGGTAGTTGCGATAGTTGAGGATGATGATGGCAGTCGTGTCTGATGTTGCAATTTTATATACAAATACTTCTCAAAAAAATGTGTGTGTTGCATATCGAGGCGGAGTAACAGATTAGGTATATAATTCTACTTACTTAGAATTCCTTTTGTTCAGCTGTGCATCTTCTATTACTCTCTTCGAACTAATAACAGCTTTACTCGTTAAATCCATGGCCGACCTTTACAATATCATGAAGGCAATTAACTGGGGCTGCGAGAGGTGAGTGAGGAGGGAGGGGGTTGATTGAGAGTCGTGAACTTGGCTTGAATGAAGTGCCAGAAGGAAGGATTTGAGAGAGAGAGAGAGAGAGAGAGAGAGAGAATGAAGCGTGGTAATGGAGAGATGAATGTGTAGGAAATGCTTAAAATGTGTTATTGCAGCAACTGGGTGTAACAAGTTAAAGGGAGGTTGAAATGTATTTGAAGAAAAATGTGAAGTAATATATATATAAAAAAAAAAAGAATTAAATGTGGTTTTACCCTTAATAAAGATAGAGACTTTAATTCATAAATTGTAATTAGGCAGATATTTTCGTCCTTTGGCCACGTATTTGCTGTAGCTCCGTGGTAGAATAAATCAGTACAGCAGCTCTACGTCTTTTTCTTAGCACTTCTTCGTGACTAGTGCCATATTCTAGCGTTAAACTTTCGTTACACCACAGCATTGGAGATGGTAAGATATCAATTTTACGCCTAGTTAAAGTGAACAGGGTATACTGTAAATGTAGCTAAAATGCGGCATAGGTTATAAAGAAAAATAATACAAAGAGGAAGAAGTTAAAATGAAGTCAAAGAAATAATGATGCTTCAGTAAAAATGGGAAAGAGGAAATTGAGGTGACGGTACGAATGAGAATACTGAGGTGAAAAGATGAAGGAAAAAATTGGATTGTGAAAAGGAGAGTCGGTGGGTTGATTGAGAGGTAATCCGTGGTGATGAAATGTGATTGGAAGTAAGTGATGGTGTGACGGAAGTGTAATGCAGTTGTAATGGACTGGGCCAGAGGGAGGTTTTGTGTGTGTGTGTGTGTGTGTGTGTGTGTGTGTGTGTGTGTGTGTGTGTGTGTGTGAGAGAGAGAGAGAGAGAGAGAGAGAGAGAGAGAGAGAGAGATTGGTCAGTTGGGGTAACCATCCTGTTCCCTTAGCCTTGTCTTTGACAGAATAATTAGGTAGAGTTATGTAATAAAGAAGTTCATAAGTATATCTGTGAAATTTGTTAAGAGTTAACAGAAACGGGTATAAGAGACAAGTACATAAGAGAATGAACGAGTAAAGAGACATACAGGTAAGTTTAAGATAAATGGAGACGAAAGGTACGAGATCGTGAAGGGGAAGAAGAGAGGGATGAGAGATTAAGAGGCATATGGAAGAAATGACAAAAATGAGAGGTATATCAGTGAGTTATGTAAGTAACTGAAATGTGATTGGAAGTAAGTGATTGTGTGACGGAAGTGTAATGCAGTTGTAATGGACTGGACCAGAGGGAGGTTTTGTGTGTGTGTGTGTGTGTGTGTGTGTGTGTGTGTGTGTGTGTGTGAGAGAGAGAGAGAGAGAGAGAGAGAGAGAGAGAGAGAGAGAGAGTTGGTCAGTTGGGGTAACCATCCTGCTCCCTTAACCTTGTCTTTGACACAGAATAATTAGGTAGAGTTATGTAATAAAAAAGTTGATAACTACATCGGTGAAATTTGTTAAGAGTTAACAGAAACGGGTATAAGAGACAAGTACATAAGAGAATGAACGAGTAAAGAGACATATAGGTAAGTTTAAGATAAATGGAGACGAAAGGTACGAGATCGTGAAGGGGAAGAAGAGAGGGATGAGAGATTAAGAGGCATATGGAAGAAATGACAAAAATGAGAGGTATATCAGTGAGTTATGTGAGTAACAGAAACGAGATATGTGTGGTGAGTAGATATGAGATTGAGCTGTGAGAATGAGAGGCGTAGAGTGCGGAAGGGGTGAGCTTGAGAAGGGATGGGAGACAGAAGTGAGAGGAAGGTGCCTGGTTATGAGAATAAGTGCTATGAGAATGACATGCATGAAGGTGAAAGGAGTGAGAGTGAGAAGATAAAGGAGACATGGATGAGAGTATGGTTGGTGGATGTGAAAATACGTTGTGTGAGGTGGAGGTGAAAGGTGTGAGTGAGAGGAGAAGGTGGAAAGTGAGAAAGAGAGTTGTGAAGATTACATGTGTCGGGCTGAGGTGTGAAAGAGAGAAGGAAAAAGAGACAGGGATAAGAATGAGGCGGTTAGATAAGAGAATGAAGTGTGGGAATGAGAGTTGTGAAAATGAGGCGTGTAAGTTTGAAAGGCATGAGAGGGAGAAGGGAAAGGAGGAGGCGAGAGTGAGGCGGAAGTGTGAGAATGATAGGTGTGTCGATCACTTAAACAGGGTAAAAGGTGTTTGAGGGAGAAGACTGAAATGCATGGATGTGAGAATGAGAGGTGTGGAGATGACGTGTGAAAATGAAAGGTGCCCGACGGAAATGAGAGTGACACAGGTAAATTTGTAAGACTGAGACATGTGAGTCGAACGTGTAAGAGTGCGTTAAAGTGCTTGGTGAATTATTGAAATGTAATTCGACTCTCATCACTGTGTGTTATTTCACTAATCTCTACAGTATTTTTAGAGCAAGATTGAAGTTAAAAGAGAAAAATATTGTAGCGTGGGAAGTCCCTGATTGCTATTACGATGGTGACCTTTGTTGTTTATTTTTAGGGTTCTTGTAAGGTTGAGTGTGATTGGTTCGGTAATGATGAAGGTATTTTTCGAATAGGATGGTATAAAGAGAGAGAGAGAGAGAGAGAGAGAGTCATATATGGAACGATATAAAAATGAAAAAAAAAAAAAAAAAAAATAGGTAAAGGCAGAAACGAAAAATAAAGTAGATCAGTAATTCAGTGTGAGAAAAGAAAATACACACTAAATAAAAAAATAAATAAATAAATGGGAAACATACCGTGTCGAAAAGGAAATGGAAGTACTGTGTGGTATGGCAGAAACAAATTGAAAAAAAAAAAAAATGTAGAGAGAAGCGCAGTTGATTCCTTTTAGTTTGAGGACGTGATTTTTTGTACGTTCTTCCTTCCACCCGATTATGTAGTCAGCTTAGAAGAGACCTCCCGAACCTCGGAGTTATATACAGCCGTCATCAGGTATTTCACAGGAAGAAATCTCCCTTGACCTAAATAAAATAACGTGGAGGTAGCGACTGTAAAAGACGGATCACGTCATCGGACTAACGGTGTTGAAAAAGAAAGAGGATGCAAAAAAAAAAAAAAAAAAAAAAAAAAAAAAAAAAAAAAAAAAAAAAAAAAAACGCATATATGAGAAGTATTTAACGAAAGAACACAATATATTAGAAGAATATAGAAAAAGGTTTTATGTAAAAATAGGCGGAAAACATTAAAAGGAAAAATTTATGAAAAATATTACATGAGCAGGAAAACTAAAAATAATAAAATAATAATATCTCAAATGGGAGATTGAACAGGCGGGAGAAATTATTGAAAATGAAATATATATATATATATATATATATATATATATAAACGAGCTAAAATAGATATAATAACAAATAGCGTGAGTTAGGTCAGGAAATGGAAGCTAAAAAAATAAAATACAATTGAAAAGTTAAGTAAATCCAGGAAAGGGAAACAAAGGAAAAATAACGTAAGTGTACATGCGGAAAATGGAAACGTAAAGAAATATATTTTTTAAAAAGTTCAGTAAATTCAGAAAAGGGAGACTGAACGGGACTGGGAATTCTGTTATCTATGCACCCACCAGTTCGCCACCGTTCATATTCCGGCGAAATTTTCAGAAATGCCCGGGTTACATGCAGTTGCCGAATTGTGACTGTGTGGCCGTTTTTTTTTTTTTTTTAAACACTGACGGGGTTCTCTGCCTCTCCCAGCTGAATAAAATCGTCTGGCTTTAGCGTGGATAAAGTACTAGGGTTATTTCGACCACTGAAGGATTAATGTTAGGCCTCTATGACTCACTGCCTGTCTCTGTCTATCTATCTATCTATCTATCTTTTAGTGATTTTATCTATACCTGCCTACCTATCTACCTACCTACCTGTCTTTCAGTCTGTTCATCCATATGTGTGCCTATAGCTAGACGCCATAATCCTGTAAAGGGGTGGCCAAACACAAATCGCCTCCCTGTCTCTCTGTCGCTTTCCATTTCGCTGCCCTCTTCACCAGAAGAATAAAATCATTTGTCGTTAATGCAATAGAATAATGGTGTTGCTGTGACCATTAGGGGATTAATGGTGGTAGTAACGCCCCTCAGGCTCCTATGACTCACTCGGCTGAATAAAATCGATTGGTATTAGATGGGATAGAATACTCGAGTTATTCTGACCGTGAGAGGATTTTAAAAAAGAAATATGGTGAGAGGGAGAGAATATCAGCAGGCCCAACATGTCAGAAAGATGAGAGAGAGGGAGAGAGAGATAGAGAGAGAGAGAGAGAGAAAGAGAGAGAGAATACTTGTTACACCATGCCAAACGCTACAGCACAAACACCCACTAATTCATTACTCTCGTCAGCATTAACAGGAATAAGGACAGCCAACAACAGCAACAACAACAAGAAAAGTAGTGACAAAAACTCAGCAATAACAGCAACTTGGAGACAGCACTAGCGACAATTACACACAGCAGTAACAGCAGCAAAAGTAGCACAAAAGAAAAAGTGAAGTGGAACACATAGCACAACACAGCATACTGGATTCCCAACAGCAACCATGAAAAACATATAAAACAAGTAGTAGTAACGTAAATACACTACTATCATCGTAAAATCTATTGTCATACATAGCCAGAAATAATATCAACAGAGTAAAGAAAACGATAGCAACGACAACAGAGTAAAAACAGCTGAAACAGAGATACAAAGACTGACACGCGTGAATGCATAACCTACTCCAACTTCAGTGGCGGGGGTAATAACGAATTTTAGCTCTGAATTCCACTTCCTTGGTGTCTTTATATCACAAGACTACAAGAGTCTAATCATATTTATGAAGTATTTGCGTCGGCATCAAAAGGTCGTAGTTGAAAGTGTGTGTGTGTGTGTGTGTGTGTGTGTGTGTGTGTGTGTGTGAGAGAGAGAGAGAGAGAGAGAGAGCGAGAGAGAGAGAGAAGAAAAAAGGATGGAAGTATAAATATATGGAGGATAGATAGATTGATAGATCGGTAGTTTGATAGACATAAGAATAGGCGAGTAGAGATAGATAGCTGTTAGAGAGAGAGAGAGAGAGAGAGAGAGAGAGTGAGTTTCCAGTTTTTTTCCAGGCGTGAGGCAGATGGATATGCATGTGACAGCCGGGGGGAGACAGAAAATAGTGAACTTTCTGGGGTTTTATTTTTCTTTCTCTTTTTCATTTCCCTTTTCGTTCATCCGGTTTTTGTGTTCCCTTCCACTCGCATTTCTCTCTCTCTCACACACACACACACACACACACACACACACACACACACACACACACACACACACACACACACACACACACACACACACACACACACACACACACACACACACACAATAATTTCCCCTTCCCACATTCTACTCTGACCTGTATTTCTCTTTTTGTCATCTTTTTCGTCCCCTTTTATATCTTCCTGTCACCACTTTTCCTTCATTTTATGTGTGTGTGTTGACCTGGTTTCATTTCATTGTGTCAGTTTTGTATCTCTTGCTTTTACTTCTTTTAGGTTTTATTGTGGTATTTCTGTAACATTTTTTTTTATTACTCTGGGTCTGTATTTTTTCACGGTTTCTGTTCTAGTCACCTCAGTACTTTTTTTTTTGGGGGGGGGGTCCACTTTTAACTTAATGAGGATTCTCGTTCGTTTGTGGCACATTTCTCGCAGGTCCGTGGCAGTAATTGAGGTTGTTTATAACTCCCTTCACTACCATAGACATTTCCAAGCTGAGCAAATTTGTTGGTCCAGTTAAGATTACAATACAGATGTCATGATACTGAAAGGGTTAATGGAGGTTAGCTACGTCTTCTCACGGTTTCCAACCCATCTGAGACAACAGTACGTGCATTGTTCAACCTAAACTCCGTCTGCTTCAAGGGTTGGGATATGTACGAGTGTGCAAGTGAAACCTGACCTAGATGTTCTTGTGTGTCAGGCCGCCTACACACATGCTGGCGTATGGACGAACATTGTCATCTTGTGTGCCCGGCTGCCAGCACACAGACTGACGTATAGGTGAACATTGTCATCTAGTGTGCCCGGCTGCCTACACACATTCTGACCTATGGGCGAATCTTGTCATCTTGTGTGCCTTACCACAATTTTTTCTTTTTCCTGGTATACTTGGTCATTCAGTCATGTTGGCATTGTCGGATCGAGTGTTTCCAGAAAAGACTCGGCAACGTTGCACCTTCCTCGTTCCCCCAGGCAAAATATGGTATTATGCCTAAGTTAACGTTAGGTTAGGCCTAGGTTGGTTAGGTATAGGTTGGTTTATCGTTAAAATACGGATTTCCTGATGATTTTATGGTTTCATTAGTCGAATTGTCTCATCTGTTCCCGAGTGAAGGCGCCACGCTGCTGAGTCATTTCTCGCTGAACTCGCTACAGTGTGCCAGTATGGCTGAATGACTAAGTGTACCGGAAGGAAAAAAAAAACGCTGCCTGGCCTCCCGTGGGCGAATCTTGTCAGTCATATAGGGTAAAGAGCATCGGCTATACATCAGGCTGACGTCCAGTTAATTACATCGCCTGTATTCCTGACACCAACACGGGTTGATAGGTTTGCCTGGCCTCCCGAAGGGTGCGGTACGAATGCCATACATGCAGTACGAATACCATACGTGCAATACGAAGGTCATTTATGCAGTACGAGTGCCATACATGCAATACGAGAGCCATACATGCAATATGAGTGACATGCAGTACGAGTGTCATACATGCAATACGAGAGCCATACATGCAGTACGAGTGACATGCAGTACGAGTGTCATACAAATACGAGTGACATGCAGTACCAGTGTCATACAATACGAGTGCCATACATGCAATACGAGTGTCATACTAGTGTCATATATGCAATACGAGTGTCATACATGCCATACGAGTGCCATGCATGCAGTACGAGTGTCATACATTCAAGTTTCATACATGCAATACGAGTGTCATACATTCCATCTTTGTCGTTTCATGTCTCTATATAATTGTTACCAGGGATTTTTTTTTTTTCCCAATGTCAGTAAAGGAAGCAAAAACACGGCTTTTTACGCTCGGCGGATTACGTCATTTTTGAGAGCCACCGATCTTGTCAAACTGCCGCGCTGCATTAAAACTTGTCACCGTGATCCTCTTGCCCTCGGTAAAAAATATGGTACGAGAGCAAATACTTCATCCTTTGTTGTGGCTCTCTCTCTCTCTCTCTCTCTCTCTCTCTCTCTCTCTCTCTCTCTCTCATTTTATATATATACAGCATTGTTGAGAGGTCAAGCTTGAAATAACTCGTTTTCATTATTTAATTTTCTAAGAAGTAATTATTATTATTATTATTATTATTATTATTATTATTATTATTAATATTATTGTTATTATTATTATTATTATTATTATTATTATTGTAGAGTTATTGTACAAAGTTCTGGCGTGCACTGTGTTTTTGATTGGTTTATTTCATGGTGTTCCTGATCAAAGACATATCCAGTATTTTTTTCTCTCTTTCTGGAAATGTACCTTCCCTCCTCATCGTTACTCTAAAATATAACCAGTGATATGTATAAGCTTTTGAACAGGTCTATCTATCTATCTATTGCCAGACACCACAATCCCGCAAAGGGTGGCCATTTGACACTGAGTTAGTTGTTTTACAGAGAGGGGCACCAACCCTCCACCAACCCACTTGATGACACGTAGGGAGCACGTATGGTTTGGTTATATGGTTACCACCCAGCGTTGTAAATGGTTTCTTGGCTTACAGGAAACCATTTGGCTTGTCACTCAATGTAAATCCACCTGTAAAGGAAGGAAAAGCAATAAGAAGTGACAGGAAAGATGGGAGAAATAGGAAGAGAGGAGGGCAGGCACAGAAAAAGAATGATAAAGGCTAAGGAAGAAGTAGGCAGCACTACATCAAGTGAGTGGATGATGGTCGCCACCACCTACCACCAAAATAATAATAATAATAATAATAATTATAAAGAAATGGTGACGTGAAATACTAGCTTAACGCAACATGACCTAACTATAAAGTAGTTTATAGCATCTCCTTTAATTCCACTGGCAGCATCAAATATTGCGGCTACTTTTGCTAGAAGCTTCACATGTAGTTTTAATCGTATGCGTAAAAAGGCTGAGAAATAAGAGAAAACAGATGAGCGTGGAGGAGGAGAGAAAAATAGGGACAATGACAGAGTGACGTGGATGTGGGGAGGGATAAGAGAGAAAGAGAGGAAAAGAAAAAAGAAAGACCAGGAGGAGGAAGAGGGGGAGCCGGGAGGGAGGGGGAGAAGCTAAGTCAGAAGAGCTTGTAAACAAAGGTAATTATAAAACTCTAGCGACGGAGATTAAGCGGCGTCTCTCCTCGCTTCCTTATTAATTACTTACCTCTCGACTGATGCCTCCCAGTCACCCGAGGAAGGCCGTGGGGGGAAGACATGCCGATTTTTGCTCTCCTCATATTTACGTATCTAAGAGGATCAGGGGAACAATTAGGTGAGTGCTAGAGAGAGTGGGATTGTAGGTTATACTAGTCACTGGGGAGAGAGGTGAGGGAGCTAGAGTAAGGAGGGAAAAGCAGGTGTGGGGCTGAGAATAAGGGAGGAAAAGAGGGGTGGGGGAGTGAGAATAGGGGATGGAAACGGAAGTAAAGTACTGAAAATAAGGGAGAGAAAGGAGGGTGAGGGACTGAGAATTAAGGCAGGGAAAGGAAAGTGAGGAACTGAGAATAAGGGAGGTGAGAGACTGATAAGAAGGGAGAGAAAGAGAAATGAGGGACTGAGAATAGGAGAGGGAAAGGAGGGTGAAGGACTGAGAATATATTGAGGAAAATGGAGTAATGTTTTGGATGAAATGGTAATGGAAAAGTAAAGGACTGAGAATGGAGTTAGAAAAGAGGGGAAAAGTCGGGATGGAAATAAAATACATAAAAAAAAAAAAAAAGATGACAGGGAAGAGAAAAGGGAAGGGGATGTCAGGGCCATTTTTTTTTTTTTTTTTTTATGTTCAAGGTGATGAAGGTAACAATTAGGTGAGTACTACAGAGGATGATTTTGTAAGTTATGTTAGTCGCAGCGACGGAGGAGATTGCGGTATAAAAAATAAAAGAAAAAACATTGAAGAGAAATGAGACAGGCCGAGAAGTATGAATGGGTGGGGAGAAGGGATGACGTTAAAGATAGAGATGGAAAGGAAAGGTAAGGCGAAGAGAGAAGCAGCACTTTCAGAAGGTAGGGAGAGTAGAAGAGAATAAATGAGAGGGAAAGCCAGAAGGGAGGAAGGTATTGCAAAATAGGAAGTATATGAAGAGTGAAAAGGCTGTATGAAAAAGAAAGTCCAAGAGAGCGAGGCAGCAAATTGGAAAACCAGGAAGAGAGACTAGAGGATTAAAAAAAGGGAGGGAAAAGCAGAAGGAAGAAGTGTATATTGAAATATGAAGAAAAAGGGTTTGAAACAACGAAGAGAGGAAAAAAGACAACTGGCAATCTAGAGGAAAAGTATGGTTTTAATAGTATGCAGAAATATGAAAGGAAATATGGATATGAGAGAGAGAGAGAGAGAGAGAGAGAGAGAGGAGGGGGCGGGAATGAGGGAGCACAGAAAATAGGTAGAGTGGAGAAAAATAGAGCAATAAAAAAGAAGGGAGGGAAGCGTGTGTTCATTTTTCCCTTACCCTTTTTTCGTACTTCTTTGTGTTGAGATCTTTCGCGTAGATAAACAAGATGTATCCAGCTTTATTCTAAAGCTTAAGGCTTGAGGCTCTCCTCCTCTGAGAAGAGAAGAGCCAGAAGAGCCTTTAGCTTCTGAAACCTGGCAGCTGATTGGTTGTCCGAGTGCATTCATGAGTAGCGATGTATTTTAAGTATTATTATAAAGGTTACAGTAACCGTTCCTGACGATAACGTTGTTCAGGTACAATATATTTAGTTATTTGCTTTGATTAAAAACTAGGCCTTACAAAGTCAGTCACATGGCCCAGATACGCGTGGAATTTTCAGTTCTCCTACCAACTCAACAAAATGACGTATAATTTGCCTTACTGTGGGAGAATCTCAAGGAACCGATAAAACTTTGTCCGAAGGGGTTGATTTGGCAGAACTGAAAATTTCACACATCCAGGCGGTCTGATAGATCTTGTAAGGCCTCGTTATTTATTTAATCAATGCAGGTAACTGTGTATTTTACCTGAGCAATTTTAATGTCAGAAACGGTTATTGTAACCCTGAAAAAAAAATAAAAAAAAATCGTTACTATTGATATACTCCTACAACCATTCAGCTGCCAGCTCTCAAAAGCATAAGGTTCTTCTCTCACAGATCGAGTAGGCATGAGTGTTGTTGGTACTACTGTCTTCTTTATTGGTATTAGGTATATCATTAAAATATATGCAAGTTGTTAGTAAATTATTTCTCTCTCTCTCTCTCTCTCTCTCTCTCTCTCTCTCTCTCTCTCTCTCTCTCTCTCTCTCTCTCTCTCTCTCGAACATATTCTCCATTCTGTTTATCCATTCTCTCATTTCTCATCCTCACCTCCTTTACCCTGTCACTGTATCTCCTCTCCCGTTTTCATTACATCATCCCCTCCCGTCTTTCTTTGCGTCATCCCCTTATTTTCATCTCCCAGTCTCTATCTCCTCTTATCTCCCCATACCGCCTCCCTCAGATCTCCTCCCCTTTCATGTACCCGCCTCATTCCCTCCCCTTTCCCAATCTCTGTATTCCTCCCCCCCCCCCACATCTCCCTCTGTGTCATCCTATTTTTCTTGTGTAATCCCTTTCTCTACATTTCCTCTTTCTTCGCTTGAGCCCTTCCCTTTTCTTTCCGTCTCTCAATCCTTGACCTTTATCCCCCCCCCCCTCTTTCCTCCTGTTCGTATCATTCACTCTTTATCCCTCACTCTCCTTCCCATCTGCGTCATCTCTCTCTTCTCCCACCCCTCCCCCACTCTCTCTTTCGGTCTTCCCCCGTCTCTCGCTCTCTCTCTTCTCTCCCTTTATCTGTAACATCCCCTCCTCTCCCTATATCTCCCCTCTCCCCCTACCCTTTCGTTCACGGCTCCTCCCCTTCCGTGTATCCTTCTCTCTCATTCTTTCCCCCTCTCACTCCTGTCATTCTTTCTACCACGTTCACTCACTATTTTTTACTCTCTCTCTCTCTCTCTCTCTCTCTCTCTCTCTCTCTCTCTCTCTCTCTCTCGGTAGATAGAGAGTACATACATACATACACAAACACATATATATATATATGTTTCATTCCCATATGCGTTTCCTTTTTGTTGTTGAGGTTCATTGTTGCTTATCGTTTGTATCACAGCTCCACTAAGATGACACTTTTATACTTTATTTTTGTTATAAATAAAAGGTTTTATATAATTTACCAGAGCTTTTCCAACTGGAGGAGTTAGTTGTAGCCTTCGTCAACCCCTTTACTCCATGAGGGCTCTTCTAAACTGGAAAAAATCGTCTGTTAGGAGTAAAGATTTACAGTAATATGTCGTCATCAATATATTTTCGTGGCACAGTCAGTGCTGAAATGTTACCTAGAGTTCAGTTCTCCCTTTCTTTGGGTCATGAATATAGGTTGAAGTTTTATATATAATCGTCGACCGAATATTTTTGCCTTTTTTGCATAAATAATCGAATATTTATGGCTTGTTTTCCATTTTTCCCGATGATGGAGAAATGCACCATTGTCACAAATAAAATATTAGAGTTTGTGTAAGGTTTGAATAGGATATATGACGATAGGCTATAACGTATTCAGACCTGAGGCCGCCCCTACAGCTGAATAAATCGTTTGGCCCGACCTAAAGTAAAATATTTATGTTGGACTAGGCCCTGAATGGAATCTATTGTCTACATTTATGTCTGTCTCAATTAACTTCTCTGTCTCCCATGTATCTATGTTTCTGTCTCTATATTTGTATCGATATTATGTATTTCTTCATTGCGTTTGTGTATTTCATCAATTTTTATCAATGAATCTCTGTCTGTTTAGGTATGTATCTATGTAGTGTCTTTCTTCCACTCCCCTCACTCGTAATAATTCCTTACACATACTCTACACTCGACCCTGTCTTCGTATCTCTGGTCTACTGTTTGTTTGTCTGTCCTCTTGTCAACTTATCCGTTTGTATCTGCCTGTGTGGAATATGTATATGTTCCAAACGAGCTTGTTGTACCTCTCCCTCTGTTTGACTATCGGCGTGCATTCAGTTATTTTGTTTTTCCTGTTCTGACCCCCCCCCCCCACCTTCTGTATTTCCCGTGCTCCTTCCCCCTATCAGTTACCCCCAGGAGGTGTGGTGGCTGGTCTCACATCTACCCTCCCCCCTTTCCCCCCCCCCCGGCACGCCATTATTTCACACATTTTACAGTCAAACGTGTCTTTTTGTTTACCTCTGTATTCCTGCGTTTATCAGCCAGTTCATTTATACCCGTTTGTGTGAAATCTCCATATCTGTAGGTACATTTAAGTGTCTGTACGAGTATATATCTGTGCCTAATTATTACAGTACTGTGGATGTATCTACGCTGTGTCGTTCTTTCGTTTTACCCCTGTCCTTACCCCCTCTCCACGTCTTCCTTGCCCCCTGTAAAAGTTGCCCTCGGGTGATAAGGGGGGTAGGGGAATCTAGCCTCTGCTTTCTTCCCCCCTTCCCTCTCTCCCTCCCCCTTCTCCCCCTGGGCACACCATTATTCCACACACTTTAGAAAACCAATGAATAACAATGACTCATTCAGGAGAAAACGCCGCCAGAAATTGTATTTATATTTAGGGAAATTTCAATCACCTTCCCATTTCAGCCCCCCGATCAAAAAGGAAGGGCGGCCGAAATGATAAAATAATGATGTAGTTGAAGACTGGCATGAAGGGATTTGGGTGGCTGCTTCTTCAACGAGTATTCATAATGTATCAGCCGTTCTCTTTTCGGTGGTCTTACTCTATCCATTTTAGTATCTCTTTCTCGTTTAGGCATGTCTGTAATTACGGTTTAGAGTGTAATGTCATACTTAATCGTGTGTGTGTGTGTGTGTGTGTGTGTGTGTGTGTGTGTGTGTGTGTGTGTGTGTGAGTTTAAAAGATTGTACGCCTAAGTATACCCATCCCTATAGACATACTCCATCTCCTGTGAGTTTGAGTTTCTTTTGCCGTGCATCGATAACGACGTTACCAGTTGATGCCACAGATACTTGTCAGTTTCATCGTCATTCATACATTCATTCATTCATTTATTATTGGTTCATTCATTCATTCATTTACCTTTTTATTGGTTCATTCGTTCATGCATTCGTTCATTCATTTATCCATCCGTCCTGCCTCCCATGGTAACGAGACAGGATGGCAAGGACGCGGTAGGTAGCTTGGGTCTCGTGGGACTGAACTCTCTTAGCCTTCCCTTCCGCCCACGCCTCTCCATCATGCATGTTCTTGCCTTCCCACCGACCCTCGTCCCTCATACAGACACACTATAGGCTGTGTACTGGAGGAATTGCGAGGCTTCCAATAAATCTTCCTTTGTTTTGCCTATGGAGCGTTAATAATCTCTTGTATGTTTTTAATGCCATCTGTGTCGGTAATGGAGAAGAATGACAAGGTGTAATGTGCATAAGAAATCGGTAAGAAGGTGCTGCTACGACCGTAAACGTCATGGACTACTTTGCGATTTTCGTCCTATTTGCAGTCAATTTTCCGATGCTGAATGGAAGACTTAAGGCTTGTATTCTCGTCGGTTAAGGAAGCTCCCTAACACCTTTTCCATATCGATTAATTTTTGGATGTACATGGTTAATATCCTTTTGTATGTTATTTATGCAGAGTAGGGCGATATTGGAATGATTTATGTAACACAGAAGATGACAATAAGGCGATACAAACGAAATAAATCCCCTAGGAGAAGGTGTTAGGGAGCCTCCTCAACCGACCAGAATGCCGGCCTAAGACAATGCTACGGCTGCACATCCTTGCCGTAGTACTATCTGCAGACGATTTTATTCAGCTGGGGTCACTAGATAAAAAAAGGTATTCGTTCTGGAAAGGTTAATTGCTTTAAGTGTGTCACGATATAAAGGTAGCGAATTTGAGCTGGAAAATGGATAGATAGATATGTTGATAGATGTAAATAGATGAATATACTTGATAGATAAATGGATAAAAAAATCGTATAATAGATAATGGGCCGTTCTCTCCCACATCACCTTAATTGTGGTTATCGACACATTGCAGATAACTCTGATAATGGAACCATCAGGAAGATTTACTTTATTAAATTAGGCATCACACCGTCGTCATCGTCATCATCATGATCATCATCAACAGCAGCAGCACCACCACCACATTTTTGTCATTACCATCATTGTCCTCATCATTATGATCGTTTTTGTTGTTCACCTTTGGTTTAATAATAATAATAATAATTATTATTATTATCATCCCCACCATTTACAGGAATCGCCCCAGTCTGTCCGTCTTTCCGTCCGGGCCTGTATCTCGGAAACTACCGGGTGGATTGGCTTCATATCACACAGAAAGGTAGAGTATGTGTCGTAGTTGTTGCCCGTATACGTAGAATTGCCAAATTGTCAGTACTTTACGAGCTATGACCATAAAAGGAAAAATTTGTCTTGTGTTATATTTTAGAAACATTTTGTTGGATTCTCTTCATATCGTACAGAAAGATGAGTAGGACTTCTAGTTTATGTCCTTATATGAAGTTGCCTCATTGTATTTTACGAGCTATTTCCATATAAGAAAACTAATCTGTAAGCAGCTTTATCTTGGAAACTACTTGCCCGATCATCTTCCCTTCTTACAGGAAGATGGTGTACGAGTCCTAGTTTATGACCCTATACATGAAACTGCCACACATATTAGTGCTTATCTATATATTCTTTACCACATGGTGGGGATACGTCTTTGCTAAAGGCTTGTTGTTATTATTATTTAATTCATTTTTTATTATTATTATTATTATTATTATTACTTATTATTATTATTATTATTATTATTATTACTACTACTACTACTACTACTACTGCTACTAGTGAAGTGCGCTTTGTGAACACGTGAAGAGCGAGCGAGCATTTGTACGAGTACATATGCCTGTCAGCTTAATTCATCGTGGTGTAAACTTGCAACATATTCTGGTGAGGCAGCTGAACAGTAACTGAAGAATAATTGAACTAAAATATTTACTTTTTCGTTTTTTTCACACACACACACACACACACACACACACACACACACACACACACACACACACACACACACACACACACACACACACACACACACACACACACACACACACACGAAAACAATATGCGATGAACGACAACAATAGCAGTAACAACAGCAATAGCAGAACATAAACCACAGTATAAAACCTGACTCGACTAAGCACCGGTCACTCCAGCGTCTCGTATAACGAAAGTGGAGCCGCCAAGGTTGTTTGTCCCAAGTTTAAATCAAGAGTTTTTAGTTCGGTGGTTTCCATAGTAATCATCAAGAACGTTTCAGGCGCTGGATATGCATATAGCTGGGCACCGTAGTACAGTTCTCTGCTCCCGACTTGCAGTGTCAACGAACTGTGTCAGTAAATGCTTGGCTAGTGATCAAATGATAAAACCCAGAAATGGGACGATTACCCTTGCTGATTTCACCCCCTAAACATAGAAAAAAACGCTCATGTAAAATTATGAGCATCATATCCGTTATTTAATTGTTAGAAATCATGCAAGAAAACATAGTGTTAAAACAGATTTTTTTTTTTTTTAGTTCGGTTTCATAATGGGGCATGTCAATTGAAGCCGTCGCTACACTGCCTCGGAAAGCTGGGATTCAAAGGGATTTCTTTGGCCTCATAAGTAAACACTCGTATATAGCTAAAAACAAAATTTATTGAATGTATCTGCCACCTGCTGGAAGGATCTCTTGTCTATCTCACACAGTAGAAAAATTATTAGCCTCTGAAAACCATCGCGGTCAGGCCGTGTCTGGCTGGGCTGTGTCGTGTCGGGCAGCTTATTTCTTAGCTGAACGCAAAGTCAACATTGCTTCTTTCGCTGCGCTCGGGTGCTCGTATATTATTATCATTATTATTATTATATTATTATTACATAGCTAAAGAATGTGTACAGTTAAATGCACATAGTTCAGTGTTGTGAATTCCTGATGCGAGAGTGGACGTACAAAAGGAAGGGAAAAGGAAAATGTGACGAGGAAGAGAGAGGTAGAAGAGTGACTTATGTAAGAGAGTTGTGTAAGGGAGGTTGCGATGAGCTAAGAAAGGTGAGGGAATTGTGGAAGGTTATGAAATGAAATGCAACAAAGCCTAGAGGTTAGAAGCCACAGTTTGGAAAAGGAAGTAATTTTGAAAAGAATGGTTGGAATAAACAGAGGAGAAAACTATGTAAAAGAGGAAGCAGAGGAGTAGAAAGAGGAGAGTCAGACCAGATGAAAGACAGAAGTAGGAAATGAAAGTGAACTCAACGGTGCAGTTGCGAGAAATATTAAAAGAAAGGAGAATTTCATGTTCATGTAGGAAAGAGAGAGAGAGAGAGAAGGGGAAAGCATCTACCACGAATTCTAGTTTAAATAGTTGACCTTTAGACTTAAAATTTGACACAGTATATAAATTGAAACCGGTAAGAGAAAGCAACCACAGTCCCATTATTGATAGAGCTGAACCCGTGGCCATATACATATTGTATTATATAAATCCACATCGGGGTTGCAGAGGAGAGGGGGAGTCTGAAAGGGATAAGACGTTAAAGGGAAGAATTTAGGAAGGGAGGGGATCTTAAAGGGAGAGTCTGGAAGGGAGGGATCACAGAGCACCCTGACCTCTGAACAGAAGTGCATTATTTGTTGGACTGAATTTCTGGCTTACTTTTATACGTATTATATAAGTAAATCCACGCCACCTTGCAAACGGAGGTTAAACCAGAATCTATACACCTAGGCGAGATAATTCCTGGACCATGGTGTTCCAGGTATTAACTAGAGGGGCATTCAGTGGAGCACATCTCTCCGACAAGGGCAACGTAATTATCAAACCACTCCTCATAATGGGTTAGGTTTTCTCATCATTGATTAGGGATTTACAAAAAATGTTTTCCGGATCCAGAATCTGTAATAAGATCCGGATTGGTCCCAAAAGCTAATCGATTGCTCCCTGGGACGTAGGCTATCTACCCACCGAAATTGGTCCAAATCTTTCTTTTAGTTTTTGAGTAATCCTGCTAACAGACAAACAGACAAACAAACAGGGGTGAAATCATACTCTCCTTGTCGTAGAGAATGATACTAATAACAAACAGCGCTGTTGTACTTAACACACCACCCGTCATCAACGAGACCAGATTGCATTCCATCACCTGGCGCTCTACCACCACCAGACATCATTACATCCATCAATAACTAATTCGGCTCCACCACATTTATCATAATATTAATTCATTCTCTGCCATATCTGTTAGAGCATTAATTCAGTCTTTTCCACATCCATCGAAGCATTAATTCGTCTCTGTCACATCCATCAAAGCATTAACTCGGTCTCTGTCACATCCACCAAAACATTAACTTGTCTCTGCCACACCTTTCAGAATATTGACATCATCTGACACCAACACACCAGTCCTGTATGAGACAGCCTTAGCGTGTATTCAGTATGGACGGTGGGTATAAGTGCCGAAGTGGTGACATGTGGAGGTGCATGGACGTAGGAGGACTATAGTACTGGGCCATGGTGACGGGTGGTGAATCTTATGCCCAGGGTCGGACACATTAAAAAAAAATCTTCGACACCAAGGTTATCAAAACATTAACACTGTCAGCACTATTAAATTTACCATTACCAAAAGAACCCTCATCACCACAGCACCAACCTCACGAACACCTCCATCAGTACAAAAGCATCACAGTCACAATCGCCAGCATCATCTAGAACACTGTCACCCACCACCACCAACGCTACCATCTCCAGAAACATAATGGCTCACCACCACCATCACGCATGCACTACCGTCGATACAGAAGCACCATCATTACAAAAGCACCATCACCATTACCACCTCCGTCACCATTACCACCTCCATCACCATTACCACCTCCGTCACCATTACCACCGCCATCACCATTACCACCGCCATCACCATTACCACCGCCATCACCATTACCACTGCCATCACCATTACCACCTCCGTCACCATTACCATCTCCGTCACCATTACCACCTCCGTCACCACAGAAGCACCACCATCACTGCAGAAGTACCACCACCACCATTACCACCATGCGATTAACACCAGCGCCACCACACAAACATCACCATCACCATCTCAGATACTATTACCATCAACGCAACCTCACAAACACTACCATCAGAACCACCAACAGAACCATTACACAAACGCCATCACTACCAGCCCCACCACATAAACACCACATCACCACAAAAGCACTGTTACCACCGTCACTTTACCACCACCATCACCACAGTCACCGCCTAGACTGCCATGACCGTGGCCATTACACCACATTGGCTGCCTATATCCAGAATGAGGTAGCCTTTTTCTGGGAATTGCACCACAATACCACCACTACCACCAGAATATCATCACTTATACCGAACCAACGCCAGAACACCATCAGAACACCACCAAAATGCGCCATAACACCTCCAAGCCACCGCTGTCACCACACTGCCACCACTTCGCACCGGAGTAACGCCATAACACCATTAGAGCACTCCAGTTACCACAAATATAGTACCAGAACATCCCCAAGCACCATCAGAACACCACCACCACAGCGAAAGCACCACCGCTACCACCAATCTAGCACCAGAACACCCTAAAATTACCACTATGGGTACAGCCTACCATACCACCGGAGCAACACCAGTAACACCATCAAAACACCACCCCTTCCACCAAAACAACACCAGTAACACCATCAAAACACCACCCCTGCCGTCAAAACAACACCAGTAACACCACCAAAACAACACCAGTAACACCACCAAAACAGCACCAGTAACACCACCAAAACACCACCCCTGCCACCAAAACAGCACCAGTAACACCACCAAAACACCACCCCTGCCACCAAAACAACACCAGTAACACCATCAAAACACCACCCCTGCCACCAAAACAACACCAGTAACACCATCAAAACACCACCCCTGCCGTCAAAACAACACCAGTAACACCACCAAAACAACACCAGTAACACCACCAAAACAATACCAGTAACACCACCAAAACACCACCCCTGCCACCAAAACAACACCAGTAACACCACCAAAACAACACCAGTAACACCACCAAAACAACACCAGGAACACCACCAAAACAACACCAGTAACACCACCAAAACAACACCAGTAACACCACCAAAACAACACCAGTAACACCACCAAAACAACACCAGTAACACCACCAAAACAACACCCCTGCCACCAAAACAACACCAGTAACACCATCAAAACACCACCTTTGCCACCAAAACAACACCAGTAACACCACCAAAACAACACCCCTGCCACCAAAACAACACCAGTAACACCATCAAAACACCACCTTTGCCACCAAAACAACACCAGTAACACCACCATAACACCAACTCTGCCACCACAACACAATTGCCACCACTTTGACACCAGCACCTCCATTCTCACTCATGACCCCTCAACGTCACGTAAAAACCAACACATTCTCTCTCTCTCTCTCTCTCTCTCTCTCTCCATATTTTCATTCATTATCCCTTCCCTTTTTTCCCCTTTTCACATATTCCATTTTCCCTTCCTCATATCATATTCCTCATTCCTCTTTCCTTTCAATTTGTTCCTCATCTTCACATTTTAAAGAGATCATTCCACTGTCCTATTTCTCAGTTTTCCCGTTTCCTTGTTTTCATCTTATTTTCCTTTATCTCACTCCGTCTTCATACTTCCATCCCACTGCCCTCTCTTCATTCCCTTTTTTCCCTACACATCTTCACATTCCATTTCTCTCTCTCTCTCTCTCTCTCTCTCTCTCTCTCTCTCTCTCTCTCTCTCTCTCTCTCTCTCTCTCACTTTTCCCCCTCATCATCACATACTATCCCACTGTTCTCTCCTGCTTTCACTCTTTTTCACCAACATCTCCACATTTCCATCCTGCTGTCCCCTCTCTTCCCCCCACATCTTCAATTCCATATTCCCTCTCGCTACGCCTCCCTCGTAAATAAGGCATTCAGCCGCACTACATCAGGCATTACGGCCGTGTATTTTCCTCTCGAGCAGTGGCGCCGTAAGTCAAGTATTATGCAAATCTTTATAGGGCTGTGGGAGGCGAGAAATGCCCCGACACTCACAATGGGACTCGTGGTGCGGCGACAGAGAATACCACTTTGAGGCAATGGCGACAGCAGATGGGGAGAGAGAGAGGGATGAGGGAGGGGATTTACAGAGAGAAGGATGAGGGAGGGGTAAGAGAGAGAGAGAGAGAGAGGGCGGGGGGGGGGAGTAAAACATAGCAATGAAAAATGATAGGGATTTTAAAACTAGGGGAGAGAGAGAGAGTGAGAGAGGGGGGGTAAAACAGACATAGGAGTGAAAAATGTTGGGGATTTAAGAACTAGGGGATGAGAGAGAGAGGGGGGGGGAGGTAAAACAGACATAGAATGAATGAAGAGTTTTAGAGTTTAACGAACAGGTAATATTAAAGAAAAGAAAAACAGGGGATGAATGCTGGAGGGAGAAGGACTTAACAAGAGGGATAAGGCAGGAATGAATTATAGCAGAGGACAGATGCAATAAATAGAAAGGGAGAATGAGAGGGGAGGAAGGGGTGGCGATAGAGAGGAGAGAGAGAGGCGATAACAGATGGACGAAGTAGGGGTGATAAATGATAGGGGATGGTGACAATAGGTGATTAAAGAGAGAGGGGGAAATGGGGGAGGGAAGGAAGGGGACAGCGAGAGGGTAAAGGTGTAAGAGTGAAAACCAAGGGATGAGTCAGGAAAAGGAATGGATAATGGAATAGGTATGAGAAAGTGATAAACAGAAGATAATGATTACATAGATAAACAGATAGATAGACAGAGGAAGGTAGATAAATGGATGGATGGACAATTGATAAATACAGATATAAATGGATAGACTCACAGATAGGCGGCTAGACAGAAGGGAGAGAGAGAGAGAGAGAGAGAGAACAAGGGATAATGGGAGCTGGAGTGGAAATGGAAATGAGGGGAGGGACTTGGGGTGGAGGGGAGACGGAGGAGAGAGAAATAATGCAAGTAAAGAAGCGATGACTTGGGTTGGGAGGCTTAGTCGAGAGAGAGAGAGGGGGAGAGAGAGAAGTAAGGACTATTGAAAGAAGAAAAGTAACGTGTCAAAACAAGGAAAGAAGAGGTTAAAGAAGAGGACTGAAGGACAAAACTGAGCAGAGCGAAAACGAAATAAGGGAAGAGGACGTATGAGACACAGAATTGGATCAAGAAAAGGATAAGAAAGAATAAGTATGTAAAAGAAGATGAGATAGAAAGGAAAAGCATATAATGGATATAAATAGTAAAGCAGAAGAAGCGAGAAAAGGAAGAGGTTGGAGGAAATGGTAAGGAAGAGAAAGAAAGAAGAAGGAAGAGAGAGAAAATAAATAAATGAGAAATACTAGAAGAAAAAGAAAGAAAGAAGAGGAAGAGTTAGGAATTAGGAAAAAGAAACAAAGAGTTATGAAAAATGAGGTGAAGAAAGTTATGAAAAATTGAAGTATTACTGCTGTAAAGAAACATATTTTGTGGCTTTCTTCAATATGTAAATGAGAGCTGAGTTGAAGAGAAGAAGAAATTTACAAAAGCAAATTTAACTAAGGTTGGAGGGAGAGAAGAGGGAGAGAACGAAGAGAAGAGGGAGAGAAGGGAGGGAAGAGGGAGGAAAAGGGGAGAGAATGGAGGAACAGATGGCTAGTATTAGGGAAGGAGGGTGTGAAGGGGAGAGAGACAATGATATTAGGAAACAATAGGAGGAAAGAAAAGATTAATCGGAAAATGATTACCTTCTTTCATCTTTTTCATCACTCTTTCATCTCCTCTGTTCTTGCATTTCATTATATTGTATTAATTCTCATTATCATCCTCATCTGATTTTCTCCAGTGTTAAGGTTCTCTCTCTCTCTCTCTCTCTCTCTCTCTCTCTCTCTCTCTCTCTCTCTCTCTCTCTCTCTCTCTCTCTCTCTCTCTCCCTTGATCTTCTTGTTCTACGGTGTGATTCAATTTCCTTTAATTTCTCCTTTTGATTATTACCATTGTGATTTATTATCTTTTTATTCTGCGTTATTATACCTTTAGTTCTGTCTATCGTGTGTGTGTGTGTGTGTGTGTGTGTGTGTGTGTGTGTGTGTGTGTGTGTGTGTGTGTGTGTGTAATTCTTTCTCCTCCTATATCTCACCATCTCTTTATCTTCCTTCTCCTGTTCTTCGTGTTTATCGTTGCGTATATTTTGTTAATACCTTTTAGTCTGCCGTTTTTTTAAAGTAATTTTCGTAGTGTGTCAATCGTATGCGACATAATCCTACTTGCTCTGTCTTTTCTGTCTTCATTTCTTCATTTTTCTTTTTTAATGTACATAACCTAACCGTGCCTCCTCTAGGTTCTTTTTTCTCCTTTTAAATAATATCCTTTCCTTCCCTTATTCTTCCTCCTTCCCTCCCACTTTTTATTCTCCACTTCTCTTTTTCTCATTTTTTCTCCTCTTCCTCCTTTTCTGTCGCCCTCTTTTTTTCCTCCCTCCTCTTCTCCCCTTATCTTTGCCATTCCCCGTTCTCTTTATCCCTTCCTTCATCCTCTCTTTATTTTCTTCCTCATCCTTTAGTATCTCCCTGTACCTTCCATGTCTTTCTCCTTCTCCTCTCCCAACGTTTCTGTCTCTTTTCCCCCCCTCCTTCCCTCTTTCCATCTCCCTCCCTGACCTCCTGTTCTCTTTTATCTTTCCCTGTCTCCCCTCCTCCCGCCCTTATTATTCCCTCTCTTCCTCTATTACTGTCACGCTTCCTTGTCTTTGTACTCCCCTTCCCAGTCTTCCACTCTTCCTCCTTCCCTATCTTCCTCCCTCCCTCCCTCCCCTTTCTCTGTTTCCCTCCCATCCTCCTGTCCTAACTCCCTCAGGTTTTTCTTCCCTTCATTCTTCTTTGCTGTCTCTCTCCCTTCCTCCATTACTGTCACCCTTCCACTTCCCTGGCTTTCTACTCCCAGCCTCCCTCTCTTCTTCCTTCCCTTCCCTGTCTTCCCCCCTTCCTCCCTTCCTTCTTTCCTTCCCTATCTTCCTCTCATCCTCCCTTCCTTCGTCCCATCCTCCTTTGCTCACTCCCTCACTTTTTTCTTCCCTCCCTTCCTGCTTCACACTCTCTCTTCCTGTCTCTCTACTCTTCTCACCAGCCTCCCTCTCTCCCCACCAACACCTTTCACTACCTTCCACTTCCCATAACTCACTTTACATCACCTCAGCTCACCCTGACCCTCTTTCCCACCATCTACTCTTTGTTTTTCTCACGCCATTACTCACCATTTTTTATCTTTTCTATCTGCCTATGTCCTTTCGGTCCCAGTTTAATATCTTCCCTCCTGTCTATCACTTCTTTCCTCTTCCCCCCCTCTCTCCTATTTCTCCCCTCCTCTTTCGCCCTCTTCCACTTCTCTGCCACATCTTTCCTCTTCCACTTCTCTCCTTTCTCTCTCTCACACTTCTAGCCTCTCCTTTCCATCTTTCCTAATTTTTGTCTATCCCTTTCCTCTCCCATTTCCTTCTTCCACCTCTCATATACTGTCCATTTATCTCTGGTCTCAGTTAGCATCCCCTTCCACCATGATTTTTCGTTCCCTCTCCCGTTTCACGTCTCCTCTTCCTCCCTTTCTCCCTCCTGTCGTCTCCTCCTCCTCCCAGTTTCTCCATTTTACCCTATTCTCTCTCCCCCTTTCACTTCTGCTCATCTTTCCCCCCTCTCACTTCTGTCCCTTCCCCCTTTCCCCACGTATGTCATTGCCTCCTTCTCCCATTTCTCCTATCCTTTCCTTCCCTCTCCCATTTCTCCTATCCTATCATCTTCCTCCCTCCCCAACTTCTATCCTCTCCCTCCCTCCCCCATTTCTCCAATCCTCTCCCTCCCTCCCTCCCCCATTTCTCCTATTCTTTCCTTCCCTCTCCCATTTCGCCAATCCTCTCCCTCCCTCACTCATTTCTCCTATTCTCTCCCTCCCTCACCCATTTCTCCTATCCTCGTCCTCCCTCACCTATTTCTTCTGTCGTCTCCCTCCCTCTCCCACTTCTATTCTCTCCCTCCTTCTCCCATTATCTCCTATCCTCTCCCACTTCGCCTGTTCTTTCCCCCGCTTCCCCTTTTCTCCTATCCTCTACCTGCCTCTCTCTCTCGTCGCATATCCTCTCCACGTTATTCACATCACCTATCCCTTCCCTCAATTTTGTCCTAGAAATGCACCCCAGCACTACAAGTTAGGTGTGAGTTCCAAAATATCACAACTTCTTCCATACAGTTACTAATGTTAATTGGTGTGAAACTGGCAATTTATAGGTAGCGATGGAACTTCACTTTTATCTCATTTACATAGTCGTCGTTATAATTCAAAGATCTTTTCCAGAATATCACACCTTTCTCCATACCTCTGGCACTGTACTCGAAAATTGGTTGTGAAGGGAGCAAAGGAATCTCTCTCTCTCTCTCTCTCTCTCTCTCTCTCTCTCTCTCTCTCTCTCATTATAAGTCAAGGATGTCTCCCAAACTATCACAATTTTTTCCATACAATACGTACTTTAATTTGGGGGAAACTGGTGAATTGCTTTTGTAGGTAGCAATCGATTTTTTTTGAGGGGGGGGGGGAGAAATCATTTCATAAACCGGTGACTTTTTATCTTTCTTTTTCTTTCCATCCATCCTTCCTACTTTCTTTCTTTTTCTTTCCTTCCTTCCTTTCTTCTTTCTTTCGTTTTCCTTCCTTCCTTCCATCTTTCTTCCTTCCTTCCATCTTCCTTCCTTCCATCTTTCCTTCTCTTTCGTTCTTTCCATCTTTCCTTCCTTCCTTCCTTCCCTCTTTCTATCTTTCTTTTGCGTTCCTTCCAACCTTCTTTCCTTCTTTCCTTCATTTTTCGTTCTTTCTTTCTTTCATTTTTTCTTGCTTTCTTTCTTTATATTCCAGCTATCCGGGCATGAGGTACAAAAAAAGTAAAGGGGCTTCAATAGTGAGTCCAATAAAAATGATAAACTCGCCTGGAAATTGCCAAAATAAAATAAATAATACTCCATTAAACGAGGAGGTCTGTAGGGAAATAAGTGTTAATAAATAAATGGATAAATAATGCGACTTAAAAGAGGACTTACAGTATCCTATTATTTTCTTCTCATTCCCTGTCGCCTTTTTCGTGTATATATATCAGTGCTTTTTATGTTTATTTTTTTTCTCATTCCCCCCCTCATCTCTCTCTCTCTCTCTCTCTCTCTCTCTCTCTCTCTCTCTCTCCCCCCCCTTTCGTCCACTCTCCTTAGAGAAAATGGACTCCCTGTTATTTGATTTATTAGGCTCGATCGTGGAACGATAAGAGTTTTAGAAAGGAGAGAGAGAGAGAGAGAGAGAGAGAGAGAGAGAGAGAGAGAGAGGTATAAGAGACAGGCCCAAGTGAGGAGCAAAAGAGGAAAAAATGGGGGGTATGGGAGAGAGGGGAGCAGGGTAGGGGGGGAAGAAAGGGGAGGAAAAGGGGAAGGTAGGAATAGAGGAGGAGGCTAGTGGGGGGAAGGAAAGAAGGGAAGATATAAGAGATAAACAAACAGACATACAAAGAGAGAACAGAGCATAGTGGTGGGGGAGGAGATGAGAGGAGACAGGGATGTATGGAGAAGAGACAGAAGAGGGAATAGTGGAGAAAGAGGGGAGATATAGAGGATGTACCTGAGATTTTGGTGGGTGGGTAGGTCGGGGGAGGGGGGAGAGAGGAGAAGGAAAGGAGGTATGGAAGAGAGCGAGAGGGGGGCGCAGGGGAGAGGGAAGAGGGAGGAGAAATGGGGGAAATGAAGGGGAGGGAGATATGGGAGGGAGAGAAGGGGAGTGTTGGAAGGGGGCTCGGGTCGGGGGCGTGGCGTGTGAGGTGAATGATGTATCTGGCGCCTGAACCTGACACATCATTATCTCCTGATATTGTAAACTGACTCCACCACACCCCGCCACATGGAGAGGGGAGAGAATAGAGGAGAAGGGGAAAAGAGGAAGAAAGGAGAGGAGAGCAGAGGAGAGAGAACAGAATTAAACTGAGTAGAGTAGCTGGAGAGTAGAAATTACGAGACACACAGGTGAAAAGAGAACTGGATACGAGAGATGAGAAGGGAAGGGAAGAGAGGAAAAGAAAGGATAGGAAAGAGGAGTGGAGAAAAGGGATCAGTACACCAGGAGAAAGTCAATGCGTAACCTCGGACTGTCTGGCAGAGCAGATCCATCAACCATCCCTGGAGGGCTGTCCCTTGCAGTGAACCGATGTTCCCTTGCGATGGACCATGCCTCGCCACATCGAGGCGCGAGGAAAAATGTGGAGGTTTGGCTCCCGGATGGGCGCCGCATTTGTGTCTCCACCCAGTTAACAGGGGTATCATTGGATGCTCCGCGTCACCCCGTTAGACAAGAAGAGAGCACGAGAAGAGAGAAGAGAAAGGAAGAAAATAGGAGAGGAGAGGAGAGTTGAGAAAATAATACAAGAAAATAGAACAGAACAGAAAGTGGAAAATAGAAGAGAAACGCAGGGAAGAAGAGGAGAGGAAAGGAATGCGGAGAGAGGAGGAAAAAAAGAGAAGAGGTCAGATGACTAGCAGAAGTGTGGGAAAAACAAGGTAGGGATAGAGGAGAGGGATAGATACAACTTAAAGGAAGTGAAAATTCGATACATGGTAGGCAAAGAGAGGAAGAGGAAGAAGATCGGAGAGAGAGGGTAAGAGGAAGGGAGAAGAAAAAGAGAAGAAAAGGGAAGAGGAAGAGAGAAGAGAAGAGGAAAGGAAAGAGAAGAAATACGTGGAGAGGAGAAAAGGCAAAAAAACAAATATAACGAGGGGACACAGACAGGCAAAAATTTAAAACTGAGGAGAGAGAGAGAGAGAGAGGGGGGGGGTGAGACTTATAATATGTGATTGATGAGAAGAGGTGGAAAGGCACGGTAGAAAAAATGACAAACAAGAAAAAAAGGGGGGGAACCGAGAGAGAAAATCGAGAAAAAAAGGAAGAGTAGAAAAGAGAGTGAGGGCGAGATGTATGTGGTGTGAAAGACAGGCAGTTGGGCAGATAATTGGAAGAGACAGGCAGACAGAAGGGGAGAGACGCAGGCAGAGTAATTGGAAGACAGAAAGAGAGACAGGGACAGACAGGCTAACGGACAGACAGACAGGCAGTACATTACCTGGGAAAAATGGGAGAGAGATGCAGGGAGAGGAGAATTGGTAGGGGAGGAGGGAGGTTCATACGAAACTATTCAATTCTCACAAAACAGTCTTAGTAGGCGGGTGTAATTATTCAACACCTTTTTTTTTTTTTTTTTTTTTTTTTTTTTTTTTTGACTGGGCATAGGCATATATAGCGTGTTCCCGTTTGGCCTAGCAGCGCGCGAGCACACACACACACACACACACACACACACACACACACACACACACACACACACACACACACACACACACACACACACACACAGAGCTATAGATATATATGAGAAAAATGTTCAATCACCGTACACCGGTACTACGTGAAGAGTAATTGCAGGTGGCAGAAGAGAATTATGTGTTGCAAGAAATGAAAGCAGCTGCAACTGTGATCATAACAGCCTTTTTTATACACGATAACTGTGATTAAGACAAAAAAAGAAAAAGATATGAAAAAATCATCATCATCATCATCATCATCATCATCATCATCATCATCCCACGTGCTGAAGAAAATGAAACTCAAGCAGCCAAAATAAGACCGAAATATAAACATAGTGTAGAGGAGAGTCATTATAATTTGGCGAAGGGGAAGATGAGGGGAGGAAGCAAGGGAGAGATAAGAGACACAGGCAGTGATGAATGAGGATGGTTAGGTGTGGGAGCAGATGATAAGAACGGGGAGAGGGGTTATGTCTTCCATATTTCGTAATTTTTGTTTATATCTTTTTCCCTTTCGTCATTTTTTTTTTCGTATATCTTTTTCTCACGTTCCCTTATATTCCCTTTTGTGTACTTTTCGTCCCTCTTTTTCTCCCTTTTTTTATGTACACTTCTTTCCTGTGGGTAGGTCATATTTGTATTTGTTTTTTTCCTTCATCTTTTGCCTTTTGTTGGGAGAGAGGGCATTTCCTACTTTTCTCTGTTTCCTGCTTTTTCTGTTTCCTACTTTTCCTCTTTTTGTTTCATATTTTTTTTCACTTTTTTGCTTCATTCGGCCTCCCAGTTTTCATTAAATAAATATATCTTTGGGGGAACAATATCTCTCCCTTCTTGGTTTTTGTCTCTTTATTTTACTCAAGTGACAACTCTCCTTCTTCCCCCTGTCCTGGTGTCTCCTTTCATTATTTTTTTTTTAGTTTTGTCTTTTGTAATGTCTTAATTTGTCTTTGCCGTTTGTTTTCATCCTTGTCTTCAGCTCATAGAATTTGATATCATAGTCATATTTCTCCATTATCTCTTATCTTCTAGCATTTCATCCCTTTTTCTTTCATTAATTTTTCTTGTTCCTCCCTCTTTCCTTGTATTAATCTGTATTTATTAATTTTTTCTTTTCTGCTCCCCTTTTTTCATTTTCCTCTCCCTACTTCTCTCCCTTCCCCCCTTTTTTTTCTTTTACTGCCCCCTCCCCTCTTTTTCTTCCTTTCTTCCTGCCCATTCTGATCTTTCTTTTTGTCTTTCTTCTGCCTTTCTTCCTGCCTCCCTCCTTCCTAACTATTTTTCTTTTTCCTCTCACTATCTACCACCCACGCTTTACCTCCTCCTTCCTATTCCTATTCCTCTCCCCTCTTCTTCATTTTTCTCCATTCACCCTCCTCTCAGTCTCACTCCCTCCCTCTCCTTCCCTAGCTCCTGCACGCCAGGGGATTATAAATATTTAGGCGTGTAGGTGAGGAAGGGGAGCTGGCGGAAGGTGCATCTGAACTCGGTTGAGAGAGAGAGAGAGAGAGAGAGACGCAAGTTAGAAGAGAGAAGAGAGAGGGAGGGAAGAAGAGAAAAAACAAGAAGAGAGGAGGGAAAAAGTCGTCCCTCATCCTCTCTAAGTAAGAGCAACAAAGCTATTTTTACTGCCGTGTCAGCGCCCGTCTTAATTAATGATGCGGCCCAGGTGTCATCAGTCATTGGAAAGTGGCAAGAGAATGGCGGAGAACAAGGTGTCGTAGAGGCGATTAGTAATTAAGTGTGGTGTACGTAAAAATGATGTGGAAAAGTGTGGGATGTAAAGGAGATAAAGTAGAAAGTTGGTGCTTGGAACTAAGCTTGGAAATTAGGTGATTAGAAATACAGTGTTATAGAGTAAAATAACGTTCTGAAAGATAGTTTGTTTTAAAGGAAGGAGAAATATAATAGATAATACTGTATAATTAAAATTAAGTTGAAATTATAAGGATTAAATGATTTTGGAACTTGTTTTTGCGGTTTTACAGTCTCATTGCCTTTTATCTTCAGTCTGTGAAATGCAGTTTGTCCAGACCTCTAGAAACGAAGGAATCTTGAATTTGCCTTTCTCACCCACTCAGTTTCATTTGGAAAGAAGTTTTGCAAGTTCTAAGAGGTGATGCAAATAAGAAAACAAGCTGGAACATTTAGGGTGTTGAAAATGATAATTAAAGGCCAAAGGAGGATTAAGAAAAATGATACTGGAGTATTGGACATCGAGGTAAAAGTAAGAAGTGTAGTCGGGAGTTAAGGTGTTTCAAAAGTCATACAAAATTCAAGGAAGTGGAAGTAAGAAGGAGAGTAAGAACTTTGACTGCTGGAGGGGTGATGAAATATAAAGACACTGGAAGGAAAAAAAAAAAAAATAGGAATTGAAAATGAGTCTGCCGAAGAAGTGACAAGAACTTTAAAGCTCTCAGAGAGCTGAAAGTGTGGAGCCGTGGTAGTATTTCAGAATTTAGCTTCAAGAATACTTAATATTTGTAGAGGGCGTGTGATTGTAAAGTAGTTGTTTCGTGTGCAGAGATGATTGAAATACCGTGTTAATTTTTGCATTGAGGATTTGAGTGTCGAAGCTACGAAAAAAAAAAAAAGTGTTGCCGTGACATTAGTACAGACTTTACTACCGCTTCAGTCCAGTGGCTGTTTTATTGGATTATTCTTGCTACTTCCGGCCGTTTTTTTTTTTTTTTTCTTTTTTTCAATTTGATAAGAACATGTAGTACAAAAGTGTTGATGAAGGTTGGATCTGTTCCCTCCAGTTCGGAAATCACTCCTTTGGTGAATAGATCGTTTGGAGATGGCAAGAATAAAAACGAAAAATTACGTCGTCGGATTTTAAGCGTTGAACATCAAGAATACTTTTTTATATGATGAGAACGAGAATAATTGTAAGGAAATGGTTGTTTATAATATGATACAGTGCCTGGTTGATAATTTTGAGTCTACATTGAAAAGAAAATCGACACTCTTACGTTCGATATAGATGTGATTTTTTTCATGCTTTGATGTGTATAATAGTTACCAGTCCCCGCCCCGAAGGGGCTCGGAGACGGGTATTCTTTCCACTTAGTTTGTCAGTCAGTCTGCCTGTCTGTCTGTCTGTCTGCCTGCATGTTAACACCTTTATGCGAAAACTACTGGTGCGATTTTGAGTAAAATTTCAGTGATAATGGACTGTGACCTGATCACCTGATTAAATTTTGGGCCAAATTGGGCCAGGGCCCAGGCTGTAGGCCTAAAAAATGTAAAATGTAAAAATAGTTTTTTTTTTTTCCATAACTCCTTTCAATTTGTCATATCGACATGAAACCAAAACATAAAGTTGCATCTTTCAAATCTACATAATTATGACATGCCTCATTACATCAGGGGGGTCACCCCCCAGTTAGTGGTACGGGGGCCAATATCAGGTGGGTCGGGCTTAAAATTTCAAATGGGCGTAAAATCTTTAATTTCCGACCAGATTTACTCCAGATTTGATATGTGACATCTTTAACTAGGTATCCTCTTGAGTTTATACGTCAGCACTAAAATGACCGCCGGGGACGGGTTTGCCATTTCTTGTTTCTATTTTCCTTTCGTTCCTTCACGTTCTTCTTTTTATTGTTTTCCTTTTCTAAACCTTCTTTATTCATTTCTTTTCCTTTCTTCCCCACCTTCATCCTCTTTATTTTCCTTTCACACCTTCTCTACCCTCCTTCCATTTTACTTTCCTTCCCTTTTCTCGTTTTCCCATTTCCTTTTTCTTCATTTTCTTCCTCCTTTCCGTTTCTTCTCTCTCCCTCTCCTCCTATTCCTTCTTCTCCCCCTTCGCCTTCATTGTACCTCATTTCCCCTTTCTTCCTCCAATTCCTTCTCGCCTTCTTCCTTATCGTCCTTCTTATCCCCCCATCCTCCTATTCCTTCTCCCAACATCCTCATATTCCTCATTCATCTTCACTCTGTCATTCCTTCTACCTCTTCTTCCTCCCATTCCTTCTTCTCCTTCTCGTTCCTCTTCTCCTTCTATCTCACATTCTTTCTTCTTCTCCGTCTCCTTCCTCTTCTCCTCCTTTCTCTCATTCCTTCTTCGCCTCCTCTTTCCTCTTCTTCCTGTACAGACCCGAGTGGGAAATGTGGTGTGCATATGATTCTTTCCCACACATTAGGTGGTCTATGGAGGGGGCTAAGAGGATCAGGCTGGGGAAAGGGAGAGGGAAGGGGAAGGGGCGAGAGGGGGAGAAGGCGATAAAAAGGGAGGTACTGAGGAAAATAAAGAGGAGTACCGTAGGGGAAAAATGGTTTGGAGGAAAGGGAGAGGAGAAGGGGATGGGAGAGAAGGGGAGAGGGAGGAAGGAAAATGAGAGGGAGTAGATAAAAGCAAATTGAGGTGCTGAGGAAAAGAGGAAGGTAGGGGAAAAAATGGTATGCAGGAAAGGGAGAGGAAAAATGGATGGAAGAGAGGGAGGAAGGAGAAAAACAATGGGAGAGGGACAGAGAAGGGGTAAATTTAAAAAGACTGAGAAATAGGGGAGTATACTATATGAAAAAAAATTGGTGTGGAGAAAGAGAGAGGGAAGTGAGGAGGAGATGAAAACAGAACAAGGGACGGAGAAGAGGGGAGAGGAGGGAGAGTACAAAAAAAAATAGGACTGGGAAAACGATGGAGGAAGAAGATTTAAAAAAGAGAGAGAGAAGGAGAGAGCGGGGAGCGGAGACAGAAATAGAGACTGGTACGGAGAAGAGGAGGAGGAGGAGGAGGAGGAGGAGGAGGAAGATTTAAAAGAAAAGGAATGGAGAAAAAGGCAGAGGAGTGGAGAGAAAATAAAACATGAGGGTCGGATAAAAGTGAAGAAAATAATAATTGAGGGAGGAGGAGAGCTGAGATAGAATAAGATAGGAAAGATGCATGAGAGAGAGAGAGAGAGAGAGAGAGGAAAATTTGGTGAAGGAGACTGAGAGAATGAATAAAAATCTCAAGCGAAAATTATATGCATGAAAACAGGAGGGGGAAGAAACAAATGAAGCCATTGGTGGTGGGGAAGGGGAGAGGACAGGCGATAAGAAGAGAAATGGAGAGTCGGATAAGTGAGAGGAGGGGAAGAGCGATAATGTATGGCTGGAGTGAGGGAAGGCAATAGGGTGTGAGGCAGATAGTGTGATAGAACCAGCCTGACTCTCCATTGCCAGTGAACTGTAATGTGCTTACTGAAGGATGTATTAGTCCTGAATCACCGAACACGGACGGTGGAAGAAGTGTATATTCTAGATTTCCTTAGAGAGAGAGAGAGAGAGAGAGAGAGAGGTAATCAAAATCTTATCCACAGCAGAGTTAAGACGAAAAACATCGAGTTATTTTGTAGGTACTCTTCACTACGTTTAATATTTCAGTTGTCAAGTCTCGCCAAATGACTTCTTTGATTTTCTTACATGGTATTGATCTGTCTGTCTATCTGACGTTCCCGAATGCACATAACTTTGTTGAGAGGAGGAGGTTTGGACAGGGAAAGGAGCTTACAAGTTGGGGGAGAAATGTACATAAATGCCCATAAACCCAACCACATCTATTATTGATTCTCCTATATACCCCATAGAGTGGCTCAGTGTTGGAGGAGGTAGACTGAGGAAAGTGGAATTGAAGGAAAACGATGTGCAGGGGGAAATGTGAGAGTACGAATGGAGGTGGGAAAGTAAAATAGGGATGTTAGGAGGAAAACGGGAAGGTGAGGGAGAAGGAGTTTTAGTGCAAACAAGGGAGACCCAGGAGAATAATATATAGATCAGAATAAAAAAAGTATACAAAACGAAGCGGGAAAGAGAAACTAAGGATAGTGAGAAGATGGGAAGAACGTAACGAGAGTGGAAGATAAGGGAAAACCTGGGTAAAAACTAAAAGATGAGACAGAAATAGGAATCTGGGGTGAAACAGGAGGAAGGAACGGAGAAAAACATAGAGGACTGTGCGGGGGGAGGGGGAGAGGAGGTGGTATAGTGTGTGGGGGGGGGGGGGTTGGGGGGGAGAACGAAACGTGCTTGTTGAAGAAAATCGTAAATGGGTAGATGATCTTGGTGGGGATGGAGAAACTGATGGTGTGGGAGTGGTGGTGGAAGACGGGGAGATGGTAGGTGGGATGACTCCTAGAGGGGGAGAGAATTTTCGAGTGGAGATAGTAATGAAGGTGGTGGTTGCGAAAGTTGAAAATGGGAAAAACTGTGTGGAGTGGCGATGGAAAAATGAATGGTAGTGAAAATTGTGGTTGAGAGAAAAATTATGGGGGTGAGCGGTGTGCGAAAGGTAGGTGTGTGGCAGGTGAAACGCGAAACAGGTGGGGAATGTGTGTTATTGGGAGTAGTGGTGAAAAGGAGGGTGGGGAGGTTGGGGGTTTGAGAAACGGTGTGGGGTGAGTGATGGGGATGGGTGGTGGTGCTGAAGGGAGAGAGATGACGAGTTGGAGATATGAGTTATTGGGTGGAAGTAGTAATGATGGTGTTGGTGGAGAATATTGAAGTGAAGGAACAATGTGGGGGAGAGTGGTGGGGGATGTGGGTGGCAGAGGTTTGAGTTGGTGGTGGATGTGGCGCAAGGGTTGTGGCAGTGAAGAAACATTGGTGGAAGGTGGTGGGAGTGTGTTTTATGAGTGGTGGGTGGTGGTGGTGGTGGTAGAAGAGCTGGTGACAGTGGTGTAGGTGGTGGTGGTGGTGATAAGTGGTGGGGTGTGGTAGGAATGGCAGAGATATGGGGGATGATAGCAGCGGTGGTAGGGAATCAGTGGTGGGGGTTGGTCATGATGAGTAAAGGATGGATGATGCTGTGAGTGGTGGTAGTGGAGAATGTGGTGGTGATTGTCCTTCTGGCGTGGTGGGGAGGGTAGTGGTGGACGGTGGTGGTGTGGGTTGTGGCTGAGAAACAGAAGGGTTGGTGGCAGTGGTAGTGGTGGGGAAAACAACGTGGTATCAGCGAGGCGAGAGACATTCGCCACGGTCGTTCATGCAGATTTTCCCCCGAACTCAGCGGAATCAGGTGAGTGAATATCGGAGAGGCAGTTTTAACCCGCCAAGGAGTGTGGTCAGTGATTTCTGAGGCGATGGCAGGGAGGGAGATGGGGAGGGAAGGGAAAGGGGGAGAGGAGGGAAAGAGGGTTGCGGAAGGGACGTGGAGGGAGGGAGATGGGGAAGGAAGGCAAAAGGGGAGAGGAGGGAAGGAGGGTTGAGGAAGGGACGTGGAGGGAGGGATATGGGGAAGGAAGGGAAAAGGGGAGAGGAGGGAAAGAGGGTTGCGGAAGGGACGTGGAGGGAGGGAGATGGGGAAGGAAGGCAAAAGGGGAGAGGAGGGAAGGAGGGTTGAGGAAGGGACGTGGAGGGAGGGAGATGGGGAAGGAAGGCAAAAGGGGAGAGGAGGGAAGGAGGGTTGAGGAAGGGACGTGGAGGGAGGGATATGGGGAAGGAAGGGAAAAGGGGAGAGGAGGGAAAGAGGGTTGCGGAAGGGACGTGGAGGGAGGGAGATGGGGAAGGAAGGGAAAAGGGGAGAGGAGGGAAGGAGGGTTGAGGATGGGACGTGGAGGGAGGGAAAGTGGGTGAAGGAGTAGGAAGAAAGATGAGTGGGTAATGGGATGAAGGGAGGGAAATTGCTGATGAAAATGGGGTGTTTGGGGAGGGGGAGGGGGTGGGTGGGAGTGAAAAGTGGACCGGAGAGGGAGCTTGAAGAGGAGGGGGATAGGGGAGGGAAAGTGGGAAGAAGAGGAGGAGGAATAAGAGGAAATATGTGTGGGTGTTGGAATGAAGAGAGGGGGATGGCTGAAGAGAAAAGGGGATGTTGTTGGAGAATGGTAAGATATCAGAGAGAGAGAGAGAGAGAGAGATGCACAAGGGAACGTTAAGTAGGTAGGGAGAGTTTGGAAGAAAAGTGTGAGAGGGAAGTTGTGTGAAGAGAGAGAATGGAGGAGGAGGCTGAGGTGAGAGGGAGATGAGGAGCACTTCGAGAGAGAGAGAATGAGAGGAAGGTTTGGGGTGAGAGTGGATGCTGGAGGAGTGGAGGAATTAAGGAGAGGGAAGTTTGGAGCAGGAGAGGAGGAGGTGGTGTGAGCTTGAAGTGGTTGCTGAGAGAGAGAGAGAGAGAGAGAGAGAGAGAGAGAGGTGGAAGAAATGGGTATGCTGAAGAGAAGAAAGGGAATATGACAGAAAAGGAGGCAAAAAGAATGGGTTGGTTGAAGACAAAAGGACAGCTAAGGAGAGGAAGAAAAAAGATGGAGAGAATGTTTTCAAAATGAGAATAGGATTACAGGGTAGACAGAATAGATATTTTTTTAAATGACGGGGTAAGGTGAAAGAAACGTGGGCCAACGGGAGGAAAGAGGGAAGATCAAACAATGAAAGAATAAAACAATTAAGAGAATAGGTTTTTGAATTTGAAAGACGGACAATATAAAAGAAAGAAAGGTGGAGAGAATACAGTTGGTTTTGTTGAAGGTGAGACAGGAGGAAGATGAAAAGAAACAACGATGGGATGAGAGCTAGGGAAGGAGGCGTTGCTGAAGTTGCAAAGAGAACGTGACACAAAATTTGGTGTTTGAAGGCCTGGGTTGAAAATGAGGAAGGGAAGCTGCAAGAGAATAATGAGATAAAAGGAAAGGCAAAGTAATGAAATGTTCAGGAGCAGAGAGGAAAGAAGGAACACTAATATGAGAGTGAGAAAAGAGGAGGGAGGGAGGGTGATGTCCCGGGAAATGGCGAAATGAGGTAGAGGAGGAATAAGTTGAAGTTATAAGAGCGTACATTAAAAAAAAAAAAAAAAAAAAAAAAAAAAAAAGTTAGGGCTATGAAGCATGTAAGGAAAAAAGCAGAAATGAAAAGGGGAAACGAGAGAGAGAGAGAGAGAGAGAGAGAGAGAGAGAGAGAGAGAGAGAGAGAGAGAACTAATAACTGTAAAGACACGTGTAAATGGATAAAAACAAATAATTGGATTGACTGGAAAGAGAGGGAGCGAGAAATAAGAGAGGAAGTGCGGGAATATGAAAAAGAGAGGCGATTAATAAAGGATATTAAGTGTGAGTAGGGGAGAGACTGCAGAAAAAAGGGGGAGAGAGAGAGAGAGAGAGAGAGAGAGAGAGAGACTGTGTAAATGAAAAAGGTGTTGCTTTAATAAGGTAGAAGGCCTGAGAAAGACTGAGAGAGAAAAAGAGAGGAGGCAGAGGACGAAAGATGACTTGCACGAAGGAAAGAAAAGGGGATATGAAGGGAAAAGGGGAGAGGAGGGAGGTGGAAAGAGGAAGGGAGAAAAAGAAATGAAAGAAGAGAAGGAAGGCAAGAAGCTTAAAGGAGAGCAAGAGGGCTTGAAGGAAAAAAAGGAAGAGAGGGAAAATAAAACTTCAGAAGAGGGAGGGAGGAAGGTAAAAGAAGTAGGGAGGGAAGAGCATGAAGGAGGGGAGGAGGATGTGGAGGGAAAGAGGGAGGGGAGGGAGATTGGGGTGAGGAATGGACGGAGGGTAAAAGCATGGAGACGGGGGCGGAGAAGAAAATTATATCACAAGGGAGGAAGGGAGGGAAGAAACGTGGAGGAGGAGAACGTAGAGGAAAAGGAGGACATGGGGGAGATTCGGAGGAGGTGGTTAATGTAGAGCAGGGATGTATGGAAAGAGAGAGAGAGAGAGAGAGGGAGAGAATCATGCTGAGGAGAGAAAATTAAGGTAAAGTAGAAAGGTATGTGATAAAAAATAATTGTCATCGCGTGAAACGATAAAATAAGGTGGGAGGAAATAATAATGAGAGAGATGATGAGTGGAAAGCTTAAGGGAGACAGGGAAGGGAAAAGAAATTTAATGATGATAGAGATAAGGACAAATGAGAGAATGTGAAAAGAAAGGAGAGAGATGGGGTAATGTAAGAACAGATAAGAGAGAAATTGAAGCGAGAAAGGACAGAATAAGAACATGGAACCAGTTGATAAAAGTGAGTTACACAGAATTCCGTAGATTCAAAGACCACTTAGTCCTTACGGTCCCTGTGACGCGGTCCGACCTTAACACATATTGCACAGTACTCTATCACAGTAGAAGAAAAGGATAGCTAGCAGAAGGCTGTCTCCCCGACTCTCCAGACCCTCCGGCTTTGCTCTACAGGATAAAATGCCTGAAGGAAATTTCATTTGATTAGCAGAAGGCAGAATATAACAAAAATGGAAAGACTGATCATGCAGTCACAAAATTAATATTAACATTCTGGGTGCACTTTTTATTATTCATTTTGTATTTATAAAGATAGGAGGAAATTTGATTCCTAAAATCATTTTGCTCAAATGCTGTAGATAAGTCCTGTACATTCACACACATAGCGTAAGTGAACTATATGCTTGATTGCCACATATATATGCAAAAATATGTGCACCTATGCACCTGTACGTACAAAAGCAGTCCTAGATTGCAACCCTCCGTCAAGGCGGAGTGTGTGGTAGATCTTATGGAGATGTTTTGTAATTTTTGTGCAAAAAATATTGTAGACGTTATTTATGGAGTTAGATGCAAAAATGTTGAAATTGCCACTATCCCGCAATGGTGGAGAATCCTTTAAAAAATTCTTGGATCTGGATGATGATCCGGATCACCACCAAAATCTAATAGATTGTTTCTGAGGCCGTACCCTACCCCTCCAAATAATTTCATCAAAATCCATTCATACCTCTTTGATTAATCCTGCTAACAGACAAACAGACAAACAAATCAATGCCGGCAAAAACATAACCTCCTTGGCAGAGGTAATAGACGCATAAGCTCATATGTGCCTCTACACTAAAACACATCTATATACATATGCACATACACCTGTTCACGTAAACTTGTTTCATATCCTGAGAGAACAGACAAGAGTAAGGACATGTTGATGAAAACAATGGCCACACCTGGAACAGCATATTTGGTCAGGGCAAGTCAAGTCGAGTCATAGATCACCACTCGAGCCTTTCCTAAAATGACGGAGAAAATATTCGAGTGTATACACTTACGTCTGTGTATGTGCACACACATATAGCCTAGGTATGAACACATTACATTTGTGTCTGTATAATAGCGATGGCATCAAAATGTATATTAATGTAATTTTAAGACGTTTATGGTGTTGCTTTCGACCACATTCCTAGGGACTTTATTCCAGTCATGTACAGTGGAAATGGTGAAGAAGTTTTGGTTGTATCAAGATTTGCCTTCCTTGCTTGCAGCCTCGTGCCATTTTCTCGAGTTGTGGTCATGGTAGTAACCATAAATAAGTAGTTCGATATTTTTAAAGCCGTTAAGTATATTAAAGCATTCAGTTACAGTCATTGTCACCTGATTCTGCGTTTGCTGATTGAGAATAAAATCATTTTGTTAAATCTCTCGAGCTATCTAGGAATGGTATATTCCTCAGGGATGAGGTTAACTTGGTAGCCCTACGTTGCGCAACGTGAGCTTCTCTATATCTTTAAGTTCTCTCTCTCTCTCTCTCTCTCTCTCTCTCTCTCTCGTACCTCATCTTTTACAATTATAATTCAGAGGTGGTTTGGACATGTGGAGAGGATGGAGAATGAAAGACTGACTAAGAGGGTGTATGTAGGTGAGGTGGAGGGAGGGAGAGGGAGGGGTAGACCGAGGATGAGGTGGAGGGATGGAGTCGAGAGGTATGTGAGGGAGGGGGGGGTGAGTTGGGGGGAGGGTAGTCAAATGGTGGGTGACAGAGTGACTTGGAGGCGTTTTGTCTGCGGCCACCCTTTGCGGGATTAGGGCGTCGGGCTATTGATAGATAGATAGATTATTTTTTTCTATTTTTTTCCTCCAATCTGTCCGACCTATTTCCCTCGTAACACTTGATTTCCACACACTCAGCATTTCTGCTATTCAGTCTTGGTTTTTGTTCGCCTTTTTTTTCTCTCTCTCTCTGAGATTCATTTCCTCTCTGCACTCGGGTCACTATCCCCCGTCCACAGTTTCTCTCTCTCTCTCTCTCTCTCTCTCTCTCTCTCTCTCATGTCAGTCTCTATGTACCCTGTCTCCTCATCTTCACAGTCCATCGCCTAAATCATTATTATCACCCGAATTTACTGTAAAAATCGACACTGCACTTCACATTCCAGTTTCATAGGCCAGAGATCAGACCCACGGAGACCAGAATATATTTAGCGGCGCAGCTGAGAATATTTGCTCTGCCCCACTTCGATTCGTCTTTATTTTCACTTTATTTTCTGTTTTATTTTTGCCTCTTTCTCCCTTGTACTGTTTTTTTTTTCTTATTTTTTGTGTCGTTTCTTTTCTCTTTCTCACATTCAGTCTCTCATAATCTCTCTCTCTTTTTTTTTCTCCTCAGTTCAGTTACCTGTCTTCTTTTTGTACTTCCTTCTCCTCCTTTTCCTCCTGTTCCTGTGACTCCTTCCTTTCTTCTTCTTCTCATACGTTTGTCTCCTTTTTGCTCTCTAGCTCCCTTGTCTTCCGTATGCTTCTGACTTCCTTTCATCTTCCTCTCACTTACCCACCTCTCTCTCTCTCTCTCTCTCTCTCTCTCTCTCTCTCTCTCTCTCTCTCTAAATCAACTATATAGAGTCCACCTGGATACCTCTTACCAATGGCGTCCCCCAGGATTCACATTTGGAACCGGTTCTTTTTATAATGTATATTAATGCTGTTGACGTAGGGCTAAATGGTTTTCATCTTTAAATTCACTAATGACGCTAAAATTAGAAGTATGGTAATAACTGAGGACAGAATTAGTCTACCAAACGAACCTAGATAAAACTGTTGAGTGATCAGAGAAGTGGCAGTGCTATTTTATGTGGGTATATGTCAGTTCTTGCGATGTGCAGCTAGAAATAGAAAATACGATCGTGAAATGCAGGGTTTGACAGTTATTAGCGTGGCTTCACGAATTAAAAGACTTTGGTTTTATAATTTCAGATAACCTTAAGTTCTCGGTAGAATATGTTGATGCAGCCAAAAAAAAGGCAGATATAGCAAATTTAGCTTTTGGGTTTACCAGCAGGCATTTTACCTTCAGCAGTAAGAGAAGCAGTAATTCCTTTGTGCAAAAACGTAGTTAGACCACATTTAAAGTTTGGGTCACGATTTTGGCACCTTATCAAATTGAGAATGTGGAGAGGCTGGAGGCAAGTCAGCAAAGAGCAGCGAAGTTAATCCCAGTCTTGTGAAGTAAGCCATACCATGAAAGGCTTGAGGAGCTGACCTTAATATCTCCATAGGAAATGTAGGCTTAGAGGGCAACTCCTTGAATGTTTTAAGATACTTAAAGAGTTCAGTTTCGTTCAAGCAAACTAACTTTTTGTAATTATGATAGATACGTCAATTCGAGGAAATGCTTAAAAATTCGGAACAGGATAACCAGTCTGGATTTAAAAAAAAAAAAAAAAAAAAAATCTTCTCCCTAGTTAATGAATGGAATATTTTGCCAAGGAATGTTGTGGAGAACATCACATGATTATTTTTTTAAAATCTGATAAATATCTTTATGCAGTTGGCATTATGTATATACATCAAGAACCAAATGCACCCTACATACCGGTACAGCTCTTTCCATTGCAGGTGTGCATTTTCATTTGTATATTCACGTGCCTGGCAATACATCCACTTGTGTGTGCATGTGTATGTAGGTTTGTGAGTAAATATGTGTACATGTGTCTTCATATCTGTACATCAGTATATGTATACAAGTGTAGGTTTATGCATCTGTTCCCTGTGCATGTACATGTGAATTTACAGTAAGAATAAATGTGTATTCATGTATGTAGTGTATGTATGTATAATGCATTTACATGTGGATATTTATGTATTTAGAGGCATCTGATATATATATATATATATATATATATATATATATATATATATATATATATATATATATATATATACGCCATAAGGGGCAAACGGGTGGGGAGGGAAGAGAGAGATTTAGGAGTGGCAGGATTGTTCGGGTGGAGCCTGACGATCTGACCTGACCCCCTCCCTCAAAAGTATCTCTAAGGACGTGAATATGATATTAGGATTCACTGTTTTTTTTTTTTTCTGTTCCCTCTGTATATTTCACTATGCTTACACGTATGTTTTAGTGCTTTTATGTATGCATGTAAAGGTTTATCGGGTATCTACAGTATCTGCGCATATGCAGCATACTGTAAATATACACAAGACTTAAGATAATGGTGCCTAATTTCATGCTTTACGCCTAATATGTAAAAAAAAAAAAATGTTCCGTACTTTCTTTACTGTCTTACAAAAATTCCATCAGGATTCTTGTCGACTGCAAGGTGCTTCGTCTCACTTATTTCCTGTTCGATGCATTGCCGGAGGGTTTAGAGGGTGGATGAGAGAGCCTTCTGCTATTCTGTCATTTTCTCTCACTTCTACGACTAATAAAACAGTCAATACTATTAGTATTAAGTCCAGACCGCCTCACTGGGACCGTAAGGTGGACCGTAAGGTCTGTGTGGTCATTGTAATTATGAGACTCTCTCTCTCTCTCTCTCTCTCTCTCTCTCTCTCTCTCTCTCACACACACACACACACACACACACACACACACACACACACACACACACACACACACACACACACACACACACACACACACACGTTCCCTTTTGCTCTCTTCCTCTTCTCTCGTTGTCATTAGCCCTTCTACTTTTTACTTTCAGTCTCTCATCTCCCTCTCATTCAGCTCCTTGTCCTTGTTACCTCCCTTCAGTCTCCCTCTCATTAGCTTCCCTCCTTCCTGCGTCTTCCTTCATGCATCCCAGTAGCAATCTATCTCGTGTTTGATTTTCCTCTTCTTATTGTGTTCGTGCTTCTCCTCTCGCCATGCTTTTCCACTCATTTCTTACTCTCACTTTCCCATTGTTCATCTCTCATGCCCTCTCTCCCTCTCTTTTACTTCCAGCGCTTCTCTTCTCCCTCTCTCCTCCAACTCTCCTCCTCTCCTTTTCCCTCACTTGCCTGTCTCATCAAAATGCCAGATGCCAATACCAAATTCTCAACTTTTATTCGCCGAGCTTCCCAATCATTAAATGTCCAGAGAGGGAGCGAGGGAGAGGCGCTGGGGCGACGAAGAAAAAGGGCAGGATCGATAATATATATATATATATATATATATATATATATATATATATATATATGTGTGTGTGTGTGTGTGTGTGTGTGTGTGTGTGTGTGTGTGTGTGTGTGTGTGTGTGTGTAGTGTTCCTAGAGAGCTGAGGAGAAATGCAAATAATTTTTTTGCAAGATGGCAGTTAAAGTTATGTCTGACACAGTGAAAAGAGAAGCAGATAAGATCGGATCACTCCTTTACTGTTGGATGGAAGGAGACATGAATAACTAATGTAACAAAGTGGGTGCCAGGGATTGAGGTGAAGGCACGACGACTACAAAGATGCAGCTGGATGGATGTGGCTCGTAAAGTTGGCGGACTGGGATGGAACATGTTAAAGAGGGTGAGGGAATTCGAAGGAGACCCTTACTGTCTGAAGAGGCGTAAAAAAAAAAAAAAAAAAAAAAAAAAAAAAACTAAGCGAAATCGTCTTGATGTAAAAAAAGGAAAAAAAAAAAGTCGCATCATACTGAAAGCATTAAAATAAATTCAGGAATCGTATTGAATTTAGCAAGGAACACCCATATATGTGCCAATAAATTTGTTACTGTTCTCTCTCCTCTTTGTCCCGTAAATGCATGGTCGTGGATTCCCGGCTGGTCTGTGAATATCGCTTTTCGTCGCTTGATCTGCGGAAGCATGGATCTGGAATCGAATCCCGAGTTGATGGTAGGATGCCCATTCATATGCTAGTTTGTTTTCATGCCGACTCATACTGATGATGTATGCAGACTTTCACGCACACTTATGAAGTTATTACAGCACGTCAGCTTAAATAGGCACTGTTCCCCATCGTAGACAGCTTTTTCTGATTCCTGCATGGCCAGCATGAGGAGGAATTATTGCTGGTTATCACTCTTCCTCCAAGGAGAATTTCTTGTCTTGCAGTGGACATCATACGCACTGATGCAGAATACAGGTGTGTGAGTGCACAGGTTCTGCAATCACTGCCAGATAGCTCGATGCGTAGACAAAACATGGAAAAAGAGCAGGAAAAACATGGAAAAAGAGCTCAGCCTCCCCAAATGAATAGCTGCGCCAAAAAAAAATGAACACATTTGGGGTTTGGCTGCTCTCAGTCCTTCCCGCGTCATGGTCTACACATAGCTAGTTAGTGAGTTCCCTGAGGCCACAAGTTTCATCTGAATGTTTATGGCGATATTGCAGGCGAACCCACTTTCCTTCCCCTCTCGGCGCAGCGACCCATCATTAACCAGAAATAAAGGAATTTGGATGATGGACCAGATGTAAACCAAAATCGGAATAAAATTGATAGTAGTAGGAATAGAGTGAATTATTATACTGTCGTAGGGTTGAAATTACTGTATACAAACAGCCTTGTCTAACCTGCCATAAACAATCTTGCTTCCAGTCCCCATTCTCTTCCCCCTTTCTCTACCCGTTTCCTCAACCTCTCTCCTCCCCTCCCTCTCCGTTCTTCTCTGTCGTCCCCACCCATCTGTGACGTCATTTCTCCCCAGGCTTCCTCCTCTATTCATTACCACTTTGCCCCTCCTGGTCGCCTCCTGTTCTGTTCACTCGCACTTCCCCTTTCTCTCCCTCTCTCCTCCCTCACTCCTCCTCCTCTCTTTTCTCAGCTTCACCCCGTCTGCCCACCAGTGCTCCTCTCCCTCACATCTCTGCCCGACCTCTCCTCTCCCCCACCCTTCCTCTCCCTCTTCCCTCTCTTCCTCACCCCTGCCATCGTTGACGTCACCAGAGGACTCGATCCAGCGAAATTTTTAATCCAGTCAGCAGTGGCTGTAGCTCCCTCCTCTCTGCCATTGGTCAGACTGGGTGACTCTAATGGCCAATCACAGCAGATTATCCCGCACCGTGGTTATCAGTGCCCGTATTCATGAACTTTCCTTACCCTGAGTTGCAGTGGAGGTGCTTGTGTATGTTTCCATCTTCATTTGTTTAGCTTTCCAACAGTTCTTAGTCAAGCCAGAGTGAATGTTAGAATGAAAAATAATACGAAACTTGGTGATTTCTGGGACTAATTAATGGATAGGGAGGCCTTGCTTACTGCGGAAACTGGCTGAGATCCTCTATGAATACGATCCCATGGCCTCAATTTCCTAAACGACGGGATTAAGCCAAAAAATTAACCTACTTTTCTATTCCCTCGCTTTTTGTTCAGAAACCCATACCATTGAACACAGTAGATTTTGCGGAGCACTAATGAGGTAGACGAGGGTAGGGAGGTTTTACGTTTTGCGTGAGTTTGCGTGCTTTTGCGGGCGTCCATCAGCCTCCGCATTTGGTTTGCTTTCCTCCTTCTCAGAGTTGCCAAACTGGATTCACGTATTGCTTAAGTTGCTCTGGGAAGGTGTTAGAAATGCTTTAAACACAAAACTCTGTAGACAGTTTCTAAAGTATAAGCCAGAATTGCTAAAACATGATAAAAGACTCATTCAGATGGTTGCTACATGGACGTAAATACCTCATAGATCTAGCTATGGAAGTGCTAAATTGGCATCCCCAGCTCCATCCTCTTAGTGTCTTTACCCTGCACTGGTTAATGATAGTTCGCCATGTCAAAGGGGAAGGAAGGGAAGAGGGCTCGGCCGCAACCTGACCATAAAAAGCTCAGATGAAACTATTTTCTATTCACCTTAACTGGGAGTAAAATTGCCATCTCTCCATCTTGAGAGTTGAATTGTAACAAGTAGTTAAGACAGAATATAATGCTAGTCACGAGGAAGTATACGATGTTCATTTCAAGTAATCGTCAAATTGTCACCTATCCATCTTGAATGCTGAGTTGTAACGAGAGATAAACTCTAGGATGTGATGCTAGTCGCGAAAGAGTGTCATGAAAAGAATAGTGTCTTAGTATTAGTTTATTGAACCACGGATAATAGCTGCAAAAGGACGAAGATCTCCTAGTTAAAATGAATGAACTATATTGGCCGTAGAGAACTAAGTATCAATGTGGTGTAGAATAAAACAGCGGAAAGATTGAGAGCAGCCAAACCTCTGCCGCATTGCAATTTGCCTCGGCTGTTAAATATTTAGATGAAGCAAGAGTATTTTATTTTCTGTGTGTGTGTGTGTGTGTGTGTGTGTGTGTGTGTGTGTGTGTGTGTGTGTGTGTGTGTGTCCGACTCTGGGCATAGGCTTCACAGCCCGTTCCCAAGGCCCAACAACCCTCCTACATTCTTACACACCCCATGTTACGACTTTGGCACTAGCACCCACCGTCCATTTTGAATGCTTGCAAAGGCTGTTTCATATAGGACTGGCTTACTTGTGTTGTTATTGTTGTTGTTTTTTATACGACATATCTGCTGGTCTTGTGGTAGATTAGTAAAGTCTGCTTTAATGAAATTCAGATCCTTAAACTGTTCCTTGCCCCAGCCGGGATTCGAACCTGGGTCTCCCCCCATTCATTATTGGTCTACTTATTCGTTAATGCTGGGTATATACTGGTGCTTTATCTGTTCACTAGTGCTCTATCTATTCACTAGTGTTTTATCTGTTCACTGATTATCTGTTCACTAGTGTTGTATCTATTCATGTGGCTTCATCCATTCTGGCGGTCTACCTGTTCACTGATACTCTGTCCATTTGCTGTCACTGTCTGTTCCCTGGTGCTCTATCTATTCACTGCTGCTCGATCTATTGGCGTGTCTGCTAGCTCCCTCGGCACGAGGTGAGAGTTAATTACCATGCACACCTGAGTAGCCTAATTAGTGGCCAGGTAAGGGACACCAGACGTGGCAGCGCTGCATGGCCGTGTGTGGATGTGAACGTGCCTGAATGTGTACGTGAACGTGCTTAAATGTGTACGGGTTTGAACGTGTGCGTGCTTGGGTATGTGCTTCTATGTGTACGTACTTGACTGTGAACGTACTTAGCTGTGCACGTGCTTGGGTATGCATGTGCTTGATTGTATACATGCTTAGGTGTGTACATGCCTGAGTGTGTATTTGCTTGATGTGTACGTGCTTTTGTGTTTACGTGCTTGGGTGTGTACATGCTTAGATCTGTATATAATTGAGTGTACGGCCTGAATTGTTGATGGGTTAGGAGGCTTTGTGGCACTCTTTTCTTAGCAGTTTATCTTACATATTTTAGCATAATATTTTGATACTCTCAATTGGAATAGTCATAGCCACTCAGAGCAGTTGACTTTTTTTTCTTTTTTTGTCACTTCAGGGCTAGTCAGGTCAGTAAAGTGTTTCAGGGTCACTGAACTCCATTTAGGTCTGTTGAGGTCGTTTATGTTCATTCACGTCCTTCACATCCATGATCTAGTCCAGCTCAGTCAGATCATTTCAGGATATTACATCCTTTCAGGTCAGGTGGAGATCTAATCTAGACTGGTAGACTGAAGTCATGTGTCAAAAATTAGTCACCTAGATGTAAGAAAATAAGCACGCGACGCACTCATTCCAAGCATCTTAAAAAGAGTATAATGACAAATTAGACTTGTAGCTGTGTAAGAAATTAAGCACGCGACGCACTCATTCCAGGCATCTTAAAAAGAGTATAATGACAAATTAGACTTGTAGCTGCAATTAAGCTTGAAGTGGGATGTGATGATTTGTCGCCCTTGACGGACAGAAGCAGACAGGGACATGACGGGTGGGTGTTCGAGTGGAGAGATGAATGGATACAAATCAGGTGCACAGAAAGTTTACTCAGATGCCAGCCACTAAACCCTGTTCATTCTCTCTCTCTCTCTCTCTCTCTCTCTCTCTCTCTCTCTCTCTCTCTCTCTCTCTCTCTCTCTCTCATCTACCCCTCTTGCGTCTTTCATCATATCTTACAACCATCTACTCCTCTCACTGCTCATCTCCTCTCATTATCACCCCACACTTCTCTCATATCCTCATTCATTACCCTTTCCTTCACCTTTTATGAGTTTTCCTCCCCATTTTATCTCATTCCCGTCATTCTTTCCCCGCTGCCTCTCTCTTCCACGGCCGCTTCCTCTCCTCTATTCATATTTTCGTATCCCTTCATTCACTCTCTATTTCTTCTTCTCTTCCTTACCTACTTTTTACTATTTTTACCTTCTGTGTATCTTCTTTTTTCATTTCTTCTCCACATTATCTCTTACATCAGTCTCTCTCTCTCTCTCTCTCTCTCTCTCTCTCTCTCTCTCTCTCTCTCTCTCTCTCTCTCTCGTTCCCATACCCTTCCCCACTTCTCGTCTTCTCATTCATTCCTCCCACTTCCTCATCCTTACCCTCCTTCCGCTCCACTCTCTCCCATCTCATTCATTCTCATTACCCTTTCTCATCCCTCCCCTCTCCTCTCCTTTCCACTCCTTCCTTGTCTCCTCACTTCATTTTTTTCATCCTCCTTTCTTTTCGTCACCCTCCCCCTCCCCAACCCACTTTCTCATTTAATTCTCTAGCCTTTATCGTTCCCTCCCCCATACCTCTCCCTCCCCGTCCCCCTCGCCATCCTTTTCTTCATCTTATTCATATTCTTTGCCTTTCCCCTCATCCTCTTCCTTCCTCTCATTTTATTCATTCCATTTCCTCTCACTCCCCATCCCCTTCCTCTTCCTTTCACATCTCATTCATTCCCCTTACCCTCTCTCTCAACTTCGTCATCTCTCTCCTCCCCTCCCACTCCCCCTCCTCCACTCCCCGTCGCCACAATAACAGGAGTAATAACGCCAACAATATGACTTTACCCCTGTCCAATCTCGGACCAGGTAGGGCTGCCTCTCAACTCCCGCTCCACCTGTTAATTACAAAGTTTACCTGTCCACCACGACCGCACCTTTCCATCATACACAGCCGCATCCTCCTCCTCCTCCTCCTCCTCCTCCTTCTCTTCCTCCTCCTCCTCTTCCTCCTCCTCCTCCTCTTCCTCCTCCTCCTCCCTTTTATCTTTTTACAGGATTCTTTCTCCCTCCTTTATCTCCTCTCCCCTGGATCAGCTTCCTCTTGGAGCACTTCTCTAACTCTTCCCTGATTTCCTCCTCCTCTCACCTTTTTTTCCAACGATCCCTTCCGCAAATCAGACTTTAAATTTTTTTGTCTTCAATCTTTTGATTTTTTAAAAAGTTTTCTTGGCACTACCAGATGATTTTATTAATTTTGGGAAGACTACATTTCACTTGCTTTTATACTAGACAGCCAGATCACGTTTTCATTTGCTATTTATTTATTTTATTCATTTATATATATTACTGCTGATAAACGATTCTGTTTTAGAGGTGACTTTCCTAATGGGATTAGGTTTTAAACAGAATTAACCCATGCACTACTACGCATCCTTTGTTTTACGGTGAAGTATAATCGTGTGGTGGTGGTGTTGTACTTTGAATAAAACAATGAAAGGTAATCGTGGGGAAGGTGTTTGATGCTCTGACCACCTCTCTTCTGGTTCCCATGACCCGCTCCCTCGTCAGCAGTGTAGGGTGTGTAGTACCTGTCACATTACGGTTTAATCATGTGTCTGGTACTGTAAGGTATTCGTGTATGTAATTTATGTGCTGTGTCAACGTAGCAAAATCGGAGGAGGTAGTGATGCCAAGAATTAAATATCACATAAGAGAATAAACCATACAATATTTCTCTCTCTCTCTCTCTCTCTCTCTCTCTCTCTCTCTCTCTCTCTCTCTCTCTCTCCTGGAGAATAATGTAATTTTTGGCTCTAAAATGGCACAGCGAGGTTCTCTTTATTCATCGTATATAAAAGTAAAGTCCGCAGAGGAGAAATGCACTCACCTCTGTAACACTGAAAAGCAGAGTTGCATTACGTGGGGATTTATACTCTCTCTCTCTCTCAACACACACACACACACACACACACACACACACACACACACACACACACACACACACACACACACACACACACTTGCCATTCGTGTATCTGGAAGTGTAGTAGTTAAAAGGGGTGGTATTTTGTTACTGAGAGAGAGAGAGAGAGAGAGAGAGAGAGAGAGAGACGCAGTAGCCAATGGAGAGACAGCTTCCATTTGGCTCCCCTCTAAAGGCCGGTTTTGATTGGGTAATATCGGACGTTCTCGGCGGACTGGAGGGATCGAGTCCTTTAAGGTGGCTTCTGATCCTACTCCCTGGGGACTCTCTCAAGCCGATTATTGTCTCTGGCCTGAAGCTGAAACGTAGAGAGATGGAGGGATGGGGAGAGGTGTAGTAGGGAGGGAGGAAGAGAGGGTTGCTGGTTGAGGTGGAGGAGAGAAACAGAGGGGAGAGGAAGGAGGGATGGAGAATTGGATAGGGAGATGAAGTTGGGACTGGAGAGAGAGAGAGAGAGAGAGAGTAGATGGGTTCGTTTACGTAGGTGAACATTTGACTTCATCAAACAAAACTAAACCACTTCCATAACATTGGTAAGTCGTGGCTGCATGAAATTCGATAAAAATTATGAGGTAGGAATAAGTCTTCTTGGTTACTAGACAAATCACCCCTCCAGTCTAACAACACTTAGCCATCACCGAACGCAAAAAGGTTAAGGATCATTGTCAGGTTAGAGAAAACCTACTTTAGTTGATGGAGTTGGGAAAGAAGGAGGGATTACCATAGACTAAGAAATGGAGAGGGAGAGTAATAGGCAACGGAAAGGGATGGGGTGGATATGGTGTTGGGGTAACTTAGTAGCGAGGTGGGGAAGAGAGCATGGATTTCAGCTTAGATTTATGGAGGCTGTGTGTGTGTGTGTGTGTGTGTTTTAATGGAGCATGGGTGTATACAGGGAAGAGCAGTGAGCAGTCTGAACGTTAAAAGGAGTAGGACCTTAGGGGAGTGCCTTAGAGAGAGAGAGAGAGTTGGTTAAAGATGCGAGTTGCCAATGGATTAACGATGTCATATAGTGAGAAACTGTATAAAATTAATGGTTAAAGTTTAGGGAAGAGAGAAAATAATCCTGTTGCATACTCAGGTGACCTTCAGGGACCCAAGGTTAGGCTACATTTATGAGTAGGTGACCGACCCACGCCCTTGATAGCATTACAAAATTGAATACACTCCAGCTGCTTCATGGAGAGTCGCATAGATCCACCCCATCACCATAACTCCTGACCATCACTCCAGCTGTACACGTTTCACTTTAACCTGGCCAGAAATTGCTTCATCTTTAATGTTGAGTTGTAAATTTAGATTAACACTCGAATCTGATGGTAGTCACGAAGAGTGCTAAAGAATGCACAGAGGGAGAAATAAGTATGTTCTCAAAGTTTGACGAGTACATAGCTGAAAAATCGAACCATCTGAAACTGGCAGAGATAGGGCTTTCAGTGTATTTCGCCAGTTGTATATTACCTTCAGACGGAACTGGAAAGATAGTTATTTCTTAGACTGTATAGCCGTATCTTTGACTGTACAGCCGTAACAGTTTTTGTTTTTTTTTCCACTGAGCTACTTGAAATAAGCTGCAAAAGGACAAAAATGAGGGCCAAGTGGAGATAAAAGAACTAAAGTGTCCTAGATCCCTGCTTCACCAAGATGAGAAGTACTTTTCGCTTAGTACTTGAGACTGAGAGTGTAAGATTGACTGCCGTACTCGAAGTGGTATAGGAGACTTCGCAACGCCTCTTCTTAGCGATTTACTTGGCGTGGTACTCCTTCATTTCTTTGCTAATTATATAGGTTTATTATCGACATAGTTTTCATCAGAAATGTAGAAAATACTGAGATGTAATGTGCAGATCAAATTACTTACGAAGAGTTGCCACGAAATCTCCAAAGGTAGTTCAGATGCGATCCTGAAACCAAAGAATAAAAGACAGTCAAAGCAGCTAAGATGGGACAAAAGAGAAAGCACATAAAACGAGGATGCGTTATTTCTTAAGACGTTTGGTTGTGAGCTTCAGTATGTCACAGTCTCATTGGTACTCAGTGCTGTTCGAACTCAGATCAGAAGTCGAATTCACAAACACACGTGGTCAGTTGCCTGTCGTAACTGTGAATTTTTTTTTCCCAGGAAGACGGAAAGAATGAGGCAGAGTCTTACCATGTTTCTTCATCTTACCAACAATAAAGCGTCTGGGTTAGAAGAGGATATTTATCGTAGGTTTATACGTTTCTTGTAGCAGGAAGGACATTGAAAGTAGAGTGCAGATGTTCCAGTGGCTCTATTTCTTCCTGTAAATAAGAATCTAAGGACATGGTATCAGTCGTAAATATGTTCAGCAATCCCATCCTTTCAGCATGAGGCCAGTACCAAAACGACCCAGTCACTGAGTCGCCTTACCTCTTACTATAGCCCTCCGCATCCCCCTCCCCCTTAAAAAGAAAAAGAATGGTAGTAATTAGAACAAAAAGTCACATATATCACCGGTATACTTTTTGGCTCAACAAACTAGACCTATTGTACTTAAAGGGAAAATAAAACGGGGAAAGGAGCTATGAAATATTGTCTCATACTGCAGTACTCCTCCCCCACCTGCTCCCCCATCCTTTACCACTTTCCTTCCCTCCCCTATAAAAAAAAAAATCACTTTTTTTTTTTATTGTTTAAACAGACGAAACGTATTGTACTTAGAGGGAACAAAACATAAGTAGGGTTATGAAACATTACCTCTTTCTGCAGCATTCCTTTGCCCCCCCCCTAGAGAGAGAGACTGAGACAGAGAGAGAGCAAGAAGTCGCATACACTATTTTCTTTATCTTGAGCAAGCGAGACTTAATACTTAGAGGTTAAAGAAAACGAGGGGCGGGGCTGAGAAGAGGCTGGGATAAAAATTGCCTTCTCTCTCACACACGTCAGGCGGGGGGGACTTAAGTAAGATTAATTGGTCTCTCAATCAAAAGGTCCAGCCCAATACACTTACCGAGAGAGAGGGAAGGAGGGGAAGTAGGGGGAGGCGAGGAGGAGGAAGAAAAAAAAGGGCATGTTTTGAGGGTGGTGAGAGAGAAGGGAGGAAGAGAGGTGGGGAGATTAAAGGAGAGGAAGTTTGTGTGTGTGTGTGTGTGTGTGTGTGTGTGTGTGTGTGTGTGTGTGTGTGTGTGTGTGACGGAGAGAGGAGAGGGGAGTAAATAAGAGGAAATTTACCACTTGTCTCGTGAATTATATATACGGGATGTCCCCATAAATCTGAAACCATAGAAGAAAAAAAAAAATAGCATTACAAAAGCTTTTATTCACAGAACCTGCACAGTGTTTTCGCTATTGTTCCCGATACATAAATCCAGACGACAGTCACGGTCAGCATCTTGGGCCTGCAAAAATAAACGAAAGATGAATTAATTATTTTTCTCTGATTCCAGACATAAAAATACATATACGGTATATAGATAGATAGATAGATAGATTGATAAATACAGTATATAATACATGAATTCAAAATGTATCAGTAAGAATCAGTAAACATATGTATAGATAAATAATAGATATGTATGTATGTATCTATCTGTATATTATATAAACAAAAAAAGTTATTGGTTGGAAAATGAAACGTTAAGAATAATTGATGTCAGAGTGTGTGTGTGTGTGTGTGTGTGTGTGTGTGTGTGTGTGTGTGTGTGTGTGTGTGTGTGTGTGTACTTAGAGAATGTTTATGCATGTTTATTAAGAGTCAGTTGAAATCCATTGCCTTCTAAGACTGTGCAGCTAAGATGTGCTGTTTGATGTTATTCTAAATATGAGAGAAATGACGAGGTGGAGCTGTGAGGGGATAGGAAGAGTAACAGTAACAGGGAGTGTCACTAATTAACCCTATCCCACACAGGTAACCCGTCACCTGGCGACCTTGGACTTGACGCACAGGTAGGACTCATTAGCGCTGACCTCACCCATACCACCATAACACACACACACACACACACACACACACACACACACACACACACACACACACACACACACACACACACACACACACACACACACACACACACAGATCTAAAAAGTGGGAAACATATTGAGAGAGGTAGAATGAGAGGAACAGGAGTGTGGAGAGAGAAGGGAAGGAGAGAAAGGTAGTAATCACAAGCAAAAGTTCGTTCACAGTCGCTGCCAGTCTTACCTTTCTCTTCTTCCAGTTTCCATTTGTCTCAGTCCTCACCCTAACATCAGAGAGTAACCTTGCATTTCATACCTTCTTGCTGTTGGCTTCGTATTGCTCTCTCATCGAAGTATTTCATGTAATACTTTCCATCATCACAGCCGGCTGGGAGGTGTTAGCGAATTTCTGATCTTAACAGGACATTTGAAGACGACTGCATTGTAAAAAAGAGAAAAAAGGTTAGGAAATAGTGGGATGAACATGTGAGAAGTATATAGACACGAGTAAGTGGGAAATGAGGAAGGGAGACAGGTTTAAAAAGTAGAGGGGTTGCATGTATGGAAAAGAGAAGACAGATAAACAGTGAAAGTATTAGAGGAAGAAAATGAGAGAGAGATATATGTTTATGGGTGTAGTGATGGGTAGGCTGAGGTACAAAAAAACATAAGTAGATAAACAGGTACAGATAAAGAGATAGATAGTTGAAGAGTCAGAGTAACATTAGTCAGTCAGAATGAAACCGAGATGGCATATTAAGTTGGTAGATAAACAGTTTGACATTATAAACAGCTGGATAGATAACCAGATAAACAGGTAGATAGATACGTAGATGACCAAGAAATAACATCAGCTGGCCAACGAGTAGAACCACAAGGATACTACCATCAGACAGACAGACGCAGGAGCTGTGATCATAATCCTGTCAGAGGCACAAGGAGAGCACACACACTTTGTTCTTTCTCCCCACCCGTCTTACTACCCATTTTTTTTTTCCTCTTACCTCCATTATCATCCCGTTACTTTATTTTGTTCTTTCTCCCTACCTGTCCTACTTTCGTGTTCTCCCTCCCTATCCTGCTTTCGTGTTCTTTCTACCTGCCTGTCTTGCTGTCACGTTCTTCCTCCCTACCTGTCCTACTTTCGTGTTCGTCCTCCCTATCCTGCTTTCGTGTTCTTTCTCCCTACCTGTCTTGCTTTCATGTTCTTCCTCCCCACCTGTCCTACTTTCGTGTACTTTCTCCCTGCCTATGCTACTTTCGTGCTCTTTCTTCCTGCCTATCCTATTTACTTTCGACTTTTACTTTCGTGTGTTTTACTTTGCTTTACTATTGTCCTCTTACGAATCCATTTTTACGTAATCCTTTTCTGTAAAATGGCATGGTTTTATGTAAACTAACCAAATTAGGGCTTAGAACGTTTATTATTTTTTTCCTTTAATTTCTGAGCTGTCCGTCCTCTCTCTCTCTCTCTCTCTCTCTCTCTCTCTCTCTCTCTCTCTCTCTCTCTCTCTCTCTCTCTCTCTCTCTCTCTCTCTCTCTCTCTCTCTCCTTTCTACTCCTATTCTCATTCGTATTTTCTCCCCCATACGGTCTTTCTGATTATACTTTCAAATTCCCTTCCTCCTCCCATATTACCCTTCCTCTTTGCCAACATATTTCCGTCGTCCATTACATATCTCATTCTCTTCCTCACAGATTTAGCTCCATTTCTTTGCATTATTCCGTCCCCTTTCTTACTTAGATTCCCAGTTCCCTTAACTTTTTCATCCCCCCCCCCTCTTCTTTCCTACTATCTTCCGCCTTTCCATCCCTCTTCCTCTTCTTTTTTTTTTTTCCAGTTCTCTTTCCATTACCCATTTCTCTCTCTCTGCCTGCTTTCTTCTGTCTTTCCATCTCCCTTCTTTTCTTTCAGTTTCCCCCGCTCCCTTCCCCATGCCACCATTGTCCCTCATTCTCTCTCTCTCTCTCTCTCTCTCTCTCTCTCTCTCTCTCTCTCTCTCTCTCTCTCTCTCTCTCTCTTTTCCTCTTCTTTCCATCTCATCACGATCCCCCATCAGCCCTTCCCAGTTATCCAAGCCAATTAAACCCATACCTATTTCTCTCTTCGTCCACCTTCCTCTATCGTAATTTCTCTCGCTATAGAATCCCAGCATCCATCTCCTCTTTATTTCCCCCATTGCTTCCCTTGTGTCTCCTTTAAATCATATCGAATCACGAAGTAATGTTGCCTTATTATCTATGAAACACTCATATAGCACTTTTTTTTTCTCACAGTTCCCTCATCTACCATTCCCCAAAGCTTTACCTTCTTCTCCCGGGACACCTTGTATATACAGATAAGATAGATAGATAGGTGGATAGACAGACAGATAGATAGATAGAGTACCCCCCGCGACTGCCTAGGGTTACCACAGGGATTGGGATGGGCGGTAGATTGATTGATTGACTGATGCATAGAAAGATAGAATGACTAATTGTGTAGGTTGATTGATTTAGTGATACGTAGGAAGGTTGAGTGATTAATTGATTCATTAATGTGGCAAGACTGGTGGAAAGGTAGGTACGTAGATAGATAGATAGATAGATGTCATATTGTTCGCTTTCTGAATCCAGCGCATGTTAAGCACGAACAAATGCTGCCGTATTCGTAGCGGCCATTGTTTGATTGATTGATAAGGCTTGCAGAGGTGGATATTTGGCTGTCACTTCATTTCCTCTCAGAATTTAGTTTTCATTAAGCTCGATTTAGTGCTGTTGTTTCCTTAGGGATGATTGATTGAATGATTAAATTTTTGATGGTTTAATAAATGATATAGATAGATAGGTAGATGGATATAGATAGATACACGGATTGATGGATAGATTGATATTGATAGATACACGGATTGATAGCTGCACTTTCATTTTCTTTTATTTTCCAGTTTACATTAAGCACAAGTTAATACAACCATATCCTAAGGGAAGATTGATTAATAAAACGATTGATAGATAAACTGATAGGTAGCTTGATAGACAGAGATAGATAGGTAGATAGATAGGTGGATAGATGCATGGGTAGGTAGGTAGGTAGGTGCCATTTTAACACAAACAAACAGGAAGCTAGATAGGTAAATATTAAAAGGCTTTAATTTTTTTTTTCCAGTTTCCAGTTCTTTCATTAATCGCGATCTGAAGCAAGCATATCATAGGTAGTCAGGTTACCATGTCAGGTTCTTAATAATCTTCACCTGAAAAACAAGAATGGCGATATGAGCTAATTAACAGTACGAGATCACCTGTTTCCCGGACGCACGTAATGAGCTGGTACTTGAGGAATTACAAAAGACTTCACTGTTTTTACTCGGCCCAGATTATCATCCCACTCCAGCTTATATCATGTAGGTCGGTGGTCGAAAAAGACTTTACTATACACCACTTAGGTCAGTGGTAGAAAAAGACAATACTACCGCTCTACATCCTTTTCATAGCACTTCTTCGTAACCAGCATCATATTCTAATGTTAATGTCTTGGTACAACTCAGTATTTACGATGAAGAGGCCATAATTTGAGGCCAAGTTTCAGTAACAAGGGTGTAGTTAGTTAGCACTTGAGTTGTAACATGTTGATGCAGGAAGTTGTTTCACTGTCACTTGTTCAGGGTGAAAGTGATTTTTGTGTGTGTGTGTGTGTGTGTGTGTGTGTGTGTGTGTGTGGGTGGGTGGGTGGGTGGGTGGGAGGGGGTATGAAAGGGTGTGGGGTGGCGGTAGGGTGTGCATATAGGGATTGATATTCGTGTGTGTGTGTGTGTGTGTGTGTGTGTGTGTGTGTGTGTGTGTGTAGTGAAGACACGGAAAAGCTATCTATCTATCTATCTATCTATCTATATATATATATAATGAAAGAGAAGGGAAAACGTCTATAAGTAATGGCGAAAGAAGAGTAGAAAAAAGAACGATAAGAAACGAGAAGGAACAGAATAATATGAAAGAAAAATAAAAATAGAAACGAGGAAGACAATGATAAGCAAGAAATAAAAGATGAGAAGAAAGACAAGGAACGAGGATGACAATGATAGCACGGAAGACAGGTAGATAACACGAAAGGAAGGAGAAAAAAGAACACCAATAAACAGGCAAGCAAGCAAAAAAGAAAGAAAAGCAGGAGAGAATTAACAATTAACAGCACCTTTAAGCAAGAAGGAAAAGGGAGAAGAGATGAAACGAAAGAGAAGACACTATCAAATAAGAAAGAAAAGAAAGAAGGTAAAACTAGAGAGAAGACGAGGAGGAGACAAGATGGGAAGGGAGGAGTGACAAGGGAAGGAATATGGGAGGAGAGGGAAGGCGGATGAAGGGAAGACAGGAAGAAATAAAAGCTGGGGTAGCTTGAAGAATGGAAGAAGGGGAGAGGGAGAGAGAGAATTTCTGTATGGAGGAAAACGAGAGGGGGAGGAAGAGAAAATATGTGGAGGAAAAAAAAATGGATGTAAATAGGATCACAAAAAGACAGGAGGACAGAGAAAATTTGAAAAAATGAGAGATTGCGAAGTATTTGAGGGGAAGAATAATCGGAAGAATACGGAAAGGAAGATGGGAGAGGAGAGAGAGTTTAAGGAAAGAAAAATGAATTATAGAAAAAAAATAGTTAAGAGAACGATAAGATGAAAGATGGGAGAAGAGATAACAGAGATAGTAGTGAAAATGTGAACGAAGAAAGACAAAAGTATAGAGGAGGACTGAAGGAAGGAGAGAAGGATAATATGGGAGATGGTAAAGAAAATGAGAACCACTTAAGAGGAAGGAGGAGAAGGAAAGTTGGGAGAAGGACGGAAGGAAGAAGGGAGGGGTGCGGAGGAAATGGTAGATATGGTGGGTGGAGCAAAAACTACCATATATCTCCCCGGATATTAGTGATGTGTGGTGGGAGATGATGGGGGAGAGGGGAGAGGAGAGGAAGGGAGGGAGGGACATGGGGGAGCTGGAAAAGAGAAGAAGTAGAGGAGAAATAGGAAAGGGGCGGGTTGGAGGAGGGGAAGGATGAGTAGATAACAGGAGGAAATGGCTCCATATAGGAACAGGGAAATTTTTCATACAATTTTTGTGTGCGTGATTGTATTTTGTACGCAAGGCCTTTTCTTTCTCCTTGTCGAATGCGTCATGTAAATTGTGTGTTTATCTAGCGCCATGCCAACCTTACTCAAACGAGTGTTGTGGTGAGAGGGGGAGTGGGAGGGAAAATTGGTGGAGAAAGAGAGGAGGAGTCGTGGGGAGGGAGAGATGGGAGGGGGAAGCCGGATGGTGGTGAAGTTCCCATCTGTGATGTGTGATGCTGACCTCAGCAACTCTAGATTGGCTTTGAGTGTTATTGTCAAGGATGATATATATATATATATATATATATATATATATATATATATATATATATATATATATATATATATATATGTAGATAGGTAGATAAATATATGTATATAATCATATATATGTACATATTGTATATAAGCGTAGATGAGTGGCTGCATAGGTAGATGCATGTCTGTACATTATATATATATATATATATATATATATATATATATATATATATATATATATATATATATATATATATATATATATATATATACATATATATATATATATATATATATATATATATATATATATATATATATATATAATGTGTAGATGGATGGATATACATAGATAGATGCATGTATATTCATAATATACAGTATATGTAAAGAGAGAGAGAGAGACCGAGAGAGAGACAGAGAGAGAGAGAGAGAGAGACTTCACCACAACCTCCACCAGTAAAACCCTCGCTCTCCAATCACCACTTTATGTAATCCAATCCCGGGCTGGATGATGACCAATCGTAGGGCCGGTTATTCAATAAGGCTTTGTGATTGGACGGTTAAGGTGTTGAGAAGACGCCAACACACACACACACACACACACACACACACACACACACACACACACACACACACACACACACACACACACGTACGTGCATAAATACATAAGCTCGTATACATATGACTGTACATTCGTTCTTGCTGTCTCTAATCCATTTTGTGTGTGTGTGTGTGTGTGTGTGTGTGTGTGTGTGTGTGTGTGTGTGTGTGTGTGTGTGTGTGTAGGAAAACGTTTCATGCTTGTGGGTATAGATATAGCCTTCATTAGCTCAGTAGTATGACTTTTTTCTTTTTTTTTTTCGAGTAGCATAAATAACGCCTGGAGAAAACAAGAAGTTAAAAGTAAAAAAAACGTCATTGATGTGAAGAGATTAAAAGACTGATAGTGTTAGAAAGGTAAGAAGAGAGTGATTAAGAAAAAAGGAAAAAAAAAAAAAAGAAAAGATAAGCCTTGGATCACTCTGACTGGCTATGATTTTTTAGTTATATACACCACCAACAGAGGTTATGTAGTCACCCCAGTCTATTAGTATTATAAGATCTCAGAAAGCTGATATCGGATTTCCATGGTATGTGATGAACAGGTGGGTAGTGGGTCAAGGAAGAGAGTTAATTGTTTTAGGTGGATGCTGATCGGGATGTGAGAATAAACAGTAACTATAAATGACTTTGGAGGAGGTATGCGCCCTTGAAATTGTATAACTAGGCAGAATAAGACCGCTGAATCAAATGAATGTCAGACTGGAAAAGCACATATCTTCTAGGAATGAAGAA